>NC_069657.1:177333731-177708106 GCF_027244095.1 Hemicordylus capensis | reverse complement strand
AATTTCAGACAAAATATAAAATGGGGTTGATTCGGACTTGGTACAAATCAAAACAGAAAAAATACAAAACGCACAACCCTAGTTACCCCAGACAGCTCGTGTTGTGTGGATAGCCTCAATGAGTACTTGTACTGGAGTATCAGGGTGAACATGGGCACTGCATCTACTGTGTAGTTATAACTGAAGTTTGACAGCAAACAAATGTCAAGTGTCTTGTTGCTGAATTCAGATGAAAAGTATAGAGCAACACCTTCATCCATATCAAATGAAATGTGCACTCATGTATTCAGCCAAACAGGTTGAGTGCAGATAAAATGACTGACCTCCAGAGTTGCATCCTTGCAGAAAGAGAGGCTGCTCTCGAGGAGCAAAATGTAGGCCTGTTTACACAGAATACTTCAGTGTTGATATCTCACTTTAAACCTGGATTCAAACAACTGTGTGAACAAAGTTTGTGTGTTTGTGGAGAGTGATTTTCACTTCTCTCCCAGCCGCCAGAAGTGCTCTTTGCCTCATAGAAAAATACCCCTGACTGTGTAACCCTCAGGGATATATTTCTGGAAGGCAAATAATATTTCTGGAGGTAGGGAAGATCAGCAAAAATCCTCTGCAGGCGCCCTGCTACTCAGGAAGTGCCTGGCTATGAGGATTAAGGCTCTGTCTGTAAGGTTGCAGCTCCTGCTGAGTCCTTGGACTGATATTCTGGAGGTCAGCCAATGTTCCCAACTTGTAAACTAGTCAATAGGGATGTGTGAGCCAGCTTGCTTCGAGCCGGACTCAACATCAAGCTGCCCCCATTTGGCCAGACCAAGTCCGAAGCAGGCTAGCCCCCAGTTAAAAGAACTGGCTCGGGTATACTTGTAAAGGGGAATCCTTGAGGGTTCCCCTTTACAAGTATACTAGAGCCAGTCTGCGAGCTGGTGAAAGCAAGAACCTCAGTGCCTTTAGCGGAGGCCACGGGATAGGTGGTATAGACAGTGAGTCAGCAGTGGAGATGCAAATGGCCTCTGCACATGCACAGAGGTCACAAAATTTATTTATTTATTTATTTATTTACATCTATATACCGCCCAAAACACAAAATCTCTGGGCAGTTTACAGGACAATAAAAACAGCCAATAAAAGATTAAAACATTACAATTAAAAAGTTAAAACGGCCTCTGAGTGTGTGCAGATGCTCGAACCGGGCCGCAGCCAGCCAGGCTGTTATTTGGGAGACCAGTGCGGGGCTTGGAGAAGCCCCCGCCACCGCCCCTCTGCCGCCTTGATACTTCGCTGCTGCCACCTCGCTGCCTATGCCGCCTATTCTGTGGCTTTTGCTAAAGGTACAGAGACTGCTTTCTCTCACTACCCACCACCGGCGCCTTTAGAGAGGTTTAGGGATACCCCTTTTACTGATAAAGGGCAACCCTCAAGGATTCCCCTTTACTAGTACACTCGAGCCAGTTTGTGAGCCGATTCATCCTGGCTTGAGTGTCAGACCGAGCCAGAGGTGGTTCGAATTAACCCAGAACCAGGCTGGGCTGGGTCAGTTCAAATCTGGTCTGGATTCCAACTGATCCAGCCAAACCAGTTCCATGCACATCCTACTAGTTAAGAGATCACAGTGTATCACATTTGGCTTCTTTGTTCTCTCTCCTGCATCCCCTCCTGTATACGAACCCACCTTTGAGCGCACGCCGACTACCTATGGCTGGAAGATCAGTAAAAGCAGATATGCACTGGTCAGTAATGGGTTAGGTCAATTGCCAGTTAAGATTTTGCATTTTTGTTCTCACTGCAATACAGCCTTGAATATACACTGAAATGTTGGTTTAAGGTTCTTTTTAATGAGGTGAAAGTTGCATTCCTTAGAGGTATATGGATGATATGTTTTTAGTTACCGGCATACTTCAGCATTGAACCCACTGTTAAGATTTTATTGGAATTCCAAATATGTGCAATAAAGTAGACCCACCCCTTTGTTTGTAACAACACCAATGGCAAAATATTATTCCAGCATATACTGAACTAACCTTTTTGGTTTCCATTGAAAAGCTTTACATGGGGTTTTCAGGGGTTTATCACCTTTGTCCTTTTTAGTGCCACACTGAAATTCTGTCTCTGAGGCCAGTGGCTTTGCTAGTCATTAGGCCACACCTCCTTTTATCTTCATTGGCTGCATCTTTTTAGTTGAACATTTTGCACAGAGTCAACAAACAGCCATTAGCAAAAATGTTTTCAGCATTACAGGTGTTACTTTTTTTTTAATCCCCCAGTGACTCATAACAGTTCTATTGGACAATGCGAATCTATCTAAAAACAATGTCCTGGCATTGCTGAGAGTGTACTTATCAGGCCACTAAAGTCCACAGAGCTAGAATTGCACAATAACCCATTAAAAATAAACATTTGCAACCACAGATAGCTGGATTGAAATCCCGGCCCTGATACAAATAACATCTGGACAACTTTCGCATGCATCTTTCGGCATAAAACACCCTGGAGAGAGAAAAAATAGAAAAGACAAAAGGGCCACTAAATTTTTTTTATTATGCTTTGGGTGTGGTGCCATAAATTTCAGGGGACTTGGGCAACAATTGCCAAACCTGAATTTAAACAGCATGTTGTTTTTAAAAGCTGTAACATTACTGATGAACAAGTCAGTATTCTTACATAATTAATCCAGCGTGAAATAGAGGGACTGGAAGCCATCCAGTGGTTTAAAAATAACTCAGTCATTTATAAGATCCCCAGTACTATAGGATTTAACATGAAGGCACAGGAAGTGCAGGCATCCTGGCACAGAGCATGCTGTTTTAATTCTGCAAAAGCTTTATAAAGTCAGCTTAAACAAGCCAGCTTGCGCTGTGTAGAAGCAACTCAGGGCATTCTCAACAGATAGTCAGTTTAATGACCCAGTAATTTCCTCGGGTTTTTTTTCATCATGACATTTAAAAATTGTCAATATCTAGAGATGTCTTTAAACACACAAAAAGAGAGAGGGTTTTTTTATTTTTTTTTTAATGGTAATGGTGAACCAAAGTACTGAAAGTAGCTCAGGAATCTTGCACAGGATGAATAATGGGAATCTTCAGACAGCATATAAAAAAAAATACTATGACTCTGAAAGCTTTTTAACTTTTAGTGTTTAGTCATTAGCCTTGTTTCCTATTGACCTGAAGCAGTAACAAATCTACACAACAGCGATGGAAGACAGCTGTAAGTCTAACCTAATGGTCAAGTAAATAACCAAACAGAAATGCTTATTTAGAATGAGCTCTGGAATACCACCCGCATGAGTGTTTTACTGTCTTGATTCTGAGACTTGAGTAGTCACAAAGTCTTCTCTCAAAGAGCTCTTAGGCTGTGGACCCAGATCCCATTTTAGTGTTTAGGATGCCAGGGTGACTTTGGATGCCTGGCACTAGCCCACTGCATACAGAAGAGCTGTTCACCACAGAGCTTCCTCAGCATGTTAGTTATTCATTCTCAAATACAGCAATGGGTTCGTGGCCTAAATAAAATGCAGAGAGGCTCAGGATATGTAAATATTCTAAATTTTAATGTTTGTGTGTGTGGTGTTGCTGAACTCTTTAGAAATACATACACCTATATTTACCCAAAAGGCAGAATACTCTGAATTTAAGACACAGACACACACACCATTTCTAACATCGAGGAACTTGGGGAAAAACATAAAGGCTATATTCACTATCAAAATGGGGTGGGGAGCGTGGGCGGGGCGCCGGCAGGGGAGGCCTATGATTGTCCTAGGAGTTGTAGTTTGATCAGGTACTGAAATCTTTGTTAGAGATGCCTGATCTCCCTCAGAGAACTATAATTTCCACAGTTCCCCAGCAAGAAGAAATGACAACTAAACCTTTTAAAGACAATTCTGTAAGAAGAAATGACAACTAAACCTTTTTAAGACAATTCTGTAGATAATTCTTTAATCATACTAATTCCTCCCTAACTTTGTGGTGCTCTCTCCTGACCATAATGGACCTAAATGAGCAGCTGACAGAACTAACAGAAATGTGGTCTTGCATTTTGAGACATTTGTTTTGATGCCATAGTATAGCAGTTCACTCTGCAAAGAGATCTGCTGTGTATTGCATCCTGATTGACTCATAATAAAGTGAGCTGTTTCATTGGATAGAACTCATTGTGAAGGTAGAATCTGCAGGGGTGGAGGTCCTGAAGGACAGAAGGAAAATGTTTCACAGCTCGAGGTGTGCCACAGGTTGTGCAGGTGCACCCTATTGTAGTGGTGCAACAATACAAACTACTGACTTAGAGGAACTAGCTAACACATCCATCCACCCACCCATTAATTCAAAATGTTTGAATGACTGCCACCTTAGTCCAGAATAGATATGTGCACAAACAGTATTTTGTTATTCTATTTGAGCTCGATTCGAATAGCAAAATATTCAAATCAATTAATTGAAACTCCTCTAGACAAACTAAACAGGTGTTTCTGGACCCCTCTCCCAATGACACTGCATCAACTGTAGAATCCAACACAAGGCAAATGCAAGTGACTTGGATGAAGAGCATGTTGAAGAAGGCAGCTCAAGAATCTCACTCTGCTGTCATTCCACCCTCTCCTCATTCTACCCTCTCATTCTACCCTCCCCTCAGCAAAGCGACTTCCACATTTTCCTGCAATAATTCAAGAGGTTCTGGAGAAAAACTTATTTACTGTGGAGGAGGAGGAGTCACTGCCAAGAGATCCAGCAGTGGCTTCTTCCCCTCCTACTCAACATTTGGGGAGGGGCACAGCAGTTCTTCACCCTTCTCCCATCCTTCAAGAATGAGGAACCAGAAGAGCCGATGCTGTTCCTCCCCACAGACATCCTGTGGCCCCATTTGCCAAGGGGAAAGACCAATAACAACATCCCCTTCTCCCTTCAGGACAACTATAGGCAGTGTTCCCTCTAACAGGGATTCCAATATGTTGTTGACTACAACTCCCATAATTCCCAACCAAAGGCCATCATAGCTGGTGATGCTAGGAGCTGTAGTCAACAACATCTGGGATTCCCTGTTAGAGGAAATGCTGACTATAGGGCATGGCCATTTCCCCTAATACACCAGGAAAAGGATGCAACATCAAGATATTGCTTTCTTTCCTGATGCACTCTAAGGTGAGACCAAGGAAAGAAACATGAAAATTTGAAATGCTGCCACCATCACAGCTTCCCAGAAGGCAGCCTATTTTTCTAAATAAACTGGCTCTTCAATACAGGTAAGCCTCACCCCCACCCGATCCTGTTTGATACCATACTGGTACAATGTGGTATGGTATCGAATAGATCGTTTGTATTGGAGTCATTTTTCATCAGAATTGTTTCCAGTAAAAAATGCTCCGTTACAGCTTCCACTGCCTTGCACCTGATTATCAATGCAATGTGATAACCAAATCCTACCCACCCTACCCTGTCTGTATATACAGCCATTACTGATGTCCAAAAGGAAGTCGCAAAGTTAAGAAATTATGTGTGGGGGTAGGTCAGGGTTTTCTAAAGCCTAGCTTAGGAACTGTCACCCTCGAGTTGTACTGTTTTATTTCAATAATCTTTTGGGGACCAAAAAACAGAATGTTGATTTCACTGTATTATATATATTCACTTTTAACAAAACTAGAGGCTTAATAACCTTTTACATTATTTATGGTACTACATTTTGAATTTGCCATCTAGTGGCATCCAGCAAGTTATTTCACTAAAAGTTGGGTTTTGTTTTTGATCGCACCACAAGCTGAAGGGTCCCCCCACCACACACACACACACAATGTAGTCATCAGATCCATAAAAGATATGTCTAACACAGAGAATTAGTGATAATTGGTAGAGGCTGGCCACAGATTGCAGAGGGCGAGCCTGTTAAAATAACTTTCAGGACTCTGATTCTGTTTAATCCTAGGAAAGCTGTAAACAAGGAACAACATACAATAAGATGCAGGCAATCCTTGCAAATTAAAACCAAAAATGGTAAGTGTAGTGTGAAGGATGCACTGCATGTGCTGTAAGTAAAAGCCCAAAGAAGAGATGCCCAGATATGTGTGTATGCATACATGAAAGTTGTTTGAAGGGAAAATGGAAACCACTGGAATTGAAATGTAAAGGACTCTATAAAGTTTAACCACATCTCTGTCTCTTCAGAAACAGAATTGCCAGGATTTTCTGTACCATTCAGAACTCAGGAAAAAAAAGAAAGATTAAAAGCACGATGCTGACCATATTCTGTGGATCACATGCCAAGACAGACTCAGGGTTTGGGGGGCCGTCAGCAAACTGCCCTCCATGGGTGTCCTCTTACCTGTTTGCCTTAAGGTGCTTATATTTTTAGGTGGGATGAACAAAGGAGATCATGGAGCAACTCTCTGAGTCTAAGCCAAAAGAATGTCTCTACTGTCACCACATGATGGCTATGAGCACAGAGGTATGGTATTGAATAGATTGCATATACTGGAGGCATTTTTCATCAGAATCACTTCCAGTGAAAAATGCTGACAGGCCTGCATTACCTTGGACCCAGTTGGCCTTGGGGACTGGCACTGGGCCCTGAAGAGGGTGCTGAGCAGCTGATACCAACCCTTGACCAGGGTGCAGACAGAGACAAAGCTTGAAGAGCAACTCCCCACTTAAATTTTAGTGGGGTGGAGAGGAAAGACAACTTTTTTGCAGTGCAGAGGAGGGAGAAATATGACTTGGGAGAGTTCAGTAAAATGACAGAATGTCTCAGATACTTAGGGAGGGTGAGAATCTGCACTTCAGCCCTGAAACCAACCCTACTGCATACTACACTACTATACTACTAGTGCTAATAGTACTATACTACTGCTATTTCAGATTACAAAAGCAAGCCTGCTAGTTAGAAACATAGGAAGCTGCCATATACTGAGGCTATTCCCACGATCAATGGAGGCTATTCCCACAATCAATGGAAAGTGGGCTAAGCTCCCTTAGCCCATTTCCCATTGATCGTGGGAACCACCCGGGAGCCCAGTGACCACCCGCGAGTCGAGTGGCAAGCCTGTCTAAAACACCCTTCCCTTAAATGAGATTAATGGAGCAAGCACAGCGACACATGAGTAGCCTCCCAGGCTCCCAGCTTAGCCTCCAAGTCTCTCCATGATGCCCCATGAACTCATGCAGGGCATCCTGGGACTTCTGGGGGCCACACAGCCCCTGCTGGCTCTCTCTGACGGAGCCGGCAGTTGTGTGGGCAGCCAATCCAGCGACCCAAGGCGATGAACTTGATCGTCTGTGGGGAGAGTGGGCTAAGCCCGCTCTCCCCACAGATTTGACAGGAGCTCTTCTCACTGATCGTGAGAATAGCTTCACTGAGTCAGACCATAGGTCCACCTAGCTCAGTATTGTCTACAAAGACTGGCAGCAGCTTCTCCAAGGTTTCAAGCAGGAATCATTCTCAGCCCTATCTTGGAGAAGCCAGGGAGGGAACTTGGAACCTTCTGCTCTTCCCAGAGCAGCTCCATCCACAAATGGGCATATCTTACAGTGCTTACACATCAAGTCTCCCATTCATATGCAACCAGGGCAGACCCTGCTTAGCTAAGGAGACACGTGATGCTTGCTACCACAAGACCAGCTTTCCTCTGCCACAGTTCTGGTACTGATATCAGTCAAACCATTTGCAGTTTAAATCAGGGGCGTCACTATAATAGGGCCAGGGGAGACAGTTGTCTGGGGGCCCACTGCCTTGGGGGGGGCCCAGAGGCAAGTCACATGACTGACTCCCCCAACCACACACCCGCCCGGGCTTCCTTCAGTTGTATCATCCTCCGAAACTGATGTGAGCATTAAGACCTGGAGCTGCCAGAACAGCATCTCTTTCTCTAGTACCATTCAATGACTTGCATCATCCACAATTTACAAAATCATTTTAAAAATCATTTAGGATGATGTTCTATTGTGGCGCATAGGTGTTATATATATATATATATATATATAAGTGTTATATATATATATATATATACATAGGTTATATATATATATATATATATATATATATATAAATTCTACTCTGCTTTTTGTTACCACTATTCAGCCTCATTTAAGATTTCTTTACTTCATGAGCTGAGCTTCAGTGATGGGGGGGCCATTTTAAAATCTTGTCTCTGGGCCCCCTCCCGCCTTGCTACGCCCCTGGTTTAAATGAAAATAGGGGAATGTCCAGGCACTGGAAATCTTACTCAGGTAGAATATCTAGCTCCCCCCACCCATGTACCTAGACCCATAGTGTAAGTAAGGTGGAGCAGTGGCCATTGGCCAACCCTTCCCAAGACACACCTTGAAAGGGATATGTGTAAAATAGCTTTGACAGACATGTATTTCAGTTGTAAAATAATGGCTGCCAATTCCACAGACACAATGGTGGTGGGGGGGAAATCCTGCCATTAGCAAGAAATATATGAAATCCAAAGGTCGTTTTATTCATGTTTGATGGAAAAGCAATAGGATTGTGTTCTTCTGGATGAAAATAATTTACAGTGATTGGAAAGATTGGTGGGTCACACTTTTCCTTGTACCCCACTATATATTCTGTTCTAACTACGGGAAATAGTTTAATTGTCAAGAGCTGGCATAATTTCAGCCCTCCAGCTCAACAAGAATGGTTTTCTATGACTCTGAAGTTGGCAGTTATGGCCAAATTAACTGTATAGTACATTCTGTTACATGATGGCAAGTAATGCCTTGAGAACAAAAACCTGGACTCCCTTTGTTACCTGTTATATTAAATCATTTTAATGCTGATATGGACTCATATAAGTTTTCTTCATGGTAATAGCATATTGTCATAATTTTTTGTTACCAATTAGGAGGAGAGCTGGTCCTGTGGTAGCAAGCATAAATTGCCCTCTTTGTTAACAGGGTCCTCCCTGGTTTGCATCTGAATGAAACATGTGATATTCCTCTCAGCGTATGGGGGTGCTCTGGGATGAGCATCTGCATGCTTGCATGCAGAAGATTCCGAGTGCCCTCCCTGGCATCTCCAGATAGGTCTGGGAGAGACTCCTGTCTGTAACTTTGGAGAAGCCGCTGCCTGGTCTGTGTAGACCAGGGCTGCTCAACTTCAGCCTTTCTACAGATGTTGGCCTACAACTCCCATAATCCCTGGCTATTGGCCACAGTGGCTGGGGATTATGGGAGCTGTAGTCTAAAAACACCAGGGTGTGTGTGTCTAAGGTAAGAAGGCTTGCTGTAGACAATACTGAGTTTGATGGACCAATGGTCTGACTTAGTAGAAGGCAGTTTCCTATGGTCCTATATTTGCATGAATAAAATCAGTTAATACATGAAATCCAGTGCTGCTTTTTAAAAGGCACCTTTGCCCCAATTTAACAAGATTGATCTTCATGTGCAGCTGATGGGCATACATGTCCACCACAGTGCTCATGCAGCCCCTATTAAACTTGATGGATTCATCTGAGGAGGGTGAGCATCCCCTTTTGAAGCCACAAGGCACAAGCCACAATCCTTGTGTTTCCATATGAAGTAACCTTTAATGATAAACTTCTGTACTTTGTAAATATGTGACATCTGTTGTGGAGTGTAAAGTTACTTTTTAAAAAACCCAGTGAAAACCATTTTAATGTAATTGTATTAAGTTAGAGCTTATTCATATTTAATCATCAGGTTAGGTTTCTTTCACCTCTAAGAGCTAAATTTTTCATACTGTCTGCTTTCATTAAATCCTAAATCTAGGCCAGTTTAGCTAGCTTTTATGGATCGTTTCATGTGACATTTGTAACTTGGCAGACACTGAGACTGTATACATACGAAAATGACATCTTCTGAAATGATAAAGCATTAAGGTGTTTGAGTTTCTTTTGCGTTTGCATGTGGTGGAGTTGGCAGTTTATACTGAAGTCATTGCATTTAAGGAAAGTCTATATCAAGCATGAGAATTTCAGATAAAACAAAATAATGTTTTCCAGATAGAACTTGAGTAACACAACATGTAACTTGTAAAATGTTTACAATGGAGACTTACCTTTTGATACATTTATCTGGTTCATACAATCATTTGAATCTAGGTTAATTATGGGCTAATAACATTAGCGTGATTGAATGAAACCATGCCAAGGTGGTTTATGGACCAAGATGAGTCTCAGATTCCCACTTAGGAACATAGGAAGATAGGAAGCTGCCTTATACCATAGTTCCATCTAGTTCTCTCAGCCCTATTTTGGAAATGCCAGGGAGGGAACTTGGAACCTTCTGCTCTTCCTAGAGCAGCTCCATCTCCTAAGGGGACTGCTCACACTTCTAGTCTCCCTTACATATGCAATCAGGGCAGACCCTGCTTAGCTAAGTGGACAAGTCATGCTTGGTACCAGAAGACCAGCTCTCCTATCTTGGTGTGAATTCACACAATCAATCTAATATCGGTAACCCACATTAAACCTTGATTTGAACTATTGAGGTTGTACACACAACCTCTTTTCTTGGAGTCAGGAAGGGGCAGGGGGGAGGCAGGATTGCTTCTACCTTCCCCCACATGATCAGCACAGCAGCCCTGATCACCGCACTGCACTAGCACATGAGCACTGCTGCAATGAGCAGCACAGTAGCAGGAAGGCAAGAGGAAGGATGCCCATCCTCCAGATATCCCACAATTGCGGATTCCCCTTGAGTCAGTCTTTGCACCCAACTTTGTGCACTTGGGCTGTGTGCAATCCGAGCACACACACAACCCCTGTGCCAAGGTTAAGGGAGCACTCATGTCCTTAATCCTGGCTAAAGATTGAGGTAAAACTCTGGGCTACCCGCAAGAGCAGTGTCGGAATTGGGCTCATTCACATGACTGGGGAGTCAGGTAGAAGGGAACGCTTATGCCCTTTTACCTCACTTTTAGCTTGCGTAAGAAACCCAGGCTACTCCCATGCAGAGCACCAGGATCAGGATCAATCCCAGCACTCCACATGACCAGCCCTACCTGGGTAGGGCTGTAAAAGCCCAGGTAGGACTGGTCATGTGAACTGCCTTAGCATGTGTGGGGAACCCAATTCAGACCATGATATGCATGTGGCCCTGATCCCAATCCAGAGTGGTCCCCCACAGCTGCTGTTTGTCTTGGAAGGAAAGCTTCCATGACATCCCATGCTATGATCATGATCTGGATTAGTCCCTCCATGCATACAATTCACTGAGGAAAGAAACAAGCCCATCAGGTCTAGTAATGAGTAGGCATGAGCAAAACATTGGCTTTGAAGCACTGAAGCCAAATCATTTGCTTCTTGCCTCTGGCCTTGTCTTAAGGCAGCCACTCCCCCACTCCCCACTTACCTCCATACAGAGCAAAGATGGGGGAGGGCCATTAAAGGGAGCAAATCTACACGATGCCCCAGTAACATTATGGAAGCCCAGTCAGAAAGGACTAATGGAACGCTGGGAAATTCAGTTCGTCCAGTGCTTCCCCCAGTGTTCCATTAGTCCTTTCTGACTGGGCTTCCACCATGTAGGTTCTCTCCCTTTAATGGCCCTCCGTTAAAGGGAGCAAACCCTTTAATGATATTATATAACAGGTAACGAGGAAAGTTACCTGTTATACCTACCTATGGGGGGAACTCTGGAAAGGGTTACCTTTCCCAGAGTTCAATTTCTGCTTTATGGAACAGCTTCTATGTTGTCACTGGAACTTCTTGCAGCTTCAGTCCCTTTAACGGCCCTCCACGGTGCATTGCACGCACTGCTCTGTGGGGAAATAAGCGGGGGGAGTGGCTGCCTCCTTGCTTCAAAGCCAAATCTTTGCATGGGTCTAATATTGGGGTTAACATCTTGGAAATAAGTCAGGAAATGGTGAACAAGCTGATGACATTTGATTCTGCTATGTTGGGTTTTTTTAAAAAAAGAAATTACCCTAAGGTATCCTTGAAATGCAGAATACATTTGTGGTTTTGGACACCGACTGAAAACCGATCATCTATCTTATTAAGTGAAAACTGAGTTGCAACATGCCTAATCAAGTATTCTGGGGGGTTTTTTTAGATAAGAAAAAACGTTTCATAAACATTTGTACTAATATTGGCAGAAGTCGCCTTATCTCAATTTTTGTTCAAGAAGACCTGAAGAAGTTTATGCCAGTTGAACAGCATCCAGACTAGTATTTCCATGAATGGAAGATGCAAGTATGGAGATGTGATTTTTGCTGATCTCTCCTTTCTGCACCCCCCAAAATATGTCCCTGCGGGTGTCCCAGTAATAAGTTACATATTTACAGGGGGCTGCAATGTCTGTCCTGGACAACATTTTTTAAGATAGTGGCTGACATCCTGACTAATGAAGCACCATTAATGAAGCACTGGTGCAACAGGAGAAACAGCAGTGCTTCTGAAGCGTTAGAGACATGTTTCATTGGTACTAGTGTGTAGCCCTCTTCAGACATTATCAGCATAGCACTTAAAGGGCTAAACTAGGGAGGAAGTCCCATCACATGCTTATGGAGCTGTTTGCCTGAAGGTGTGTAAGCATGTTTACCAGTGATTCCGTAAGCAGCAACCTGGATCAATCAAGATTGCAGCTCACGGAATTGCCAGTGAACACTGGCAATGGCATTGTAAAGCATGTTCATCAGGCAGGAGGAAGTGAGTGACAGCAGGGGGTGGGGCTGTAAGCTTGAGTGCTGCTCGCACTGATAACATCTGAAGAAGTCTTGGGTGGGGGTGGATGGGTTCAGTGAACTCCAGTGTTCTGAAAGGTTCAGTGACTCTAAAAGGTTCAGCTAACTCAGCTCCACTGCTGGCTTGGGGTGGGGGCAAATTTCTATGGCCACCCTTCCCCTGGGAGTACTTTGTGTCACCTAAAACAGCTCCCTGAGGGCTGCACAATGCTCAGGGACATATTTGAGGATGCTTTTTTGAGAAGGGGTGGTCACTGAAATTTGCCCCCACCACTGAGCCAGCAGTGGGGCTGAGTTAGCTGGACCACTGGTGCTTTTAGAGTAAGGATGGCAGCCAGCAGATTCTGGAGCTTGCTTGCTCAGCTACATCATGGCTACCTCCAATCCATCTAACACGCTGGAGGGGGACTTTTAGAAAGCAGAAGCATGCTAGTCTGGAAACATCTTTAATAATCTATTGGACTGCTGTTCTTCCAAGAGTAAAATAGATAATATGGAACTGAAAACCATCCTCATACTGCAGGGGGAGAAGGGCAAAGGCATTATAGCTTGCCTAAAGCTATCCAGCAACTTCATGGCTGAATTGAGATTTTAATTTGGGTTTCCTGCTCACAGATAATCTCTTAACCACTATGCATGCAACACTAGCTACTTCTTTCTACTACAAATACCCCAATCCAACAGGAGGAAATGCACAAAAATGCTTCATGTGCATTTTCCCAAGGCTAAAAATCCTGATTAAATATCGGGGCTCCAATATGTAAACAAGTGTTCATTATTGGTTAGTCTCATAAGAACTATTATAAGAGAGAAGGGAAATAGGATCTGCAATTCTTAGCTCTGTGAGAACAATGAAAAAACCTAAATAAAATTGTATTTGGACATGCTAGTATATGAAAGAGTCAGATCAATGGTCTATCTAGTTCAGTATTACCGGTATATACTGTGACTGGCAACAGTCGTGCACACAGTACTCCAGGGTTTCAGACAGGGATCTTTCCCAGCCTTACCTGTCAATGCCAGGGATTGAACCAGGGACCACTTACAACCAAAGATCTGAATATATGGAACAAGTCTTTTAGCTTTCTTGTTTGTTTGTTTGTTTGTTTGTTTGTTTATCCCACTATGTAAACCACTTTGGACACTTTTGTTAAAAAGTGGTATATAAATATTTTTTGTTGTTGTTGTTGTTTATCCTTTTATGGTAAAGTCTTGCCTACTTGCCTCTTGGAGGAAACCCAGATCAGAACAGCATTATTAAGTAACTATGGGTAACTTCACACAACCACCAAGTCCAGCAGCTTCACACAACTTCACACAGCAGCTTCACACAACCATCTGGGAAAAAAAAATGGGGAAAATGTCAGGAACTGAGAGTCCATGCTCCCAGTGGGCATGTCATGCAAATCTGCCCAAGTCTACTTCCCAAGATATCCACCTGACATTCTACCAACTTTCTCTATCCAACTTCAAATCTCAGTTTCAAGTGGGTGAAGAATACTGGTAAAATGTCAGGTGGATGGCATGGGAGCTGGACTTGGCTGGGTTCATATGACATAGGAGTGCACATTCTTGGTTCCTGACATTTTCCTGACAATTTCTCAGGCACTGGACTTGTTGGTGGCCATGTGAAGCCTCCCTTGTGTGAAGTTGGTGGTTGTGTGATGCTGGAAATCATTTCTGTTTTATTCACTTAAGAATTCAGATTTTTCTATACACTGAAGTCTGTAACTCATTTTGTGTTTCTTTTATCTTATTTATTTATTTATTTATTTATTTATTGCGCACAGGGACACCTGGGGACAAATCTATCCAACTTGAGTAAAAGCACCTTAAAAAAAAAAGCATACCATACCATAACTTTTTAGTTTGCTCACCCAGCATTATTTGTTTAATAGAAATATTTTCCATACCACCTGGTTCTGGCAGAAAGTCAAAAATTTGCATTTATATGAGGTAGTTTATCAAATATAACATACAGAAGTCTGTTAAATACACATTGCATTTTGTTTGTGAGAAAATCTGTTCATATTTAATGTAGTTTTTAAAATTAACCTTAATGAAAGCTTCTGAAAATTGTTGTTCTAAGCATTTGAAATATGCAACAAGAACTGGTGGAAGACGTAAACATGTTTTCCATTATATGTTATCAGATAGCCCAAAATTACTTCAAAGAAGAAATGTGGGACTATGTTAAATTAGAAAGATAAGAAAGCATTTAGTTAAAAAGCAAAGGTTTTTAGAAGAGTAAAGCATCTGACAGTTAACCCCAGCATTTTATAATCTCCTACTGGGTGGGACAAGAATGGGGAAGGGACAGAAGAGAGACATTAGTTTTTATACATGTTCACTCTCACAGTCTATATAAACACACTCACAAATATAGCTAATCAGATATACACTGAAGACAAAGGCATTTTTGTTCTATTATATACTGGATTAAAAACATAATTTGCATATGGTATAATTCTTCAACGTTATTGCTGCTAGGCTCTGTTGGTAAAACTTTCAAGTATATCACTATGCAGAGGAAGAGCACCCTAGAGGGATTTAAGGGTAGTATATTGTATCAAATACAGGTTATTTCTTTCTTCAACTTCTGCCACTAGTTTAGAGGAATCCAAAATATCATGATAGAGAACCAACAGAAAGCCTACTTTCTGCAAATGAAGGAGTGTTGAGGTCATTATTCTTTTGTATGATGAACTACATTTAAAATATATATAAAAGCCAAGGCCTACAACACTAGGCCTATAACACTAATTGTGTGGCACTGGAGAGGGCAGGGAGCAAGGCAGGATCGCACTTACCTTCCATCCAGAGGATCCGGCTGTCCTCTTTGGCTGCAGCACTCATGCACTCACATGAGCTGTGCTGCAGCGAGTGGCATGCCCACCTGGAAGCTGGGGAAATGCAGCCTGGCCTCCAGAAATCTCACAATGCATGGCATTATTATTATTATTATTATTATTATTATTTACACAGTCAGACAGCTGTTATTGACTGGTTTGTTTTATCCAGACATCAAGTCCTTCCCAAGGACCTGGGATGGCCAAATTTTATTATCAGTGTTGTTGCTGTTGTTATTATAGATATTGTCGCAGAATATAGGCTGTTCCCAGTAATGTTGCTTTTTGTAATTGGCTGATGGTGATTTCTGTGGCCCCTGTGGTGCTGAGGTGCTCTTTGAGTTGTTTTGGAATTGCATCTAGGGCACCAGTTACTACTGGGATTATTTTGGTCTTCTTCTGCCACAGCCTTTCAATTTCAATGTAGATCTTTATATTTTGTAATTTTTTTTTCTATTTCTTTTTCTTCTGTTCTGCTATCCCCTGGTATTGCTAATGTCGACTACAAACAAAGGCATCTCAAGGTAGCAGGGATGATACACTGGAGCTTGTGCCCAGACCCCGAGCCCTAAAAAGACACGGACACAAACTTATTTGGGTAAAGGGCCACAACTTTATTTAAATAAAATAAGATAAAGTGGACTGGCAAACCAATAGGTGGTCAATCACCCTAAATTAACAGTGCGGGTCTGCTAAGGTTGGGTTAGGATTCCCGCATCCTTTTCCCAAACCTGTAAGGGCGACACACCTTGGCTCAGGCAAGAAGCAGGTACAACCTACCTTCTGCCTTCAAGGCCAACCCCCTCACCTGAAGGGGCCTGAATACTTCTAGGTCTTCACCAGTCCCGGCCCGCGCAGCCCAAGGGCCGGTGAATTCCTGAAGCTGGTGTCATGGTGAATCAATCTCCCTGGGCCGCACAAACCACAAGGGAGCGATTGACCAATCGACCTGAAAATTATTCAAAGGTGCTCACCAAAGATTATTCCTGAAATTACCCCCAGCCCGCACTGTTCCTGCCAAGTCATGACCTGCCTAACTGGCTATACACCTGACAACAGAATGGAGTAGGCAAAAAAAACAAAACCCAACAATGGCCAATGCATTGAAGGTAAAAAATTCCTACTCGGCCCAAGGCGACCAGTCGCTAGACCCGCTCTGTACCAGGGATGGGCGGGCGGGGGAAAGCCAAGCTCCGAATGAATAGTTTGGGGCGGGTGCCACTGGACCGTGGCGGAAGCCCCGCCCCCTTCCCTTGACTTAGCCAATGAGGCTGCTTTTTTGGCCTTGTGCAGGGGTGGCTGGCACAAATCGCCCTCCCCTCTGCACGAGGCCAAGGGGAGGGGCAATCTGCCAAAAATACAAGCTACCTGTAGCTAAACATTGGTGGGACCATAAAATTGAAGAAGTGGTAGAAAATGAAGATGCAAAAATATTATGGGACTTCTGACTACAAACAGACAAACATCTGCCACACAATACACCAGATATAACTGTAGTTGAGAAGAAAGAAAAACAAGTTAAAATAATTGGCATTATTATCATTATCATTATTATATTTACATTTATATCCCGCTCTTCCTCCAAGGAGCCCAGAACAGTGTACTACATACTTGAGTTTCTCCTCACAACAACCCTGTGAAGTAGGTTAGGCTGAGAGAGAAGTGACTGGCCCAAAGTCACCCAGCAAGTCTCATGGCTGAATGGGGATTTGAACTCGGGTCTCCCCGGCCCTAATCCAGCACTCTAACCACTATATCACGCTGGCTCTTGTGGCATGATGAGCATGGTGTGCTGGGAGATTTCCCCACTGCCAGGCACTCTAGCAGCCTGGCTCAAAGAACAGTCAGGCTGCAGGCAGCTTGAGCATTCATATGAGCAGGGACTGTGGCCCTTCTATCTCAGTATAAATCAGGGTAAAAAACAAACGTGGGCTACCCCGATGAAGAGCACCAGAACTGGGACCAATCCTGGTGCTCCACACAAGCAGCCCTTCCTGGGTACAACTCTGAAAGTCCAGGTAGGGCTGCTTGTGTGAATAACTTCCTTATCCCATCCTTGAATAAGTGCGACCCACACTACAACATAATTAGTCACTTACACAACTAACTGTAGTTTCAGAGATTCTTTCTCCAAATCAATTTCAAATTTTACTTTGGAATTCACCCAAACTATTTGGGACATGGCCCAAATTACTTTTTAAAGTGGGTTTTTTTGTAAGGGGCTGTAATTTTCCTTTGAAACTGCTCCCATAGTGAACCCTCAAAACTGATTTTTGAACTGAAGGAAGTTTAAAAAGCAGCTTGGAAGTTCTGTTTGGGAGCAGGGGACAGATTCTGAAACAGTGGGTCTCATCCCATGGCTGAATTGTACATGTTCCATATGGGATCATTTCTCATAGTAGGGATGTGCATGAAATTTGCCTGAATTTGATTGAAGTTTGATTTGGAACCACTGAACAGAGTGGAGATCCATTCAAATTGATTTGAATTCACCCAAATTCAAATTGAGTTGAATTGAATTCAGTCAGATTCAAATGGAATCCAATGAATTTCCACTCTGTTCAATGGTTCCAAATCAAATCGATTCAAATTTGAATCGATTTCAGATGAATTTTATGCACATTCCTATTCATAGCTACAGTTTAAGAGCCCCAGGGGATATACAGAAGTACTCCATCTGCATACAGGATCTTTGCTATCCTCCAATATGAGCACAAGAATGCTCCCGGTGTGGTATTCGGAATATCAACTTGCACCCAAAGCATTTGTCTTTGTAGATAGTATAGCATTAATAGGCCTCATTCATATACAGTACAGTTTGCTTATACAAAAACACACAAATTAAAGCCAGCATTTGTACACATTAGACCACATTCTACTTAAAAGCATCTATGCCCTCAGAGGAAAACAAAAAAATTATGAAACACTGGTTAGCAAGTATGTCTCTGGATTGTCAGGTCATGGGTTAAATCCAGATGAGGGTCACTGAAGCCTGATGTTAGTCCAAATGAGTCCAGCGTTAATACTGAGAAATCCTTGAAATGAGCTCACCACCTGTCTACTGGATTGCAGAAATCCTACTTGTATAGGTTCAGTTTAAACCTGATGCTTGCTTGGGTTTACAATATTAGCATGTTGCTAAATTGGAAGACTGAAGTAGGTAATCTGGCTTTTGATTTCAATTATTGCTAGTATCCCTTAAACTCCTTTCCGGCTACCTAGATCAACCCCCCCCCCAAGGCAAAATCCGATTCACTATAATGTAGATATCAACAGGATAGCTGTAGTGTAGTGTAGTGTATATTATGTCTTGCATACAATAGATAACCTATTGCCCTTCACATTTATGTTACTTCATGCGCTAGCAACATTAACCTCTGGATAGCTGTTCTATAATCAATCCCCACGTTATGTGAGAGGCTAGGTGCAGTTAGATTGCACTTTGCTCTGATCTGCACTTGAAGGTAAACATAGCAAGTAAATGACTGGTTTACTTTTTGCTAGGCTGCTTGTGTTGCAAAATTCACACTAGATTTTACAATCCCACTGCAGCTGTGAATTCCTTTCCAATTTTCAAAATGAAGATTTCCAATTGATGCATATTGGCCCCTTCTGTGCCCAGTGGGTTAATCTTGCACAGGCACTTACAAGTTGTAAGGTTGCTGTTGGCATATGGTAACTTCATATTCTAGAAGTTGGAATCAGCTACAGAAAACACACATTTTTTGGTAAGTGTATAATAGCTGATCACAGGCCACTAATAGATCTGACCTTGTGCATTTTGTAGATCTTTAAAAGTGTTACGGTTTGAAGGTCAACTTCTCTGTCTTACTGTAAAGGAAAAGCAAAGAAAGGAATAAAAATTAGAAAGAATTAATTCTTCAAAAAGTTTATACAAATCAAAACCCTGCAGTTTCACACTGAGAACAAAAGAAGCATATTAAACACCAAAGTTTATCAAGACAAATTAGGTCCCAGTTTCAAATTTTCTTTAATCTTTTGCATCTGAACGGGTTTTTTTGCCTCATGCTGTTTTCCCTAGTTAAATGTTAAAATGAATTCTAGCCAATACCATTGACTTCCTCCTTTAAAAATATTGGGACACATAATAAAAAATTAATTACTTCCCCTAATTTCCGTGTGATTCTTTAAAAAGATGTAAAATTCATTTAAAGTAAGTGGTGACTTTGTCTTTGAAGATCACGACAATTAACATGGATCAAAGCGTAGGTTCTGTAACGATGATAGCTTATTAGCATAATGAAATTAACTTAGAGACAAGAATCTTTAATAGGTACAACAAAAACGCTTTAATAATACTTGAAGAAAATTATGTATTTGCTAGAAGTACAACAGTTTCAGACTTTCTATCCAATTAATAAGTTGTTAATTAGCTTTTTTCCAAACAATGTGCACTTTAAGTTAACATCTGCCCATTGGATAACACTCGTCTATGGTACTTTTTGGGACAGACTGTACAATTGTACATCTGTTTTACTAGAAACACATTTTGGGACTCTTCTTTGAAAAATAGATCTCATATTCCATAATATATTTCCTCCTCCATCCTAGCCAATTAAAGAGAAGGATTAATTCAATGATCTAGAGGGAAGAATGGGTAATGTCCTTAATTGTAGCTGTGGTGTCTGGTACATATGTCTGGGTTTATCTGTATTTCTGGTAGCAGCTCCTATATTCTGTATTTCATATGGTTTTGTGTCATGGCCTCTGCTAATTGCTACTAAACACAGAATAAATTCTGAAGTAAAAATACAAACACTTTCTCACACTTTTCTAAATTTTACCTTTTAAAAAAACATGTTCCTTTCTTTTTAAACTATTCTTTTTCATGTTCTTAACTATTCTTTTTCATGTTCTTTAAACAATTCACAGCAAGTTAATAAGAAATTTTGTTAGTAAGCAACCCAAGTAGCAGGCTAACAAGTACTTAATGACTAACAATTAAGAATCTAAATAACATACTTTCTGCTTTAAAAACTCTTCATCACCAAGAACTAACAACTTTGTCTCAATCGAGACTCATTGAGAGATTCACAACCTTCTGTGCATGTGAATCTCGTGAGCATGATTCCCCAGCTTGATAGACCTGTCATGGCTGCACACATGTAACCTTGGTTAGACTTGGAGTAGTGCTGATCAGTTTAAAGTGGTTTCTACCTATCTCCAGGCAGGTGTGGAAAGATGTAGACATACAGTATACTACCAGTGGAGTTCTGCCTTTATTGTTTCCCTGCACTGTCAGCTTTTTGCCCAAAGTGAAATTCAAAGCAAATATGTTAATTCCTTTTTCAGGAAAAGGAGTTCTAAGAGAAGCCAAAGTAGGTGCTGTGTATGTCTGTGTCTGTGTCTCTGTGTGTCTTGTATATATCTACATAGAAGATTCCCTGAAAGTATTGCAAATGGTAAAGAATTGTCTTAAAATACATGTTTGAGAGCTGGGACAGACATTCTTGAGATTCTGTTTGTGTATGTTCCATGCAAAATAAAATTGGACCACTGGAGTTGTAATCCACTCTGCATGATATTGAATTATTCATACAAGAATTTAGAATATGAGATAAGAAACAATTCTACCATTTCAAGTTAAAACAGGGGGGATGAAATGATGAGTTTAACAATTCCCAGTTTTATATATCTGTCTCAAATCTGATCTTTAAACAGATGCTTGGTTCAGATGTCATGAAAGAACATGGGTTCCCACTAAAGGTTCATGCACCTTGCCTGCCCTCTCCTCCTCCTTTGGAAGCAAGAGGAGAGCTAAAGCCTTTGATTTCATTATAGGAACAAACTGTATGCCACAGGGATTCGTAAAATTGCATCCCCAGATATTGTTGAACTACCATAATCCTTTGGCCATTGTGCCTGGGGATGATGGGGATTATAGTCCAACATCTGGGAACCCATGTTTGAAAACTCCTGACAAACTACATTACATATGGACTCAGTAACTGTGATTTGTTATCTATATGGATAAGTATCTATTTCTCCTTAGCATCATCATCATCATCATCAGGAAATAGCATTCACTCCCTAAATGCCTGCCTACAGGCAATAATGGGCTGGATGAGGGATAACAAATTAAAGCTCAATCCAAGAAAGACCGAGGTGCTCGTTGTGGGGGATCGGAATTTAGTTAGATCTTCCTGTGCAGGGGTTATACTCTCCTAGAAGGGACAGGTATGCAGTTTGGGAGTGCTCTTGGATCCAGGCCTCACCATGGTATCTCAGGTGGAGGTTATGGCCAGGAGCACTTTCTACCAGTTTCTGCTGATTCGACACCTTCAAGGCCACCTTCAACCTCAGAGAAACGATGCCTCTGAATACCAGTTGCAGGGGAGCAGCAGTAAGGGAAAAGGCATGCCCTCGCTTCTTGCCTGTGGGCTTCCCAAAGGCATCAGGTGGGCCACTGTGTGCAACAGGATGCTGAACTAGATAGGACTTGGGCCTGATCCAGCTGGGCTGTTCTTATGCAAATCCCACAATGTACTGTACCACACAAGGAGTGTGGTGCATTGGGGGATTTCCCCACTGCCAGGTACTCTAGCCACCCAATGCTGTGGCTGATCGGGCTGCAGGCGGCCTGAGCAGCCACATGACCAGGGACTGTTGTAGAAGGGCACACTTGCACCCTTCACTTCAGTAAAAGCCCAGGTAAAAATGTGAATGCCCTCACATATGGCGGAGGGGAAGAAACCAGTGACAATAAGCCCAATTTCTACACCTCCACATGCTCTACATCTACATGGATGTATACATGGATAGAGCTTAAATAATATTTCAAAGGGAAATATAACTGGTGACTCACTAATGTGAGCCCTATAGCATCTGGATATCCATCATATGTTTCCTATGTGAACTCTATTTAGTTTCTAAAAAAATAATGCCTCAAAAGAACATGGTAAGAGAGGCACAGGAGATTTTAAAAAATTTTTATAAGTGTCATTTTTTAGCTCACCAGAAGTTTTCTTGTCAGCCTAAATGTCTGAGGCAACGACTCATTAACAAGTTCTATGCAGTTTGCCGTAGCTCTTTTTCAAATTGTGTTGAATTGAATTTCAGGTGATAAAGTACTTATTTGTCACTAACTGATATGCCGTCTTAGCCTATTGATTTAAGAATTCCTCCTTGAGAGAAACTAAAGAGATCACCAGAAGCCCAACCTTTAAACCAATGTGCTTATCTATATCATTATTTAATGGCAATCAACATGGTACATCTTTTATCACGAAGGTCTTATTTTTGTCCTACAGAATATTTTGCCCTTTGTTGATTTCTCATGGTGAAGGACCTGCTTCCTGAAGCCCTATAATGTGTACATACTTTTAGGATGATTTTTGCTTTAGAATGAACTATGTTCCTAAATGAGATGGATGAATTAGAGTAGAATTTAAGGGTCATCCAGATCACCTTCTGCAATGTAACAGGAATTTGCCGAACCGGATATGCAAACACCACTAAATTGTCAACCACTTAAGTGTGTTGTGTGAACTAAGTAATCTGCCAGTCAGGTAAAGATTGGAGAAGAGGGAGTCATGATATTGGAGCTGTTTGCCATACAGATTAAGAAATGTGTAGGCCAGTTTTTATAAAACAGCATTCCAATATAAGTTCTTTAAGTAGTTTATTTACCAAAAAGAATAGGAAATTGGTTTCTTCTCCCCCTTTGCGCTCCTCTTGTGCAATCACACTTCTGCAATACTACTTAAACTGGAAATAATGTTAGTAGTGTCATGGAAGTGTGTGCACTTTATGTATTAGTACAAGAGAACTCCTGAGCAGTGCCACAGGCATTTTTTACACACTCGCAGTGGCATAGGTGGTTCAGAAGTGTCTGCATTCCACTGCTCTACATGAGAGCCATGATTTTTTAACAATTAGCATCCACAGTGACACTCATGGGAAAACCTCTTTTGGTTGATGTGCTCTGTAAAGCTGCGGTATTGCTAGCAGAAGATAGAAGACCCAAATGCACATTGTGCAAAGAGCTCCTCATTTGCATATAAGTAGGCTTGCTAAAGAGACCGAGCAAGGAGCTCCTAATTTGCTTGCCTATGTGCTTGTGCAAGAGGTTGCACAACCACTACAACATGTTGTTACGCTAGCACAAGAATTGGGCTGGTTTAGATGACACTTTCAGGAAGGGGATGCGCCGAGAGTGCACTCAGTGGGACATCTGTAGAGGCTATCCCTTTATCGCATACAGCGGTTAACTGAATGTAATCAGATATCCCTATCAAGGGACAAATGCTAGATTTGAAAAAGATCAATACCATTTCTCTGAATTTCATTTGGGGGGGGCATCTCCCTTTCTAGTGGCCATTTCTGTGATCAAAACACACCACTGCTAGCATGTGCAACCACCCTGTAGTTCAGGCATTGCCGATCACCACCACTGTGCCAGCGCGATGGGGCAGGGGGCGAGGTTGTGTTCCCAGCATGTGATGCAGGCAGGGTGTCGCCATCTTGCCTCTCCCTGCACATGGCCCGGACCAGCCGATTGGGGAAGGGGGTGGGCCGGTTACAGCACCGGCCTGCCTCCATTCGGCCCAGTCACTCTGCAGCATAGCAGCAGAGAGGATTGCTGCCGGGGATCGCTGCAGAGGACCCACGTGGATGGGCCTGGGCCAGGCAGTGATGTCACAGCAGCGGAGGGGTGAGCGGCAGATTGATGCAGTGGCGGAGGGGCCAGTGGTGGTGTGGCAGCAGCAATGGCAGCAGCAGGGCCAGGAAGTCCTTAGACTGGCGGGCAAGCAGCGGAGCATCAGTAGGGCTCCGACCCCTTTGGTTTGAGCCTGTATTCCGCGCCATGTAACTCCCTCCTCTACTCGGCCTAGAGCCAGTTGTTCCACCATGAGCTGTTCTCCTCCTTGGGGCCTTTCTTTGAGGCCAGGATGCCCATGAGGGCCTTTTGCGGCCTCTCTCTTTTGGCAAGGTACCAGGCTCCCAGCCGTGACTGGTTCATCCTGTACCAGTAGACGGGCAGCCTACTAGAGGTGCACCTGTCTCTGCTGGGCAGCTACTGCCCCCCTCAAGCCTTGGTTCCTTACCCTCCCACCAATTACAGATCTGTGGGGGCATGGGAGCAGCATTAATTCATTAATTGGGGGCATTCCCTCATTAATTGCATTGGAGTACATTAACTTATCAATTGCCCTTGGGGGGCCTTTGCTCATTCAGTGGTGGGCATTTAATTGATTTAATTGATTAGGGGCATTTGATTGGTGGATCAAGCGAGAGGCAGCTAATAAATTGTCCAGTGGGGGCCAGAATGTCATTGAAGAAGGAGCCCAGCAAGGCTAAGGGCAAAGGGAAGGCACCTGCCCCTAAGCGTATGATGCCTTGGCCCAAAGAGCCCAAGGCTTCCTCCCCCTCTTCTGATAATGAAGGGCAGCTTGTTATGGAGTATATCTTGCCCCACCTGGAGGCATTAGAGTCCAGTAAGCAGCATCCCCTGTCATGGTGCGGGGTCCAGAATGGGTACAAAAGGGGACTCTAAGAAGGCAGGTATTCAGGCTAACAAACAGCTGCAACTCTTACAAGTTACCCCTGCTAACTTGGCAAAGAGGCACCTTTTAACGTGGTGATTCTCTTTATTTGGCAGGGGGAGAGCAACTCGCCCTCTCTACCCCCAGCACAGGACCTCTAGTAACTGTTGCTGGTGTCTATCTTATGTTTTTCTTTTAGACTGTGAGCCCTTTGGGGATATGAATCCATCTTACTTACTTACTTACTTTATTTATTATTTCTCTGTGTAAACTACCCTGAGTCATTTTTGGAAGGGCAGTATAGAGATCGAATACATAAATAAATGAACAGATAATAAATAAATAAATAAATAGATAGATAGATAGATAGATAGATAGATAGATAGATAGATAGATAAATGAGTTTATCAAGGCGAGGCTCGACACACTGGAAAAAGAGGCTGGGGTGGAGGCTGGGATCAGAACTGGGAGCAAAACCTGCCAGGCCAATGGAGGCCCCCCTGCCTGAACACGCTCTGGTTGCAGATTATGACCCCACAACCAACTGGTGACCAGTGAGTACTTGGAAAGAGGTCACCTGATACTGAAATCCTCAGCAGTACCGGCTGGGTACAGGCACCAAGGCCTGGATGCCAGTTTCACCAACTGTGCTGGGAATTTGAGTCTTAGGGAGTGTGCTCCCATTGCCGCTGTTGCTTTCACCATGCCTGCTTGATTTGTGGAGGCCTTTAGCACCTGTGCAAAGGGCAGGGACCACACACCTGCCCCAGGAATCTCCAGGAAAGGGGGAGCATTAGCGCTATGGCTGAGACAGCTGTTAGAGGCCAAAGAGGTGATGTTGAGGGAGATGCAATGCATCATGGGGCACCTGAAATTTGCATGCAAGCTAGTGGCACCAGGGAGGGCCTTTCTCAGGAGGTTGTGTGATGCCACCAAGAGCATTAAAGCCCCTCATCACCGGATCCGTGTAACACATGATGTCAGGGAAGACGCCAGGATGTGGATGGAATTTCTAAGGGAATTCAATGGCATTTCATTCTGGCACTCCAAGTTCTTGTTGGAGGCTGAGCTGCAAATCCAGTCAGATGTGGCAGGTGGGCAGGTTGTCAGCCTGTTCTTTCGGGGGAGGTGTTGCAGAGTTAGATGAACAAGAGAGTGAGAAGCAAGGGGCGGCACTTGAGATCTGACGTTCCTGGAATTCTTCCCAATTGTCATGGTAGTACACATTTGGTCCAAGGAGTTCACAGATTGCACTGTGCAGTTCTGGTGCAATAACATGGCAGCTGTGCACATTATCAACTCTGGGACTTCCAGGAGTCCCTGGGTGATGCTTCTGGTGCAATGTTTCATGCTACAATGTTTGTTGCACAGCTTTCTGTTTAGTGCACGGCATGTACCCGGGTTAGATAATAGCATCGTGGACGTGCTTCTCAGATGCAGGAAGAGCACTTTCAGACCCTTGCACTGACAGCCAGGGAACTCTCTGAAGTCTTTCCTGCTGAACTATGGAAACTTGGAGGCTAGAGGTCGAGCAGACCATTTGCCTCTCTTTAGCCCTTAGGACTGGAAAAAGATACTCAGAAGCAGTACATGAGATTCACGCATTCAGGGTGACATCCGGCTTGGGTGACTTATGTCTTCTCCCAGTGGACCACGTGCTATGCTCTTGCAGCCACCTGCACAGCCAGAGATTGGCACCTAGGTCCATTAGTGGAAAGCAGGAGGCACTCACCTTCCAGGCCAAGCATGGGGGTGGGGGCAGAAGAACAAAAGAACAAGTCAATCTAGTTCAGCATCCTGTTTCACACAGTGGCCCACCAGATGCCGTTGGAAGCCACAGGCAGGAGTTGAGTGCATGCCCTCTCTCCTGCTATTACTCCCCTGCAACTGGTACTCAGAGGCATCTTGCCTCTGAGGCTGGAGGTGGCCCACAGCCCTCCAACTAGTAGCCGTTGATAGACCTCTCCTCCTGGAAGTTATCCAGACCCCTCTTAAAGCCATCCAGGTTGTTGGCTGTCACCACATCTTGTGGCAGAGAATTCCACAAGTTGATTATGTGTTGTGTGAAAAAGTACTTCTATTTGTTGGTCCTAAATATCCTGGCAATCAATTTCATGGGATGACCCCTGGTACTAGTGTTATGTGAGAGGGAGAAGAATTTCTCTCTATCCACTTTCTCCACACTATGCATGATTTTATAGACCTCTATCATGTCTCCCCGCAGTCGTCTTTTTTCTAAACTAAATAGCCCCAGGTATTGTAGCCTTGCCTCACAAGGAAGGTGCTCTATTCCCCTGATCATCTTGGTTGCCCTCTTCTGCACCTTTTCCAGTTCTACAATGTCCTTTGTGAGATGTGGTGACCAGAATTTTACGCAGTACTCCAGGTGTGGCTGCACCATAGTTTTGTATAATGGCATTATGATGTTAGCAGTTTTATTTTCAATTTTCTTCCTAATAATCCCTAGCATGGAATTGGCCTTTTTCACAGCTGCTGCATATTGAGTTGAGACTTTCAGCAAGCTGTCCACCATGACCCCAACATCCCTGTCCTTGTGAGTCACCGACAGCTCAGATCCATGAATGTATACTTCAAGTTGGAGTTTTTCATTCCAATGTGCATTACCTTATACTTGCCAACACTGAACCACATTTGCCACTTTGTTGCCTACTCCCCCAGTTTGGAGATATCCTTTTGGAGCACCTCACAATCTCTTTTGGATTTCACTACCCAAAAGAGTTTAGTATCATCTGCAAATTTGGTCACTTTGCTGCTTACCCCTACTTCTAGATCATTTATGAATACATTAAAGAGCACCAGTCCCAGTATAGATCCCTGGAGGACCCCACTTCTTACTTCCCTCCACTGTGAAAACTCTCCATTTATCCCTACCCTCTGTTTCCTGTCCTTCAACCAGTTAGCAATCCACACATGTACTTGTCCCCTTAATACCATGACTGCTAAGTTTTCTTAGGAGTCTTTGATGAGGAACTTTATTGAAATATTTTTAGAAGTCCAAGTATACGATGCCAACTGGATCACCTTTATCCACACACTTGTTGACACTCTCAAAGAACCCCAAAAGGTTTGTGAGGCAAGATTTACCTTTGCAGAAGCCATGCTGGTTCTCTCCCAGCAGGGCCGCCTGCTCTATGTGCTTTACAATTTTATCCTTGAGGATGCTTTCCATCAATTTGCCTGGAATGGACATTAAGCTAACTGGCCTGTAATTTCCCAGATCGCCCCTGGATCCCTTTTTGAAAATCGGTGTTACATTTGCTACTCTGCAGTCCTCTGGTACAGAGCCCGATTGCAGGGATAAGTTATATATTTTTGCAAGGAGATCGGCAATTTCACATTTGAGTTATTTGAGGACTCCTGGATGGATGCCATCCAGCCCTTGTGATTTACTAGTTTTCAGTTTTTCCAGACAGTTTAGAACATCATCTCTTGTCACTTCTATCTGACAAAATTCTTTAGCCTCCATTCCCGAAAAGCCAGTTTCAGGAACAGGTATATGCTCAGTATCCTCTGCCATGAAGACGGACGCAACGAACTCACTTTGCTTCTCTGCAACCTCCATATCCTCCTTAATAATCCCTTTCACTCCCTGATTTTCTAATGGACCAACCACCTCCCTGGCATGTGGATTTCAAAGCTGTTCTTCGGGTGTGCAGGATGATAGAGGAATGGGTATGGATGTCCCCTCAGTGCTCAGATTCCAGGGTTTCAATAGCCACTTCAACTATAGGAAAGCTACTAACACACTTTGAAGACGCTTTTTTTTTTTTTTGAAATTTTGAGGTCTGATTACTTAGGCCCCCCCTTCTTTGGGGCATTGCGGATCAGTGAGCTCGCCGCTGCTTCAAGTTCTGACATGATGGCATGGGCCCTGTGATGCCAGGATGTGCCCCTAGAGAGGGACAGGGTGAAGCTCCACTTGTGGAAAGCAAAAACTGACCAGTGGGGCAGGGGCATCACTGTCACCCTTGCAAGTGAGACTACCATGGGCTTATGCCCAATGCGGGCATTACTTGCTCATCTGGAGGTCCAGGGGAGGTGGATGGCCCCCTATTCTGCCACAAGGACATTTCCCCTCTTACCTGTTTTCAGTTTTCTCAGCGTTGCGGAGGGAGGGCCTTAACCCAGTGGAGTATGGCACCAACTCCTGCAGGATAGGGGCTGCTTCTTCAGTGTCAGTGGTGGGGATGCCCGAGGGTCATATTCGGGAATTGGGGCAGTGGCGTTCATATGCTTGCCGCTGCTACATAAGCCTATTATGGCAGTAAGGGGAGCTTCCTGGAAGGAGATGCTAACTTGCCTTTGTTTAGCAGACCACCGGTGGCATCTTTTCCCTCTTCAAGTCATATAAGGTCACAGCTATGTGTTTTGGGCCAACTGGACAGCTCAGCAGACCAATATGGGCACCCAGTTGGGCTTTGCTGGAGATGCGGAGGTAGACTGGCTGGGGTGTCAAGGAATGCTGTGGAACCTTTTGCTACCGCTACTGTATAAGTACACTGCTGTGCGGGGGTCGCTGCATGTGCTAGTCATTCTCCTGGGGGGCAATGATATTGGCTTGCTGCAGGGCAAGGCCTTGAAACTACAGGTGATTGTGGACCTGTGTAGACTGGCTGAGTGGTGGCTGAACTTGTTGTTTTAGTCCAGCTTGGTTCCATGGCTGAAGTGGAGGGGCCAAGGAGTTCCACTGTACTTCAATTGGGCATGCAAAAAAGTGAACAGGGAAATTGGCAGTGCGGTTACCGCTAGGGATGTGCAAACAGGTTTGACATCGAATGTGTTCCCATTCCTGGAGAGTTGGTAATGGCCCCTGCTTGAGGGGTGGCTCGGCTCACCACTCAGAGTTGTGCAGCTTGGGTTGGGTTGGGCCATGTTGCCCTCCCTCAGCTTGAGAAAGCCTTGCGATGAGAGGACGTCAGGACCTGGTGCCTGACAGAATCAGCACCCAGCCTTTCGACCTCAAGTAAGATGGCTTCCCTAGGAGGCTGTGCCACACATGAGGAGTACCCGCACTCTGGTTAGTTAGGTACCTTGTTGCAAGTCTTATTTCTGCTGTACATTCATAAAGTGGCTCTATTTTACTCCATTTAAGAGTGTCCTATCTTCATTCGGGCCTGGGGGTGCAATGGATGGATACAATCAGCCTTGGATGGATTTCCCCAGCAACTGTGAAGGATAGAAGTGGAAGCAACAGAGACAGCGAAGAACCTTTGGCTTCCCATCACAGAAGTGGGAGAGCCCAAATGGGAGCTTCAGTCCTCCAATCGCTCTTTAAAAAAATATGTACTAAAACCAATACTGAGTGTAAAAGATACATTAACAAAATAATGTCTCCAGCCTTGGTGAGAACAACGCCACATAAGTGAAGGAGAGGCTGGCCACAAGAAATAGTTCTCAATCCAAGATCTACAAAACCATGTTTATTATTTAGAGTCTAATTCTAATTCTCACAAAAATTCTTACAGTTAAATAATATTTTAGGTCAGTTTTTCATTTCTTATTCCCTTTGAAATAGTTTCATTTCCCTGTTAATATGTTGCTCTTGCTGCTGTTGTTGCTACTCCTAGCCTTCTGTGGCTGATCTCAGTTGTGTCCTGGATTTGACTTTTCCCTGATGGTTCCATTCTTTTAATGCTGTTCTTTTCGGTTCTTGGAATAATTTATGTTACATGCTCCCATTTGCATGCAGTTAAAACAAGTAGCTTTGACAGAGATTTCACTGATACATTTTTCTGTTCCTACTCCAGTCTACTTTCATCAGACTTTCACTCGCTTTGGGGCTGGGTTCCATTGGTAAGGTGGCTGGGCTACCACAGTTTGGACTTCCAGGGCTGTAACTAATGCCCAGATTGTTAGCTAATAGCCCAAATCTAGTTCAGGATTCACATGGCCAACATAATGTCTGGGTCGGTGCTGTGTACAAGAGTGCAAAAGTCTTGCAGTGTGCTCAGGGAAATCCTCTGGCTCCATCAACACCTTCTCAGCTATTCTCTGATTTTGAGCATCCAGATTAAAAGTTGTTCCCGTTGCTTACAAGACCTCCTTTCCAATTCTCATAGTGTATGGGTGAAAAACAGGTAGGTGGAAACCTACATCTGGAAGCCCTTGAGGATGCTCACCAGAAATATAAGAATCATCATACAGCCCACATAAAGCACAGCCTTTCAGATCTCACGATACAATCTCACATGAAAAGGCAAGAGATCTATGGTTCACAGCATGTACTAAAACACAAAAAGGGATTGTTTATTTGCCCCAATTCAGCACAAAATGTGAAACAGTAACACTTTTATAGAGGATGGGGCTGTTGCTCAGTGGTAGACCATCTTATGTACATGCAGAACGTCCCCATGGTTGAATCCCTGGCATCTGCAGGTAGGGCTGGGAAAGACTCCTGCCTGGAACCTTGAAGAGCTGCTTCCAGTCAGTGAGGTCATTCACACAATCAAAACCTATGTTCTACCTGGGTTTGGGAGTTGTGTGTGTGCCCCATTTTTGGTTGTGTGGAAGCAAGGTAAGAGGAAAACCTGGGTAGAAGTGACTGTGTGGAAGCAAGGTAGGAGGGAAAGCTACCCAAGATTTAACTCTACCATGCTTCAACACAACTGAAAATTGGGAGCACACAGCTCTCAAACTTGCGTAGAACATATTTTTTGACTGTGTGAATTCCCTCAGTGTATTGTCAATACTGAGCCAGATGGACCAATGGGCTGCCTCGGTATAAGGCAGCTTCCTATGCAATGCTGGTAAATGTGAGGCATCCATGGTGCAGATGTCATTCCATTAGCTTTGTTGTCTAAGCCAACAGGACGAGGAGGAGAAAGGTTTGAGGGTCTGGCTGCTGTTTCCTCCCTCCCTCCCCCCTCCCTCCCCCCTCCACCACTCGGAGTCTACATCTGGCCCCTCTGGGTTTGTTTTCCATCTTGCCCTGACGAGGAGCTGCCTACCAGCCTGCTGTCTTCAGAAAGCCTGACAACCAACACCTGTGTCGGCCAGCTGTCCTTTGTGGCAGAGGGGGCTGTTGGGAAGCTTTAGAGACATAAATACTGCTGAAGACACGCTGGCGGCGTGGCCGGCGGTCTGCCTGTGGGTGGCCGCCAAAGCCGGCTGCCAAAGGGGGCCGGCCTTTGGGGCTGGGCCTTCGGGGGTGGGGCTGAGGACTAGGGGATGGTTCTTTTGTGGGTGGGTGGAGTTTTTGGGACAAGTGCTGTTTTTATTGCCCTGAGTTGTGCCAGGCCTAGTTGCTGAGATGTGTTTGGGCTCTCCTGAGGAGGAGGATGCAGGGGGTGCACCTGGCAGCCTTGGGGCAGATATTGCTGTAGTGGTGGGGAATAGAAGAATTGGCGCTGGCAGAACAGCTGGCCATTACGGGGGAAGAGAAATTAGTAATTTAGTAACTATTTCTACTTCCAACTGTTCTGACAACTCTCAGGCCTTGGGGAGCAGCACTACCCACAGAGCCTGACCTTGCTCCTTTGTAATGCCAGGTCAGTTCAAAATAAGACCGAAATTGTTCATGATCTGATCATGGATGAGGGAGCTGACCTGGCATGCATAACTGAGACCTGGTTGGGGGAAGCGAGTGGCCCAGTGTGGGCTCAGCTTCTCCCTCCAGGTTACTCTGTTGTGGAGCAGGTTAGGGGAAGTGGGCGGGGGGTGGTGGAGTGGCTGTGGTCCATAAAAATACTATCTCCCTTACCAGGGCCCCTGTGAGACAGTTGACCTATATTGAGTGTGTATTCTTGAGGCTGGGAACTAGGGATAGATTGGGGATTCTGTTGGTGTACCGTTCACCCCGCTGCCCAACTGACTCCCTAACTGAGCTAACAGAGCTGGTCGCGAAGTTGGTGTTGGAGTCCCCCAGGCTTTTGGTGCTGGGGGACTTCAATATCCACTTTGGGACTGGCTTGTCTGGTGCGGCTCAGGAGTTCATAGCGGCCATGACAACTATGGGCCTATCCCAATTAATTTTTGAACCAACTCATGTTGCCGGCCACACACTGGATTTGGTCTTCTGTTCGGATCAGGGGGGCATTCCGTGGGTGGAGAATCCGGTGGTTACCCCATTGTCATGGACGGATCACTACCTGGTTAAGGTTGGTGTCACGGTCACAATCCACCCCTGCAGGGGTGATGGACTGATTAGGATGATCCGCCCAAAAAGGCTGCTGGACCCAGTAGGTTTCCAAATGGCCTTGGAGGGTTTTGATGTTGGTGCGGCCGGTGATTCTGTCGATGCCCTGGTGGGAACATGGAATAGAGAACTCACCAGGGCAGTAGATATTATCACTCCTAAGGGTCCCTCCAGGCCTGCTTCTAAGATGGCCCCCTGGTACACGGAGGAGTTGCGGGGGATGAAGCAGCTTGGTAGGCGACTGGAACGCAAGTGGAGGAGAACTCAGCTCGAATCTGACAGGATGCAGCATAGAACCCACTTGAAGACCTATGCAATGGCAGTGCGCGCAGCAAAAAAGCGTTTTTGGTCGGCGCGCATTGCGTCTGCGGGCTCACGCACGGCAGAGTTATCCCGGGTGGTGAGGAGTATAATTTCTGCTCCCTCTGCCTCAAATCAGCTCCCAGAGACACTCTGCTGTGACGCTGTTAGTGGGTTCTTTGCAAATAAAATCTCCTGTATTCGGGCCGACTTGGACTCCACTATTTCTGCAGGGTCTGTGAGGGAGGTATCCAGCAATCCCTCTTGCAGTGTTAGGTTGGATCTGTTTCAATCTGTGACTCCTGATGACGTGGACAAGCTGCTTGGAGCGGTACGGCCTACCACTTGTTCTCTGGATCCTTGCCCGACCTGGCTGCTTCGATCTAGCGGAGAGATTGTTGGAGATGGCCTAGTTAATATCATAAATGCATTGCTGGGGGAGGGTAGGGTGCCTTCCTGTTTGAAGGAGGCAATAGTTAGACCTCTTCTTAAGAAGCCTACCCTGGATCCCTCAGCGATGGATAGTTATAGGCCAATCTCCGATCTCCCCTGGCTGGGCAAGGTAATCGAGAGGGTGGTGGCTAACCAGCTCCAGGCAGTTTTGGAGGAAACTGATTATCTAGACCCATTTCAAACTGGCTTTAGAACGGGCTATGGGGTTGAGACAGCCTTGGTCAGCCTGATGGATGACCTTTACCGGGGAATCGACAGAGGGAGTGTGACTCTGTTGGTCCTCTTGGATCTCTCGGCGGCGTTCGATACCATCAACCATGGTATCCTTCTGGGTCACCTGGAGGAGTTGGGAATAGGAGGCACTGCTTTGCAGTGGTTCCGTTCCTATCTCTCGGGTAGATCCCAGATGGTGGAGCTTGGTGACAGTCACTCCTCAAAGCATGAGCTATTATATGGAGTCCCTCAGGGCTCCATTCTGTCACCAATGCTTTTTAATATCTACATGAAACCGCTGGGTGAGGTCATCAGGAGATTTGGTGCTGGGTGTTATCAGTATGCTGATGACACCCAAATCTACTTCTCCTTTTCATCTTCAGGAAATGGCACTCACTCTTTAAATGCCTGCCTACAGGCAGTAATGGGCTGGATGAGGGAGAAGAAATTGAAGCTGAATCCAAGCAAGACGGAGGTGCTCATTGTGGGGGCTCAGAATCTGAGGAGTGAGTTAGAACTCTCTGTGCTGGATGGGGTTACACTCCCCCAGAAGGAGCAGGTGCGCAGCTTGGGAGTACTCCTGGATCCAGGCCTCACCCTGGTTTCTCAGGTGGAGGCCATGGCCAGGAGTGCTTTCTATCAGCTTTGGCTGATTCGACAGCTGTGTCCATTCCTTGAGGAGGATGACCTCAAAACAGTGGTGCACCAGCTGGTAACCTCCTGGCTTGACTATTGCAATGCGCTCTACGTGGGGCTGCCTTTGTACGTAGTTCAGAAACTTCAATTAGTTCAGAATGCGGCAGCCAGATTGGTCTCTGCGGTAACCCGAAGAGACCATATTACACCTATTTTGAAACAATTGCACTGCCTGCCGATATGTTTCTGGGCAAAATACAAAGTGCTGGTGATTACCTTTAAAGCTCTGAACGGCTTAGGCCCGAGTTACCTTAGAGAGCGCCTTCTTCTGCGTGATCCCCACCGCACATTAAGTTCATCTGAGGAGGTTCGTCTCCAGTTACCACCAGTTCATCTGGTGGCGACTCAGAGGCGGGCCTTCTCTATAGCTGCTCCAGGGCTGTGGAATGCGCTCCCTGCGGAAATTCGTAATTTGAATTCTCTATTAGCCTTCAGGAGAGCCCTTAAAATGTATTTCTTTGGCCTGGCTTTCCAGGGTTTTTTAATTTTAACCCAATTTTGGGGCTTTTAATTACTGTAAACTGTTTAATTGTTGTTTTAAAATGTTTTTAAATTGTTAATTGTTGCTATATTGTTTTTAATTTGTTTTAGCTTTTTATTGTTTTAGAGGCTTGTTTTAATTGTAAACCGCCCTGAGCCATTTCGGAAGGGTGGTATATAAATCAAATAAATAAATTAATTAATTAATAATAATAATCAATTATATGAATTCCAGAGACATTAGGGAACTAAAAAAACCAAGGACAAAGTACTACCACAAAAGACTTCAGAATTCCTGCAAATAAATAAAACTTGTAGAACTGAAAATCAGTCTCCACACCAGAAAGTGAAATATTTTTCACTTAATATTTTAATTGCGTCTTTTTTACCATCTTGTGTTTACATTTTTGCTGCAAACTGCCTTGGGATAGTTTTAATGAATGGCGGTATATAAAGTTAAAAATAAACAAACAAACAAACAAATAAATTTTTTAAAAGCATGATATGAAATATTATTTCTTTATGATTCATTAAGATGCTTCTGTGCTGCAGCCTCTGTTGGCCAGACACCCGAAGTGCTTTAAAATAAGTATTCTAGAACTCACACTATAAAGCTTTTAAAACATTTAGCTATGATAACTAAACAAATTTCAAATGCCAGCAAATGTCAAGAAATGTAAAACATCAGTCAAACCACCAGGACAAAAACAATTCTAAAACGGGACAAGGCCTCAGATTCAAAGGCCCAGGAGTAAAAAACCAAAACAAGACCAAAAAACTCCCACCCATATCCAGAAAAATGAATTGTGGCAATTTTTTTCATCCTGCCCTCCGCCCAAGTCTGAAATGGGAAAATTGAAAGTCACGTGTCGGTGAAGGTGGTGTGGTGATAATAATAATAAGCAACCACATGAAATATTTTTTCTTTTAAAAAGTGGTTTATAGAGATCTATTTTTCTTCAAAGCAGTAATTTAAAGTAACATTGACAGAGAGTTAATGCAGCTACAAATTTCTTGGATCAAGATTCAAAGTGGTCTTTAATATGATAGCATTGCTATGTTTCACTGCATTGCCAAACAAGCAAAATCTAAAACTAGATGTTTGAAAAGCACCTTCAAATGTTCCAGAAGACAGAACATCTTGAGGTATTTTTTAATTACTATTGTAGTAGCAATGAATTGAATTGTCACCTACTGGAGCAGCAGGGAAATGACTTGACTAGCAAGCCAGAGGTTGCCGGTTCGAATCCCCGCTGGTATTTTTCCCAGACTATGGGAAACACCTGTATCGGGGCAGCAGCAATGTAGGAAGATGCTGAAAAGCATCATCTCATACTGGGTGGGAGATGGCAATGCTAAACTGCTCCTGTATTCTACCAAAGACAAACACAGGGCTCTTTGGTCGCCAGGATTTGACACCGACTTGACGGCACACTTTATCTTTAGCAGTGAATGGCACATCACAGAGGAAGGCGAACTGGTCCGCACACCATAGTGCTCACAGTCTAGACCATGGATAAACCACCTTGGCTCTCCAGTTGTGTGTTGATGAACTGCAGCCCTCACCATCTCCAGTGGCAGTTGCCTACCCCGATCTATACCTTGATAGAGAAGGTGAGGAGAGAAGTGGAGGTAGAACTACATAGAAGAAAAACATCAAATTTGTTCAGTTACATGTAGCAATAGCAATAGCAATAGCACTTACATTTATATACCGCTCTATAGCTGGAAGCTCTCTAAGCGGTTTACAATGATTTAGCATATTGCCCCCAACATTCTGGGTACTCAATTTACCGACCTCGGAAGGATGGAAGGCTGAGTCAACCTTGAGCCCCTGGTCAGAATCGAACTTGTAACCTTCTGGTTACAGGGCGGCAGTTTTACCACTGCGCCACCAGGGGCTCATGTAGGGGTGTGCAATTCGGGTTTTCGGTGATTCGGTTCGGGACCCGTACCGAATCACCCCCGTTCTGTTCTGTGCCCGAATCTGGGCTACCTGAATCACCCTTGATTAGGTTTGGATTTGGATTTAATCCAAATCAATTCGGGTATGAAAAATGGGTCCCAGGTGAAAAATAGTGTGGTGCGGTGGTAGTGCCCAATGGTTGGAGGCTACCACCCAAATTTCAGGGGGATTGGGCAAAGGGCTGATTTTGGGGGAATTTTTGAAGTTTTAGTGTCTTTGGGGCAGATCGGGGGCATAGCGTGGGATCTGAGAAAAAAGAGTGGGGTGGGGTGGTAGTGCCTAATGGGTGGAGGCTACCATCCCAATTTCAGAGTGATTGGGCAGAGGGCTGATTTTGGGGGAATTGTTGAAGTTTAAGCATCTTTAAGGTTTTTCCCCATAGAGAAGCATTGAGGTGTCAGCAAATGTATAGCTTCACGCGGGGGGCAAAGGGGTGGTCTAGAGCAGTTTGGGGTTGGTGGTAGTGCCAGGTAGGGTCAAGGAAGCTACCTGAATTTTTTCAAAGGATTTGGGCAAAGGGCTGATTTTTGGGGAATTGTTAAAGTTTACATGTCTTTAAGGTTTTTCCTCATAGGGTATGCATGGAGCTTTCAGCAGCCCCATAAGTGCACTTGGGGGGTGCTGGGGTGGCCCAGAGCGAGTGGTAGTGTAGTGCACATAGGGTGCCAACCACCCCCATTGGTTTCTAACCCATGGGGTACAGGGTTCTGTTGTTTCAGAGGTATTCTGAGTGTGGATTCTATGATAGCTAATGAGATTTTCAATGAAACACCATGAATCCACTCTAATTTGCTATCATAGAATCCTTTGAAAAAATTCAGGTAGCTTCCTTGACCCTACCTGGCACTACCACCAACCCCACACTGCTCTAGGCCACCCCTTTGCCCCCCGTGTGAAGCTATACATTTGCTGACACCTCAATGCTTCTCTATGGGGAAAAACCTTAAAGACGCGTAAACTTCAACAATTCCCCCAAAATCAGCCCTCTGCCCAATCACTCTGAAATTGGGGTGGTAGCCTCCACCCATTAGGCACTACCACCCCACCCCACTCTTTTTGCCCAGATCCCACGCTATGCCCCCAAACTGCCCCAAAGACACTAAAACTTCAAAAATTCCCCCAAAATCAGCCCTTTGCCCAATCCCCCTGAAATTTGGGTGGTAGCCTCCATCCATTAGGCACTACCACCCCACCCCACTATTTTGCCCCTGGGACCCAAAATTCGAGCTTATGTCACATCAGACCTTTTTGCATTCAAATCAATGGAGGCAAAAAGGCGGGAAATTCAAAGAGACGTCAGCCTGAATCACCCGAATTTTTCGGGCCCGAATCAGGGGTGATTCGGCTCGGCCCCGGAAAATATCGGGGGACATCAGGGGTGATTCGGTTCGGACCCGAATCACCCGAAATTGCTCATTTCGGGCACAGATCGATCTGTGCCCAAAATTTTTTGCACATCCCTAGTTACATGTACTTTGGCTGTTACACTAGGGTATTTAGACCAGAAGTGCAGTCTGGATGTCTACCAAGCATATTGCTCCTGCAACTTGGGGGCAAGGCTCTATCCTGCATCCCTGTGTTGTCTGTGTCTACTGAAATAAAAAGATGGATGCACACACACACAGTTGCTAACCTGTGAAAGAGTTGAAGAGGTTGTTTCAGTTCAAGCCATCTATCCCTTGAAGTTCAAAGTCAGGGGCATAGCTAGGGGAGAGGGGGTCTGTGTTTGCCCCTCTTCCTGGTGGCCCCTTGGAGTGAGGAAGATAATGAAGAAAATAGGGAGGAGTGGAGCTGGTGGCCCCTCAGGAGCTGGGCCCCCTGAACCCATCTGCTCAATTATAGCTACGCCCCTGTTCAATGTGAAGGTTTGGCTATAGATCTTTGGGACACTGGCCCACATGCTCCACAGATTTACGAGGGTGGAGCTCTTGTTCTGCCCTCACAGGGAGCTAGAGTCCTTATGTCCCTGAGTCCCTTACATCCCTGAGAGAGGCGCAACATTAATATGCAGAAATGTATTAATATTGTGACCCACCCCAAGCAGTAGTGTACTGAAGGGGTGGGGAATAAATATTTTAAATGAATAAAATAAATAAATTGTCTCTTTTCAGTCTCACCCTGCCCCATACACACCAACAATTTGTATCACAGCATGGCTGTGAATATCTGTTTGAATGTGTGTGTGATGTTCTCTGAGACCTGGCGACCCTACTCCAAACCAATCTTCTCATTTAGTGCCAGGAGAATAGAAAACGTGTATAATATTGTACAAAGGTATTTGTTAGCACAAGAGCAGCCCCACCCCCAGGTACAATCAAGTACAAGCCCTGCCAGGATTCTGCACTGACAGCTGGAGGAACAAAACCCTCTCGGGCCATCCCCTTTTCTCCCTTCCTGGCTTAGCATCTGAATATTAACTTACAAGTATCAAAACAAAAACTTAATCAGGGAAGGTTCTGCCATTCCCTTTAGGCTGTGAAGAGACTGAAGGTGAGAGGAGAATAAACACTTGGTGGTCTGGGACAGTAATTAACTCCAGGCGTAAAGTACCGAATAGCAATATCCTTCAAATGCAGCTCACGTTAGCTTTTCTTCTCTGCATTATAGGAAAAAGTGTATTGCATTGAACAAAAGCACACTGGTCTTGAGTGTCTAATGTAGCAAATGTCCATAAAAGTGCCTGAATTATATTCGGTTACTAGCTTGCCTGTTCACTCACCAAACTTACATTTTGTCATTTGTGGTCCCTGTATAGCTTTCCTGTCTGGTTGGCTGGAGGCAGTTCTTATGCACCACAGGGCTCCAGGAAATCCTAGTCAAATGTACTTGCCATTACTGGCTGACATCCAGACTAACAATGCACTACGACTACTATGAATATTTATGTACTGCTTTTCAACAGAAGTTCCCAAAGCAGTTTACACAGAGAAATAAAAATAAATAAATAAAAATGCATCCTTGTCCCCAAAGGGCTCACAATCTAAAAAGAAACATAAGATAAACACCAGCAATAGCCACTGGATAGAGTTGTGCGAACCAGCTCAACTTCAAGCCGGTTTGACATTGAACTGGTCTGGTTTAGTTCGAGGTCAAGCTGAAACCCTCAAACTGGCTTGAGGCCAGTTTGGAGGATCTAGAGTATTAAAAAAATGTCTTTTACTCACCACTGAGTTCAGCGGCAGCCTCAGGGGTGTTGCCGTGACCATGGGGGGTTTCTGGTGGTTCCCTCTACCCCGCTGGCTGCACCCAGTCACTGAAAGGCCATTTTGGCCAATTTCCAGGCTTTTGGCCCTTTCTGAGGTGGAGATAGCCATTTTGGAGGCCATTTGCATGGCTGGGTAATGGCTGCAAGGAGGTCGGTGTGTGTGTGTGGGAACCGCGGGAGACCCCTCACGGCCATGGCAGCACTCCTGAAGCTGCTCCTGAACTCAGTGGTGAGTAAAAAACATTTTTTAAAAAATACTCTAGGACTTCCAAACCAGCCTCGAGCCAGTCCAGGGGTTTGGGCTCGACCTCTATTATCCATTAGTGACTAATTGATAATTCGCACAAGCATGTTCACCATGATGACCTCAGTATCAAGTCATCATGGTGAACATACAACTATGAATAACCATTCAAACATCACACCTATTATTATTATAATAAACAACTGTATTTGTTGTTGAGGAGGAGGAGGAGGAGGAAGAGGAGGAGGATTACATCACCTGGGCAATGTAATGCTTGATGCTTGGAATTCTTTCACTTTACAAGAGTAACACTTTTCAGGGTTATCAGGCTTTTGGCATTATCAATATAAATGCCAGTAAAACAGAGGCCCATTCAATCGAATTTTAGAACTGTCTGGTCAGCATTTCAAAACTGATCATTATTCAGTCTTTTTTATGAAAAAGGATGCAGGTGAGACATTCACCACTATGCAAGGGTCCACAGCTTAGTGGTAGAGAATGTTTTGCATGTCAGAGACCCCAGTTTTATTAACAGCATCTTCACCTAAAGCAGTCTCAGTTGCACTGGGAAAGACTCTGCCTGAGACCAAGAGCCACTGCCAGTCTGAGTGAACAGTACTGGGCTAGATGGGCCAATTATCTGACTCAGTATTACACAATCCCACATATCCTTTGCATTCATAGGAACATAGGAAGCTTCCATATACTGAGTCAGACCATTGGTCCATCTAGCTCAGTATTGTCTTCACAGACTGGCTGCAGCTTCTCCAAGGTTGCAGGCAGGAATCTCTCTCAGCCCTATCTTGGAGTTGCCTATTTATGATATACTGGAAAAAAGAAATTGAGTTGTTTTTTTTTAATGACTGTCTTTTCAAATAGACAATTTCATAAAACAAGAAGGCAGAATAAGGAATCATTCCTCTGTGAGGAATTCTGTGGTTGGTCAAACCGAATATTCTGTATGAAATGGTTTGCCCATTTTTACATATGAAAGTGGTTTCAAGAGTGTGAATGAATATCTTATTCTCTTGTGCAATCCTTAGTGAGTTCTATTTCAGGTAGTTTTACTCTTTTTTGGATACAGAACAAAGTATGAGGAACCAAAGCTCCCAGTTATTTCCTTTTCTTTCAACATGGGAAAACGCTAATGTTTAGTTTCATCATATGGAGAGCCCACATAATATTATCTGTCATGTGTAATTTTTGCAAAGCTACAGCGGAACAGGCAGAAATAACCTCAAGTGCTTTTTACAGACAGAGCTTAGTCTTTAAAAGTATCTCCAAATTATGATGATAATAAGAAGCACCTGGGGAAAATTACCCTTCCACTACCCATGTGTCTCCCCACAGGAATATTCCTCATCTGGCCCCAGCTCTTGGCACGACTGTAAGCCTACTACAGAAGTCTTTATTCCAGATTTCCGCTGTGTGTGTGTGTGTGTGTGTGTGTGTGTGTGTGTGTGTGTGATTTTTTATAAGCTATTGATCCACAGCTAATATGCATACATCTAGTGCACATATATTATATGCTGGATTCTGTTAGCATAAATGCTGTCAACATTGTGTCATAGCCCACTCAGTGTTATTGAAAACTGGTCATTCTCGGAACAATGCAGAGCATAGCAGTCACATGACTGAGATCTCAAATCCTCTCCCAACATAATGTGTTCCTCCCCAGGAGTCCTTTTGGAAGGATTCCTGTGGGAAAATGCTAGGTTAGTGAAGAAGTCCAGATGGATTCTTAAAGAAGGATCAGTAAGTGGGAAACTAGGTTCCTGCTGGTTCCTGCTCATGAAAGTTTGCTGAAAGATACATGTGGCTTTACAGCCACAGCTTCCATGTGTGTTTCTCCATGGAAATAATGCACTCCCGTGGAGAAGAATATTCTCAGAATTGGCCCTCTGTCAGTGCTTCCTCACAAACCTACACATTGCCAAAATGGCAAGCAAGTTTTAAGTCGAAACTGCATTAAACTTAACCTTTGTGACTCCTGGCAACTGAAGAAGTAGGTCATAGTGCAGTTAAAAACGCTGCTAGTAAAAAACAGTATCAATTCAAAAGTGCTACTTGATTCAGATTTTAAATAACTGTTACCTAAGACACCAAATCCTAGCAAACTTTTAACTGGTGGCATTCCAGAACTCATGGGTTTGAATTGGATCTCATTTCCAAGAAACCATTCTTGGTGTAACAATTCCTTTCTTGGAGCCAGTTGGAGGTTTACCCAGAACTAAGAAAAGCAACAGTGTGAATGATCTATGCATTCAATTGCTGAGCTTCTATTGTAATGTCCAAAGTGAGAATTGTGGATTTTACCTATTGTGGGATTTGTGAGCCCCACATGATCCTCCAATTCTGATATCTGAGAGTCGTGCTGCAGACGTCACAGCTAAAGCTGGAAAATGGGAAGTACAACTCAGTTCTGTGCAGTCATTGAGTATTCCAGACATACTAAGAAGTTCCACAGAACCTGTGTTGATTACAAACATTTGCATGATAACTCATCCCCTGGGAAAGAAATTTACTTAGAAATTATGAGATAGACGAATACCATAAATAAAATTTGTCTACTTGTTTTTTTGCAGTTTTAGGAAACATCCTGCTTATTTTCTGAGCAACCATAATAGTACAAACGTCCTTTTCAGGGGGGGAAAAGGCATCCATATAGTCCATGTGGCATAGGGATTTCAAGCTCTCTACATGCAGATTTCCGTAGGGTTTAGAAGTGCTAGTTTAAAATGCTTCAGCTGCTTTTCAATGTCTACTGCTTTCAAACAGGCAGAAGGAGTGACAAGTTTTTATTGCTGTTCTGTCACAGAAAAGGGACAAAGTTCCATGTCTGATATTTTCTTCATTCTTTTGTAATGCTGGGAGCTTGCCATCTTCATAGCACTATTTGGCATATGTACACCTGGAAAGGATGAGCCTCCAATATCTCATTTTTTACTCTGCAAGTTTCTTTTCTCCCACACAAAAAGGACATGCAAAGGAGGCTTTTTGGACTGTAAATATAGGGTATAGGGGAAGATTTGTTTCCACCTTGATGACAGTTGCATATAGCTCTACAAGGAACCTCATTTCTTTGGCTGGATTCATAGTGGCTAAACTGAGATCAGAATTTGGCTCATATGAAGGACACCATCTATTACAGGATAACATTTATCTTCCAGGATAATTTTCCTCTCTGAAGTTTCCCCAGTTGAACAAGAGAGATAGGTTTGTTACGCTGAGTCACTCTGAAGCTGTTATTAGTCCCATTAGGGAAAACTAATTAGTGGCTGACATCCTGACTGCCAAAGCACACATGTAAGAGGGACTGCAGGGACACATCTGCACAAACATGCAACTCCCCCAATGCCTCTAGAATGCACGCTGTGTGTTGTGCAAGCAGTAAGAGCGTCCTCCTTTTGCCCACACCCCAGAAACACTCTGGAAGAAAGGAACTACCTCACTGATCCTCAGTGACATATTTCCTTTCTTCCAGAGCACTTCTGGATTGCGTGCAGAGTGGAGACATTTCTACTGCTTGTGCAACAGCATATGTAGCAGGCAGCGGTGTAGCAAGGTTGGAGTGGGCCTAGGGACAAAAAATGAAGATGAGCTCCCTTGCTCTCCATCTTCTTTGTTTCTCCCACCCCCCATACCTTTTTTGCAGAAAAAATGTTAGGAAATGGTAAAAACAAGATTCTTAGCATGCCCTTTCTTTCCCTTCTGTGCATATATTACACTCTCTTCATATATGCATACACTTTCACACACATACAGTACTTGTGCATGCATATTCCCTTAGCTCAGAAACATTTTTAACAAATATGCCTACTACTGTGAATACTGTGTATTCACGCATACAACCCTCGCAATGTCCCTATCCCTATTTGCCCATTTGTACTCTCTCGCTCTCGCTCTCACCCTCACACGCACACACAGATCAAAGCTGCTCCAAGGACTGGATACAACATGAGAAGTAAGAAAGGACTTGACTTTTGAGGGCTGGCAAAATATGTACACCAAGGACAACAAAAGCAGCCATGGTCAGAGGTAGCCCTTAGCTTCCAGACATAGGAAATGAGAAGCATTGAAAATAACTCAGTGCATACTTCTGAAAAGTTTGAAAATGATTTTCTAAAAGTCTAAAATTCTCTTTCTCTGTGCTATGTTCAGGGTGGCCAGAACCTAAGGGGTATACTCGTGGGTCAGATGGGCCGTAAGCCAGAATTTGGCTTTTAAAAAGCCAAATCTGGCCACCTAGCTATGTATACAATTCTGAGAACTTGTTTGGCTGAAAAACAGTCGAATATATATTTAATAACCACCACAGACCAGCCAATAAACTCCACCCCCTCGCTCTTGCTCTCTTACTTTCTGCTTTCCTTTCCACAGAGAGAAAAACAACTCATTGCAAGTTCTGAGGAGAAGATCATATGGGCCAGGACTTATTGGGAAGAATTCAATCATTTAAAATCATTTTTTAAAAGTTAAAAAATCTCTCACACAAGCACAAACAAGGGTTTGGGGATAGGGAAGAGACACACCAAGGGAGGTTTTCAATTGGGGATGGGATCTCTCTCACACACACATTCACATACGGTTCATGAATCTGGGAGAAAAACACATGTTGGCTTCTGAAGAAAGAAATCACGTTCACAGAAAAAACAGACAAGAGTTGTTTGTTTGTTTGACTTTCCTTTCCAGCTCTCCTTGTGGCCATGCTCCCTTCCTGCTCCCTTGCCAACTCTGCATTGAATTGCCAAGCACAAGAGGAGCACAACTCAAGGAGGACCAATCAAAGACGGCTGCTGCTGGGCTGGTTTAACCCTTTCCTTTCTCAGCAGTCGTCGTCATCCTCCTGCCTGAAAAAAGAGAAACAGTTCATTGGCCGTGATTGGGAGTCACGCAGCTGGCAGGGGAGGGAAGAGAAACATTTGGGGGGCAATGGCACACCCTGGCCACAGATCTGTAGAGCCCTGTGGGGCGCCTTGGCCCTCTGGGCCTGGGGAAAATTGCCCCCCCTTGTCCAATGAACCCCACGCCCCTGGTAGAAGGATTAGGGAAGTTGCACATGTTTACACATGTGCTTTGGTACACAGGATGTGCTTTGGTACACAGTTTTCAGGGATACTTAGTTTCTGGAGTCACCAGTCACCATTGGCTGCAGAGGGAAGGGGTGGTCAAGAAAACCAGCTCTCTCTTGTAGCACATGGAGCACATTCATTGCAGACATGCTTTGTTAATCTGTATGTCAACCAGTACTGTATGTCTCTGAATATTAGATACTGGAAAAAACAGAGTGAAATGCTACCACACTGCAGAGGACATTAATGGGGGCATTACCCCACAAATTGGGTTGTCATTAGGCTCAGGGAGACAGTAATTTTTGGGGGAGACAGTAATTATTTCCCCTAGCCACTTCTGAGTTATCCCCAGCACTAGTTTCATGTGAGGAAAAACAGGCTGTAAATCTGGACAAATGTGGAAAGGGGAAAACATGCTTGCCAGGCCTTGACATCAGAGGCAGATTCAGCTTCCACTGCAGCGGGACATCCCTTTACTTTCTCCTATATAAGCTAATGGTTGCATTGCATAAGAGAGGCAAAGCTGGATCAGACCATGAACTCTGTAATCCAGCATCCTGGCTCCAGCAACAGCCAGCCAGCCAGCCAGGCCACAAGCACAATATGAAGGCATCAGCCCTTCCTCTGTTGTTTTTCTCCAGCAATTACTCTTCAGATGCATACTGCTTCTGAACATGGAGCTTCTGTTTAGCTATAGATCCTGAGTTACAGAGCCTCCACGACTCATTGTTCCTGACTGACCTTGGCAGTGGCCCAAAACCGGAGGGAGGGTGCCAAATGCTGCTCCCTTTCCCTTTTGTTCAAGTGGTAAAAGGCAGGCGAAGTGGTGGGGACAGAAGGAGGTGTCCAGCTGCCCCACTGGTGTCCCAGTTATATGCTTCTTAAGGCAACCAGCTCCCCTCCCCTCATAGAAGGCCTACCCTTAATTAACCAATACTCTAATTCCCTTTTAAAGTCATTGGTTTTCACCACACCCTGTGGCAGTGAATTCTCTAAGCAGGACAAAGAGGCCTGGCCCATGTTGCTTTATACCTGGCGATGGTCTTGCTCTTGGAAGACAGATAGTGGTGACAAATAGTCCTGTTCACCTTAGGTTCCCAGATATCACTGAACTCACTGCCATAGGCAGCCTGAAAGCTCCAGATCTAGCATTGCCTTCTGACCTGTGATGGAGAAACTAATGTTTTGAGTTACTTGGGGACAGAAGCTGGGTTAGTAAGCTGGAAAGTTGTTCTGCAGACACTGATAAGTGATACACTTTGGTGTGTTTGTTTGTAGTGCACTGTAGTCTGGATTGTATTGTTTAGCTAACATGGGACCATCTTAGGGAGCTAGCTTGCCCCAGTGGCCTTTTGGACCCTTCTGACCTGATGATTCTAATTATTCTCCAGATGGGTGAGCTATGCACTTCCTTGGAAGAGTAAATCTGCCACTGAGCCTGCTTTCTATGACTGAAATTTCAGACATATGACTTTGCTGGCACCTGGTTCCTTTCTTTGAAATACCATAACGAAGAAATAAACTGCTTTTACTACTTGCCAGTGCCTTTTTCTTTGCAAACAGCAAACATTTCTTTAGCAGATTGTGAAATCCATTAATAGGCACCAGCTAATATAATTAAAAACAAACAGTCCTGATTTTCTGTGTGGGTGGAAGGAACGTGGAGCACCAGTTTTGCTACTGATGGTGAGAAAACTGCCATCTCTAACTATTTAATTATTGAAATGGACTGTAACAGGATGCTGGATTGTTGCTGAGGTCACTGTATACAACTGGAAGTCAAGAAGCACACAGCAGTGGGGAAGAGGCCTTCAGTGCCTGCAGCGCAGTCAAAAACCCACACACTTTTCCTCTAGCATTCAGGCCCTGGTAGGTAGCCCAACAGCAAGACCGATTTGCTAGAGTCCAGGAGGTCTGACGGTACTTGCTTGTTTTAAGGCAAGCCAAAATATGCTCAAGTGACCACCGTGATGCTATGATTCCCATGCCCTGTCACATTCCTTTTGCAAAGATCCCAGGCCTTTCCCCTGAACTACGTGCCATCCAGGATGTAGACAAATGAATTCCAAGTGACCTATGTGGGGGTGGACTACTTGGAAAGAAACAGCAAAAAGCAAAATCCCGTCTTTACTTAATCATTAGTTTGTTTCCTAGATACAGTATCTTTAAGGCAATACAATGAAACATTATACATTGTGCAATGGTCTCCCTGCCATTCTTGTATTTTTTAAATAAGTATTCTATCTTCAAGGTTTCTCTGCTATTTGTTTCATACATAATCAGATTGCTCTTCAAGTATTTTCTATTTTATCACTTCTTCTTCCAAAGACTGCCAGGTTTTCAAGCAATCTCCTGTACAGACACACCTTACAGGGCCATATTTTCTTTGCTTGAGCAGTGCAACAGCGTCATGTGTCTTCAGACCATTCTCTCACAGCCGGCCTGTCCATGAAGTTGACTGAAGTGGTAACTTCAGGCAGTAGATGGGTAGTAGGCATCTTGCACCCACCAGTCTCCATCTTCAGCCAGTCACATTCACTGGCCTCTCATTGGGCAACACACTGGTGAACCATTGCATCATCACTGAACCTTCCTCCCACCCTGACATTTTAGAAAGAGGGGAAGGGAACAGGAAGAGAGGAACATGTTGTATAGAGCATCATTCTCTAGCCTAGCTATCATTCTCCTCTGCTCCACAGTTCCTCTTCTGCTTCCTTCCTCCTTTCTAAAATAGTGGGAGTGGGATGATGAAAAGGTGCAGCATTGGCGCTAGCACCCTGCAGAGTAAAGAGAAGGGTAAGAGAGTGGAAGGAAGAAAACCAGCAGTGGTGGTGCTAGTGCACCTGTGGTGCTGCACCTTTACCTCATGGTAAAGGGGCCACCACAAGGTAAAGAAAGGCAGCCTAGATCTTCCATTATGTTATCCTTGATCTGGAGGAACTGTTAGGGATGATAAGACCAGTCTGAAGCTGGAACCTGCCTTGGAGTATGTGTAACTGGGTCTCAGACTACTTTTTTAAACAGAAGCAAACAAGAGTAAGCAATATTGCCTCCTGTGATTGGCAGGCACTACAGGATGGGCCAGGTTTTTTTTTTTAAGTACTAGGAGTCTACCTACATTTGTTTGGACAGCAGAGCAGTCCTTTCGCTGGCTGTACTTTAAGTCCCAGAAAATGGGGCCTGGAAACCGACCTTGGTCTAGAAACAAGTTTAGATCATAGTCATAACAAATTTTAGTACAGGAGAACCTCACCATTCATGGATCCAGCATTTATATTTTCGGGTCTCTGCGGTCAGGTAATTGACACCCAACCTCAGCATATGTTGTGGGGGCGGGGGGAACAGGCAAAAAAAGGGGGGGTTAATTCTATATAGCTGTGGGTTCAGGGTGGCCTGAAATGACCTCCAAGGTAATTTCTGGCTTCCATTTTGAGCACAGGAGCCATTTTGTGGCTCATATTTAAAGAAAAAAAATTAACTGCACCTTTTCACCAAGAAATTGCAGAATTGGGCCTTATGAAGAGCATCACAGGACATCTGGAGACCTGCAAAGCATGATACAGCATTTTGCATTATTTTGATCAGTTTCTGCATTATTTTGATGTCCCCCACCCCCAGGACCATTAACCCCTGATTCCCATTGACTCAATGCCTCGGTATCCGCAGTTCCGTTATCTGTTATTATAGCGGAGAACGGAACCTTCATTGATACCAGCGTTCTCCTGTAACGATGGCTATGTAGGATGTCCATCTTTAGGAGGGAAGACCAAGGGCATTTGATTAATCCAGTTGGGCTCCATTCAGGTTATTCATTGTTCAGGCATGACAACCCACAGCTCTGGAATTATCTTGAAAGAAGCAGAGGCACAGCTGTGCTAGTTTAGTGTCTGTCAGTGGAGCTGAAGGTCTCAGGTCCCAGCACCTCATCTTGACAAGATGAGGTTGGCCTCTTCCGTTTACACTCAGATTTTTTCAACAGATATTAGCTCATTGCATCAGCATACCAGATCATTGGATCGAGCTATAAATGATCTCCCTATGAATATTTAGAGGTTTTTTTCTCATTGTAGGTGAACTTAACCCTTTTATCTTCATCTTTGGACAGAATCAAGTTCAAGAGGAAATTAGAAAAAAAATTGCAATTCCAAAATATCCTCGAGAACTAATAAACCTGTAGTTTTTGAGGGTACAGTAAACCTTTCACAGTGTTTTATGGCATATTCTTCGAGGCAACCATCTTGATTAGGCAGGCACGGCATTTTCACAATATATATTTAAGTTTTTATTATGCTTTAAGATTAACAACAGGAAACCATAGCTCTTAAAGGAAAAAAATACTTACTTTTTTGCCAATCTTGTGGCCTGGCAGGTAGCACAAAGCACTTTTATGCTGGAGACATGACTTTAATTTGGGACTGGCTTAATGCTCGGGGGCATGAGTTGCCTTCTATCTGCATATGAACTTCTGCTGACACTAGTTAGACTTACACTCTCATTGGATAGTTGAATGTAGTCTGAAGAAAAGAAAAAGGCAAACATAGAAATAGGACCTTCAGATTAAGTCCAATGCACAATTGCTTTGCAATAAGTTCATTCGACCCTTTATTTATGGTGTTCCTTTGGACTTTTTACGATGATCATATTCACACTCAGTACTGACAAGACATAGGCTGCGTTTGCATGTAATACAGAATCAGAGTTGCAGGGCAACCGTCACGTCCGAATGCGTACAACTCTGGTCCTGTTTCCAAACAACCCACGGTTGTGTTCTGCAAACTAGAATTTAAACCCTTAGTGTGCAGTGAGTTTCGCTGCTCATAATCGGGGTTAGAGTGCTGGAGCGTGAAGTCCAAATGCAGCACTGGAGGCTACATTCGCTCCAACCGGGTCCTCCTCTCCAACCATGACTGGCTGTGCGGGCTGTTTTTCAAGCAAGAAGGAAACCTGCATAGCCAGTTCCCGCTCCTCTCTGCAGTCTTGTCTGAATGTGGACAGGAGAGTGGGGGTGGGGTGGGGTGGGGTGGGGTGGGGTGGGGTGGGGAGCGGAACCACAGGTCTATTGGACTGGAGTTCCACATGATGTGTGAATGAGGCCATAATACTTGCATTATATTGTTGATACTACCAATATCTTGGTATGTAACCTAGAAAATATCCATGGGTCTCAGCTACATGTTATCTTCTCTTGTGCTAACTACGGTGCATTTGATTGTATATGAACATCATATTTCCCATTCCAAGTCTTCTGAATTACAGATCTGCCAAAGTGTGTGACCTAAGTATGTGACTATGCTTGATCTCTTCTTACACAAACTTACATGTGTACACTGGAGCTGCAAGATAGTGAGGCTATCCACACAATGGGAGAAAATTGGGCTAGCGGAGGCTAGCCCGATTTTCTCCCATCGTGAGAACCACCAGGCTCGGCTGAGAGCCCGGTGGTTCTTAAGTGGGTAACCCACTAAACTACCCCTGCCCTTAAACCAGGTTTGAGGAGCGAGTGCTCCACAAACCTGGCTTTTAAAATCATGTGTTGCCACAGTACGGCTTTGCTCCACGGCAACTCACGAGTAGAACCCCAACCAGGAGGCCTCTCCAGCATGCCCTGCACACTTGCACAGGGCATGCTGGAGCTTCTGGGGGGCTCACGGCCCCCACACTCCCAAGCCCCTGCCAGATCCATGACAGAGCTGGCAGTCGTGTGGGCGTCCGGTTCATGGCAACCGCAACATGGTTGTTGTGAGGATAAAAATATCCATGTACACCGCTCTGAGCTCCTCAGAGGAAGAGCGGGATATAAATGTAATAAATAAATAATTAAATTAAATTAAATTAAATTAAATTAAATTAAATTAAATTAAATTAAATTAAATAGTCTTAGCTACAGAGAAGTAATCTGCAGTGTAAACCTGGAGGGGCATGGAAGGGAGAAAGCAGGATTCTATTTACCTGAATAGAATAGAATAGAATAGAATAGAATAGAATAGAATAGAATAGAATAGAATAGAATAGATGAGGTTTCCCCCCAGATCTTTCCAGTTACAGTAAATATGGTGTGTGTTTGTGTGTATTGAATTCAGAATCCTCTTTCTTTAGGGTAAATACAGGTATACCTGAATTTAACATCAGTCTTTTAAGGCATCATCTTAAATTCAGAGTCACCTTCTATTCTGGTCAATATGGTAGTGTACCTCCCTGCTTCTGATGTTCATATCTTCAGTGTAATATGTCCTATGAGATCTTGTGAGTGTAACTTATGTGTATAAATCTCATCAGGAGCCTTGGAAAAATAGGATTCTTAAAAAAAAAAAAACTATTTGGCATTTTCCATTAAAAACAAACAATAATTTTAGCAATATATCATACTAGCTGAACCCGCACAGAGCATCTGTGCGGTAGTTTACTTCCTTTATGGGTTTAGTTGGGAGAATTCTTTTGGCTGGTCCTCCCACAGCTCTCTTGCTCGGGTTGTCTCTCCCCCCCACACCTCTCTCGCTCACTCTGTCTCTGCCCCCCACCCCCCCTCTCTCTGTCTAGCCACCCCACGCCTCTCTCTCTGTGTGTCTCTCCCCCGCGCCTCTTTCTCTCTCTGTCTCTCCCCCGTGCCTCTCTCGCTCGCTCTGTCTCTCCCCCCGTGCCTCTCTCGCTCTCTCTGTCTCCCCCTGTGCCTCTCTCACTTGCTCTGTCTCTCCCCCCCACGCCTCTCTTGCTCGCTCTGTCTCTCCCCCATGCCTCTCGCTCATTCTGTCTCTCACCCCGTGCCTCTCTCACTCACTCTGCCTCTCCCCCCATGCCTCTCTCACTCGCTCTGCCTCTCCCCCCGTGCCTCTCTCGCTCGCTCTGCCTCCCCCCACGCCTCTCTCGCTCACTCTTTCTCTCCTCCCGCACCTCTGTCACTCGCTCTCTCTCTCTCCCCGTGCCTCTCTCACTCTCTCTGTCTCCCCGTGCCTCTCTTGCTCGCTCTGTCTCTCCCCCGTGCCTCTCTTTCTCTCTCTGTCTCCCCCTGTGCCTCTCTCACTCGCTCTGTCTCTCCCCCCACGCCTCTCTTTCTCGCTCTGTCTCTCCCCCATGCCTCTCGCTCATTCTGTCTCTCCCCCGCGCCTCTCTCACTCGGCCTGCCTCTCCCCCATGCCTCTCTCAATCGCTCTGCCTCTCCCCCCGCATCTCTCTCGCTCGCTCTGTCTCCCCCTGCACCTCTCTCGCTCACTCTATCTCTCCCCCCGCACCTCTGTTGCTCGCTCTGTCTCTCCCCCCTCGCTCTTTCTGTCTCTCCCCCGTGCCTCTCTCACTTGCTCTGCCTCTCCCCCCATGCCTCTCTTACTCGCTCTGCCTCTCCCCCCGCATCTCTCTCGCTTGCTCTGTCTCCCCCCCGCACCTCTCTCGCTCACTCTGCCTCCCCCCGCGCCTCTCTCGCTCGCTCTGTCTCTCGCCCCACACCTCTGCCGCTCGCTCTGTCTCTCCCCCTCACTCTTTCTGTCTTTCCTCCCGCGCCTCTCTCGCTCTCTCTATCTCTCCCCCCACGCCTCTCTCGCTCTCTCTGTCTCTCCCTCCTTCACACCTCTCTCACTCATTCTGTCTCTCCCCCCCCCCCGCACCTCTCTCTGTGGTCAGCCATCCCCTCTCTGTGGTTGGTTTTCTCCACCTTCCCTTCCCTTTTCCTTTCCTTTCCTGTTCCCGAGTCTGTCGATTCCCACCTCCCTCACTGCTGCTCCCAGTCCCTCCCCAGGCAATGATTCCTCCTTTCCCCTCTGCCTTTCCTCCTTTCTTCTTCTGTCTCCTGAGTCTGCAGATTCTGCCTGCTGTCCCAGCTTGCTGCCCCTCCCTTCCCAAGGCATTAGGTAATCATGGCTTCAGGCATCCACACGGCTCCAGATGCCTCAAGACATAGTCCTCAACTCGGTCGTCCGTAAGCGAATTATATATATAGATAAGACTAGTATATGCAAACAAAATTCAGCACTATTTATATCATAAAGGGCAGACAAAATATCCGTATAATTTAAAACTTAAATATCACATATTATTTTTAACCTCTCTGGGTTCTTGAGTGTAGAAAAGAGTCTTTTCTACATACAGTTTCACACACATATGCAAATGTTACACTGGAGATTTGGACAACAGACCCAGAGATGGAGGCCTGCTCCCACACTGTTCCTTCTTCACCCAGAACACTGGAAAAGTGATCCATTGCCAACTCAACTGTGCATACTCTTAATGTCAATACATCAGCCTATAATCAGCCTGAACATCACCCGGCTTTGGAACAGAAACTTAGGGTTGTGCATTTCAGGGGTTTTTCCATTCGGCTTTGGCCGAATCTGAAGGGCCCCCCCATTTGGGGAGGGTCCAAAATCAACTCTCCCGAAGCCCCCAATTTTCGGTTTCAGAGCCGAATTGCTCCGAAGCTGAATTGCAGGCTGCATCTGCCCGCCACTTCCCCCCTCCCTTCCGCCCCAGTCCATTCCCCGTTGTTGTCCTCCTTCCCATCTGTTCTCCTTCCCCGCTTTCTCTCCCCGGTAATGGGCTCCCTCCTTCCCTCCCCGCCATTTTCACTCGCCCGCCCACCTCCTCCGATAGGGCCTGCCACCACCGCCTGCATACCCCACCGCTGCCTCCATACCCCACCATACGCCATACCCCACTGCCCACCTGCTCTTCCAGGACCCATGGCTCCTCACCCCGCCATCCGCCTCCTCTCTGACACCGCAGCTGTGCCCACACAAGCAAAGAGCTCTCCAGGCTCTGGCCGGCAAGCTCCCTGTGTCCCTGTCCCTGCCACTCTGTCTGCCACTCTGTCCCTGCTGCTCTGGAAGCTCCTCCCTGCCGCATCCGGCCCTGCTTTCGCCTGCCAATCTGTAGGCCTGAAGGGCAGGAAATCCAAACAGACATCAGCAGAAGAACTAAAAGGGATACTTTTGGAGGCTGCTAGCGATTGAAAAATAAGTCCAATTTTTTTTACAAAATACAAATCTTCATTTCCAAAATGGGGCCATTTCAATTCAGGTCCAAAACTCTTTGTTATGGCATTTCCCCTTTTCGGTATGTGTACAAAATGTCTTAAAGTGCCATTTTTGGACACAAAACGTTTTGTACCCAAATCAAAATGCACATCCCTACAGAAACTGCTTTGGTCACCCTGTGGGATGACCTATGCAGAGAGAGAGTGGGGGGGGAGTGCAACCCCCTATTTATTCTCTTGGATCTCTCAGCAGCTTTCGATAGCATTGACCATGGTATCCACTTGGATAGGCTAGCTGAGTTGAGTGTGAGAGAGGCAATGTTTGGAAGTGGTTCTGCTCCTACCTTGAGGCCCGTTACCAAAAGGTGGTGCTGGTGGACTACTGCTCAACTCCTTCACAATTATGCTATGGAGTTCTGCAAGGTTCTCTTCTTTCCCCTATGCTGTTTAACATCTACATGAAAACACTGGGAGAGGTCACCAGAAGATTTGGCTTGAGGTGTCATTAATATGCAGATGACACTCAGTTGTAACTCTCTTTTTCATCAGATGCAGGTGAAGTGGTGAGTGTCCTGAATCGGTACTTGGTTGCAGTAATGGACTGGATGAGGATGAATAAGCTGAGACTCACTCCAGACAAGACTGATATACTGTTGGTCGGTGGTTCATCTGCCCAGGTGAATGATGTTCAGCCTGTCCTAAATGGGATTGCACTCCCTCTGAAGGACCAGTTATCAGTTTGGAGGTGCTCATTGATCCAGCTCTGTCAGTAGAGGTTCAAGTTCTGTGGCTTGGAGCACCTTTTATCAGCTTCGGCTGATACTCCAACTGCAACCTTACCCTGGACAGAGATCGCTTGGCCACAGTTACTTATGCTCTGGTAACTTCTTGCTTAGATTAATGCAATGTGTTGTACATGGGACTGCCTTTGAAAACTGACTGGAAACTGTAGCTGGTACAAAATAGGGCTGCAAGATTATTAACTGGGACTGGATGTTTTGATCATATAACACCAGAGCTTCATCATTTGCACTGGCTCCCAGTCCATTTCTGCATCCAATTAAAAGTGATGGTTTTAATCTTTAAAGCCTTAAATGGCTTGGGACCAGGTTACCTGAGAGAGCACCGTGACTCATGTGTCCCTACCCAAACCTTAAGATCTTCTTCAGAGGCCCTCCAGCAGGTGCCCCTGTCAAACGAGGTGAGGCGAGTGGCTACCAGGGAGACAGCCTTTTCAGTGGTTGCACCCCTATTATGGAATAGCCTCCCCAGTGAGGTTCACCTGGCTTCATCACTTTGTTCTTTTAGATGCCAGGTAAAGACCTTTTTGTTCACACAGGTCTTCTAAATTTTGGTTTTCAGTTTTGATCTGATTTTTAACTAATTTTAAGATGAGTTTTTAATCTGCTTTGTATTGTCTTTTGTATTTTTCTTCTTTTTTGTCTGATATTATTTAACGTGTTATGTGGTTTTACTGTATTTTTTAATCCTCTGTTGTGAGCTGCCCAGAGAACAATTTGTTATGGGGCAGCTAACAAATAAAGGTTGTTGTTGTTGTTGTTGTTGTTGTTGTTAGAAACATCCATACATGCATTCATCAACTTGGACATTGCAAGTTTTGTTGTATCCATAAGAAAGCTTACTGAATTACTCTCTAGCATTTCTACCTTAAATAAATGGGAATACCTTTGGTTTTCCCATCTTACTTCCCTCAAGGATCCCATAAAGTGGAGTAGTAGCTCCACTTACCAAAGATGGTTGTGCCCAGTATGGGGGAATTCCCCTCTCTCACTCTATCTCATGCCTTTCCCAAGGATCCTCTGATTCTAAGGAGTAGCTTTTCAAGGAGTTCAGGAACCTGCATTGGGAAGGAGAAAGGGAAGATTGTATACAAGCTGTATAATAATGGCAGATTTCCAGGTTGTGGGAAAACTGAAATATTAAGGCAGTCAGATGAGCTTCAATGCTTAAATGAATCTGCATGCTCTAAATATGTTACTTCCATACTGAAAGAGCTACACTGGCTGCCGATAGGTTTCCAGGCAAAATACAAGGTGCTGGTTATAATCTATAAAGCCCTAAACGGCTTGGGCCCTGGGTATTTAAGAGAACAAATTCTTAGTTATGAACCCCACTGCCCATGAAGATCATCAGGAGAGGTCCATCTACAGTTGCCACTGGCTCGTCTGGTGGCTACTTGCAGTTGGGCCTTCTCCACGGTTGCCCTGAGTCTTTGGAATGAGCTCCCTGCTAAAATAAGAGCCTCCCCATCTCTGACACCTTTTAAAAAGTCTTTAAAGATGCATCTGTTCACCCAGGCTTTTAATTAAATATTGTTTTAATTGTTTTAACCCTGTTTTTAAAAAATTAAATTGTTGTAATGTTTTAACCTTTTCTGTTATTTTGTTTTAACTAATGTTTTAACATTTTCTGTTTGTTTTGCTTTGTTGTAAACTGCCCGTATGAAAATATGTTAAATAAATAAATAAATAAATAAATATCCTGAGAAATAGGCCATGGGAGAAGAAGTTCTCCCAGTTGTCCACAAAAGATCAACACCTCTGGTTTCGATTTCTTGAAATTAGCACATACAGATTCTGAGCATGTCCACTTGTTCCAGTCCTGAAGAATTCCAAAGTGAGGTAGTAGGTTAGAACACAGTTTGGTATACCTGTGGAGCAATAGCTAGCTTCCAGAAGAGCTCCAGTGACAAGAATAAAAAATGTTGTAAAGCAATTATCAGAAGGTGTGTCTGTGTGTGCGTGCGGCGGGGGGCGGGGGACTCTACACAATATATTAGTACAATTAGTACAAGCATTCCCAATTTTGGATACCCAAATGTTGTAGTCAATAAAGGAATGAAAAAATGGGTGCAGGGAAGATAGAAGCATGGCTGATAAGCAGAATCCAGGAGCAACAGCTACCAGAATCAGCCTCAGGGGCGAAGTTACAATTGAATATATGTTCCTACGCCCCTGAGGGAGGGAGCCCTACCAGCAAGGTGACAGCTTGCTCTTTTCTCCCATCCTCACATTCCCTAAAAGAAGGTGGGTGGGGCTCATCTTTGTCCAAGGGCCCACTCCAACCTTGATATGCCCATGGTCAACCCAGGGGGGGAACAAAGCCCAGGCAAGAAGGATCACTCCAGGCGCTAGCCCATAAGAGGAAGTAACATGTCCTTTCAATTAGCTAATCATGCAGATACACTACCACTTTAAACTACCTTGTGATACTCTCTGATGTTCAAATAGTCAAAGCAGAGAGGCTACCTTTAAACACCAAAAGAGTCCTTCTTCATTATGGTTGCTAGAAAAGCTTACTGATCATAGTGAGGCACAAAGATATCTCACCAAACCTAGGAAGTGCTACACAGGCTTCAGCCATTTTACCAGAGTTCATGTATGTAGGTCTTATCTCTCTCCCTGATGGATTTCCTAAATAAACTACTTTATTTGGAACTTTAACTCCATGTCTCCAGACAATATTAATTAGCAGTGTTCCCTTACCTGTGCACTTCCATTGAAGCAGGGGTAGATGAAGAAATCTCTCCTCCTGAGCTTTCTAACAAATATTTCATACGTATTACATTTACTATCAAAAAGGCATATTGCACTTATAATTATTTAAGCAGAAACACAACTTATTTCTGGCCTTTCCCTTTGACAGTACCTTTGGTTGCTTGGGTATCCCACCCCCTTTGCCCCCAAGGTTTCAGTTCAGAATTGAGTCTTGCACTTTTGAGGCCTACCTATTAAAGGCAGTAATGACCTGTATATATTTAGTTGTTCAAAGGAAATTAGGGTAACCTGATTTTTATTATTCCCCATAGTCCTACAATCTCCAGTGTAATAACTTTTCCTGTTCTCTAATTTACTTTTACATCACTGGAAATGTATACCATTAGCTCAGATTCTCACATGACCAGTCAGGGCCTGGTGCTGCTTGCTGGGTTATCAAAGCCTGCTGTGGAATATGAGGCCTGCTCTCCATAAGTTCTCGAGAGACACAAGGGAGCTAATCTTTTTTTTGTAAATTGTGTGAGCTGGAGTAAACTTAATATTTGCCCCCGGGTAGCCATTGGCCAGTCTGCATCCCTATTACTTAATCTGACAGTTAACCTTTCAAGGACTGATAGTCATTTTTGCTTAAACTTAAAAACAACACACAAGCAATTTCTTCCTTAATTTCTTAATTGTTGTTATTAATTGTTAATTGCAAAATTTTCTCACATACTTCCAGTGGTCACCGCAATTCCTAAGCCTCACACTTTATAATGCCATGATTTTGTTAATCTAATTGCATTTGCTGGGGAAGAACTGGAATTTTTTTTTAATGATATATAAGTATTTATGATATAATTTCCATTTATGATAAAAATTAATCCGGAGACCATTTCATATGTTAGAGATAGAACATTAGACACTAAAATGAGTTTGCATAACAGATAGCCATCTTGCACACACCAGAATCTTAGTAATTTATCAGTTTTCCTTTTAATTAAAACTCAAGTATAGTTTATGCACTGTTTGATTCAGTGTCAACATTTGGGATGCTTGTAAAAGGGGGAAAAACTGGTTTCATATAATATCTGCTGCAGTTCTCAGGACAACTGATGAAGTTTACTGGATTTTCTAAATTCCATTATAACTGCCTAAACACATTTCTCAGGAGATTTGGCTGGGATCTGTAAAGGAATACACTGCAGAGTTGTTGTCTTATGGCCAACTAGATGACACATATAGATATGTTCAACAGCCCCTCCAGCATTTCACAGATTAAAACAGGGACAGGCTTGAATCACTTCTATTATCATACCAAATATCACTGCCTGAAAGTAGCCCCTCTCCCTTCTTATTGCTGAAGCCTCCACTCTGACCTCAGTTTTTGCAACAATCTGTGCCCCCACTGCTTTAAAAGCTGAAAAGGCCCTATGATCTGTGTAGATCAAAATGTTCAGAATGTACCTTAATAGCTGTAAAGCAGCAAGCTATACATGGTATGGTACTTTGCAATCATTCACATTTACCTACATGGGCACTGGAGACAACATATGCAACAACAACAAAATTGGATCTGCTGCAACTCAATGAAGAAATAGTTGGGAGGGCCAAAATGGCTTCCCAAAATGGTTGTGTCAAATCAGAAATCCAGCATTCCCCAACAACCACCCTTCCAAAAAAAATGGCTCAGGGCAGTTTACACAGAGAAATAATAAATAAATAAGATGGATCCCTGTCCCCAAAGGGCTCACATTCGAAAAAGAAACATAAGATAGACACCAGCAACAGTCACTGGAAGTACTGTGCTGGGGGTGGATAGGGCCAGTTACTCTCCCCCGTTAAATAAAGAGAATCACCATGGTAAAAGGTGCCTCTTTGCCTAGTTAGCAGGGGTTAAAGGGGTTTCCCCTTTAACATACATAGCAGCCAACCAAATGGTAGCCAGTCTGCCTTCCAGTTGAGAACTACTGGACTTGCCATTTTACTTTCAAAATGGCCTGAACTGTACCTCTCAGTGGTGAGGGCCATTTAATTTGGGTTTGACGGGCATGTTGGAACTCTAACAGAGTTCCGCCAGCACAGGAGGGATTTTGTCTGAGTTCCAACTGTCAAGAGTCCTCCCTGTTATGGCAGAACTCACCTGAATGTTCAAGGTGGCTTACAATATAATAAGTATATTGCTCACTAGGGGTGCATTTCAGAATATCTGAATAACTTAATAAGTTATACCAACCTTTTGAAACCATGCTAAGGCAGTCAGCCACTCCAAGAACAGCCATATCCACTTAATACTGTGTCCTTTCAATGTGTGTGTGTGTGTGTGTGTTCTTTATGGGAAGCAGAGCCCTGTGCCCCAGCAGAGGCTGGGAAGGTACATCAGGTGCTTTGGGAAGTGTTTTCCCCATAGAGCTCTATAGGGAAAGGTCTGCACTTCCTCACCCACCCCTCCCAGAACCTCCTGTGCTTTTTCTCATCTGTTGCCAGGGCACAGGCCTATCCGTTGCCAGGGAACAGGCCTATTGCTCACCCCATTAAGACTACTGTGCTTTAACCAACAGAAAAGAGTCATCATTTTGCCAAGCAGGCCCTGGCAATGGTAACTCATGCCCTCGTCATCTCTTGTCTGGATTACTGTAATGCGCTCTACCTGGGGTTGCCTTTGAAGACGACCCAGAAGCTCCAGTTGGTCCAGAATGCGGCGGCCCACCTGCTTATGGGCACTAGGAGATATGATAGTGTGACATCTCTCATGCAATCGCTGCACTGGTTACCTATTTGTTTCCGGGTCTGTGTTGGTGCTGGTTCTTACCTTTAAAACCCTTCAGAACTTAGCACCTGTTTAACTTCAGGACCACGTCTCCCGGCCAGTCCTGTCCCATCCTGTGAGATCTTCACAGGTTGCACTTCTTTCAGTCCCTGGTGTCAGAGAGCTCCATAGTACTAGTGCCCGTGGAAGGGCTTCCTCTGTTGCCGTCCCTTCACTTTGGAATTCTCTTCCTCCCCAGATTTGGTCTGCCTCCTCCCTTTCAGCCTTTAAAACCTTATTGAAGACACTTCTTTTCCGCCAGGCATTTGCCCTTTAATCCCCCCCCCCAAAAATCTCGGATGCTGTTCTTGTTTGTACACCGCCCTGAGTCTGTGGATTGGATGGTATATTAAATCTACAAACAAACAAACATACATACATAATACTGGTTTCTCTACAACAGTGGAATTCTCTTCCATAATGAAAAGCCCCAAATGGCTGATTGAAAATCCTTCATCCTTGTTACTTCCCATCACTGAATAAGAATGTATACAAGCAATATAATATACTAGCTTAACCGTGCAGAGCATCTGTGCGCTAGTACTTGATTGCTCCCCTCACCCCCTGCCACAGCCCCCCTCACCTCAGAGATCTCTCCACCATCACCTGAGCTGCACTCCTGCTCCTCCTCCTTCATCTATTTACTCCATCCCTCTCACCCCCCTTGGTCACAGCTGTAGCATTGTGGTGCCTATTAGCCAAGCTGCAGCCCCCTATCCCCAGAGACCTCCCCACTCTCACCTGAGCCCCACTCCTGCTCCTTCCCACAGGAGCAGCAACGGTTGACTGGGCCCTTCCTCACTGCTGCCACTGCCATGACCGCTTGTTCCCCTCAGGCTGCTGACAGGCTCGGGCCCGTCCCTTGCTCTTCCTTTTCTCTCTTCTCCTCCCTTCTCGCTCTCTCTTGTTTCCTTATCTAATTCCCACAATGGCAGCCTCCTTCTCCTGAAGGGGCTCTTTCCTCCCTCACAGCTCCCCTCTTCACAGACCCCTCCCCACGAGAGAGAGAGAGAGAGAGAGAGAGAGAGATTCCTCTCTTCTACAATCGAGAAGTAACAGTTGCATTCCAACTGTAAGAAGTAACAGTAAGAATCAATCAACCAGTAACAGTTGCATTCCAACTGACCTTAACCATCACACTCCTCCTCCCTATCTGCATATGGAATCCTCATTGCCAAATCACCATGATGCTTCTGCTCTCACAGGCTCCTCCTCCCTATCTGCATATGGAATCCCTACTGCCTAATCACCATGATGCCACAGGCTCTTCCTCCCTATCTACATATGGAATCCCCACTGCCCAATCACCACAGTGCTTCTGCTCACAAACTCTCACGAGAGCTGCCACGCATGGGATTAGCCATGGGTATGCCTTAGATAATTAAATATATAGATTTTTATATAGGCACATGTTGGTTCTTGGGAAAAATCTGGTAATAAACTTTACAAGTTAGTGATTTTCAAATACACACTTTTCTCTTTGTAAGTGCTATACAGGATAGAGTCTACAAAATAGAAATTTAAATAGTTAACAAAATGATCTTCCAGCACCAGTTACTATTTTTTTCACCTAACATATTCTCATCTTTTATCTGAGCACATGATGTCAAAGTGCTCTGAAAAGAGGCAGGAATGGACTGAAAATGACACTTCTCACCTCTATTCTTTCACATCTGTTATATATCTTCCTCAAGTGATTCCTGCTGCATATTCTGTATACCTTCCTCTTGTTGCTTTTGGTTTATATTGATAACCTGTATCAGCCAATTATACACAGTTTAACAATTACTCTTACAAAATGCCTAATATCTGATATCCAGGACACAAGGTTAGTTAATATAATCTAACACATATTGAGGAAGCCTACCACACACAGATATCACCAATTAGTGCACAATTTTAACAATCAACATTCATGCAATTAATAGAACACTTCATATTCCCTCTAATTTTGAGCTCTGCATGGGCATATGTTATCAGGAGGGAATACAGAATCATTTATTTATACTCTATATGTGTTCTGCATGTACTGTGGAGATGTCAAGAATTAGATTGGAAGTGAAGAAGCCTCAATTTCTGTGCAAAGTAGTAGCAGTACAGTAGTTTTTATTTAACCAACATTACTGTGAAGGTTAAAGTACTCACACCAGAAGTTTAAGGTGAGAGTAGAAAGCAAATATGGCAAAGGAACATAGGAAGCTGCCATATACTGAGTCAGACCATTGGTCCATCTATCTCAGTATTGTCTACACAGACTGGCAGCAGTTCCTCCAAGGTTGCAGGCAGGAATCTCCTTCAGCCCTATTTTGGAGATGCCAGGGGAGGGAACTTGGAACCTTGATGTTCTTCCCAGAACGGATCCATCCCCTAAGGGGAATATCTTATAGTGCTCACATGTCGTCTCCCGTTCATTTGCAACCAGGGCAGACCCTGCTTACCTAAGGGAACAAGTCATGCTTGCTACCACAAGACTAAGCTAGGCTCCCATTTTTAAGTAATTTACCTAAAAATTAAGTGTATTGTGATATAACAAACTCCTCCACAATGATTCACTAGAAAAAAAATTCACATTTTTTTTAATTAGCTGCAGTTATCATTGCAGTTACCACCATGTGAGTACATGGGAACTTCAGCTGAGCCTTCACATTAAAAAAATGTATGCAGCGTGTATTTATTTTGGCTGACGTCATGACTAATGTCCCTTTAATGTCAATGCAACTTAATGAGTAATGTTGACTGTATGCCAAGCTTTGTTTTAAACACATATTTATGCCACATTTCTCCTTTAATGTGCTCAAAGCGGCACAACCCTACACTTCCAAGTGTGGGAAAGGGCTCCCTAGGGAATGCTGCCTAGATAGCATAAACTTGCTGCCCATGGAAAGGCAGCATGTCAGGGAGACTGATTCTACCACGGAGCTTTTTATATGAGGCCCTAGGAATCTCAAGAACCACCTGCTCCCGCATGATCCTGCCTGACATTTTCCTTTGGGGGAAGCTGTGGTCCAAATGCTGCTGTCTATTGTGGCTCAGCTGGTAAGGACACAAGATAGGGTTTTTTCCGTGGTCAAACTCAGCTTCTGGAGCTCCTTCACTCAGGAGATCTGTGCTGCCCCATCTCTGCTGGTTTTCAGATTTCTCCTGCAGATTGTACAAGGTGGATATTTTTGGCGGGGTGGGGAGGGGAATCTTCATTTTGCGCCTTTATTGTGTCTTACAGTTATGGGGGGGTTGATGGTTTATATGATGTTTTATATGATGTTTATATGTTTATATGATGGTTTATATGTATGTTACTTGATATTTTTAGCTGTTTTGAGGCTAAAACATCCAAATCAAATAAATACATAAATACATAAATAAAATATGTGGAAGTGTTTGCTCAAACTTTGACTAAATAGATTCCAAGGGAGCCTGTAATTCCTTGCTAGCACAGGTCAGTCATATCTTGTATAGGTATGGCTTTGCTAAATAGTTCCTATAAAATATAGGTTTCTTACAAGCCAAAGCTATTTTGTAGTCTATACCGACAGATACTAAGCATATTCACATGACCGGGCAGGTGGGCGAGTGGGCGGGGGGGGAGGCATGGAGGGACCTACCTTCCTCTAATTTCTTTGGTGTACTGTCGCACACCCACATGATCCGTGCTGCTCCCGGCAGTGTAGATTGCTGAAGGCCAGGAAAATGTGGCCTCCACATTTGTGCGAGCAGCACGGTGCATTCACGGATTCCCTCTCGATCCGAGTGGCACCTGGCTCTCTGTATACACACAACCCTGGACCTGGGGTAAAGGGCGCACGTGCCCTTTAACCCAGGTTAAATCCCAGGTTAAAAAAACCCAGGCTACCAGGGAAAGCAGTGACAGGATCAGCCTCAATTCCGGGAGTGCATACGAGCAGTCCTACCCGGGTAGGGCTGCCCTAACCTGTGCTTGTGTGCACAGCCTCACCAAGTGGCAAGAAAGCACAGCAAATAGATAAATGTTTTACTTATATTGTACAAACCTGTCATGGACAATGCTGGACATGCTTTTTGTAGGTTTTAAAAAAATCATTACCAATACTTTGTAAGGCTATATTTTTTTCCTAAATCAAGCAATCAAAGCAATCAAATACATGCAGTCCCCAACTCTAGTTGGGAAGAAGGGCAGTCCAAGAAGGGCTGTACCATATAATTTTTTCTGCATGTGCAGATTGGCTCTAGTTCCATTCTTGCTTATAGGCCAAGCTTATTATGTTATAGAAACAATCATTTATGTAACGTATAAATGTGGACCATGTTCGTCTTGTGAAGCTGAGCAACAACTTTGTGATGAGGGGAAGAGACTGGGACATAACAAATGAAGGAAAGGGCTATACCAATAGGGAATGGTATTCCAGAAGACCCAGAGACATGAATAGGAGAGTGGAGCAAAGAGAGATGACATTAGTGCCTGAAGCAATTTCACCGGATACCTTTTCTTCCTTTGTGCTAGAGGCTAGCCTCATCCATTAACTTGCCATGTGTTTCTGCAGGAGGATTGTTAAAAGGCTGTCGATGCCCCAGACTTTCCCCCATAGTAGAAACTGATGAAGCTGCGAGGGCTGCAGATGTAGACGGTAAATCATTTTGAATTTTCCTCTTTCAGGATGAACTCCTGAGAGAATTCAGGCTTAGCACACTTCTGACATGTATTTATGTGTTGCTTACAGAACAGGAGTATAGTGAAGATTTCCTGTGTTTAACTGTATGCATTAAACATGTCAAAAATGCAATTGCAATTTATTTTTCCATCACCGGTAGGATTTTGAAGTTCACAACAGAACCAGTGTTGTGACTTTTAGCCCTCAAAGGCATGAGTTTCCCAGAGTTGGTTAAAAAGGGAAAAGATATCCTGCTACATGTTCCCTTACTTGTTCCATGGGCCTTTCCAGCATTAAATGCAGTAATCTTTAAATAAATATTTTAAAAGGTCATTATGAGAATAGGTAACTTCCTTCAGACCATGTACATGTCTGGATGCTTTGAGATGCAATCCTGTGTACATTTTTGTGAGAGTAGGCTTCCACTGAAAATAGTAGCTGACATCTTGACTAAGTGTGTGGGCTCACTCCCGAAGAAGCTTCCCTGCTGTGGAGAATGCCCTTAGTTCTGCAGCTCCTATCATGCATGTGAGGGAATTTTTTGCCAATCTCCTCTTCCACTGGAGGTGCCCTGTGCCACCCAAAAATATGTCCCTGAAGGTTGTGCAACCCTCAGAGACATATTTTTGTGATGTGCAGTGGATTTCAGAGGGAAAGGGAGATCGGCAGAGAGAGAGAGAGAGGGGGGGGGCATTGCAGAATTAAGGAAGCTCTCTGCAGCAGTGATGCTTCTTTCCAGTGCATACCTGCATGCTTAGTCAAGATGTCAGCCACTGAGATTGCGGAGTAGACAGGAATGCATTGTAAGAAGACTTTTCTTAATTTGCCATGTCTTGATTATGACATCCCTGGTGATGGATTATGAGCCCCTGGTGGCGCAGTGGTAAAACTGCCGCCCTGTAAGCAGAAGATTACAAGTTCGATCCTGACCAAGGGCTCAAGGTTGACTCAGCCTTCCATCCTTCCGAGGTCGGTAAAATGAGTACCCAGAATGTTGGGGGGCAACATGCTAAATCGTTGTAAACCGCTTAGAGAGCTTCCAGCTATAGAGCGGTATATAAATGTAAGTGCTATTGCTATTGCTATCCCAGATTCTTGAGACACAGTGAGATGCTAATGTTTTGTTAGACCACCCTTCCTTCTATCATTTATTATGAGAAAAACCATGACCTAGGAGTTTACTTGCTACATTGCTTTAGAATAGGGGGAGGGGGGAGAGATCTTTGATGAATAATTTGCATCCTGAATGTTTCAATTTCCTAGGATGTTTTAAACATTCAAATTAAATAGTTACATTTCTGGGGATTAGGTGTCTGGATTAGGTATAAATCCAGAGATTATCATTCACATTAAGAATGGCTGTTTCTTCTTCTTCATACCACTTCAATCACATTCTCTTTCTCTCTTTTTAAAAATTCTGGTCTGCAGACCAAAATTCATTGTTTTCATTGCTTATAAAATAACTCTTAACAAAATATATTGTCACAAATTCAGTGTGACTACACAACACTGAACACTGTAAATTATACAACACAACCCTGTACATCCTTATTTGGAAAATCCCTCTTCACATGAAATCCTTTCCTTGAAGCCTATGGCCTAATCCTTTGACCCCCCAGACTTCACTATATGTAAATGTATGCATGCATAACTGAAATACATGCATATTCTCTCCCTTTGTTCTTTTCATAACTCTATCTATCTATCTATCTACTTTATTTATGAAATTTGAATCCTGCCCTTCCTCTAAGGAGCTCACATGGTCCGCCCTCCCCTGTCCTCACAACAACCCTCTGAAGTAGGTTAGCATTAAAGTGAGTGATGGGTCAAAAGTCACCCAGTAATTTGTATGGCTGAGTAGAGAATTGAACCGAGGACTCCCCATTCCTGGTCCAACACTCTAACCACTATTTCCCTCCCCTTCTACTGTTTTCTCTCCTGTGCTGAATTTTAGATTATAAACTCCTAGGAGTAGGGATCTGCTCTCTTAAACTAGGAAGCCACCACAGATGTTGATGGAATGATATGCATAATAATGATAATTGGCGGGGTGGGGGGAACCATTGAGTTAAACAAGAGTTACTCTCAAGTAGGAAGGAGAGCTGTTGTTGTGGTAGCAAGCATGACTTGTCCCCTTAGCTAAGCAGGGTCTGCCCTGGTTTTATATGAATGGGAGACTAGATGTGTGAGCACTGTAAGATATTCCCGTTAAGGATTGAGCTGCTCTGGGAAGAGCACCTAGGTTTGAAGTTCCCTCCCTGGGATCTCCAAGATAGAGCTAAGAGAGATTCCTGCCTGCAACCTTGGAGAAGCTCTTGCCAGTTTGTGTAGTAGACAATACTGAGCTAGATGGACCTATAGTCTAACCCAGTATATGGCAGCTTCCTATGTTGCTAAGTATGTGGTCATAGGGCTGAAGTCTTAATTGCAACATATCTGCACAGCAAGGAAAAGAAGTGTTGCTAACATCCAAAAAAGGTGCAGAAAAAACAATAGAATTCCCGTTAGTTAAACAGCAATTTATGAAATTCCTATTTGTTTCTCCACTTCTACCCTACATATCAATATAAATGTCTTCAGCAAGCATCATTGTGTATTCTGATTATCTGGATGTTTTGGATGTCCTACAGGTGATTAGAATATATGAGATTGTACTGTAGTTGATTTCACTTTTGCTGATAGCATTTGCCAATATGTATTTTTCTTAACTGCTCCTTTTTTTGTAGATTTACTGTGCAAAAATCCAGTGGGAACTTGAAATCATAGAACTCTGTTAGTTGGGGAATTCTCTAAGATATGTAACCATGGCACCCTTGTCATTGGCAATCAAGTAGCATGATAAAAAAAAAAGTTCAGTAATTAGCCTTTGCAAAAAAAAAAGCATAAAGCTAATTAAAAATGACAACTTAGTCATCTCAGCAAACAAGGCAGTGAGTGGCTTTAACCACAATACAATAATGCAATAAATAAAAGGCCTCTCTGGAAACAACTGCAGAGAACTTGTAAAGGTTAAAGAAAATAGTTAATAGTCTCTGTCTAAAAACCTTCCCATGTATATTTTTTCAAGTGTAAGAACAAGAGAAACATTTTGCGTATTATTTATTTTATTTTTATTTTTCAAATTTGTAGACTGCCCCAAACTTCCATCTCTGGGCGGTTTACAACAGCATCAAACAGATTAAAAATGATGACCTTAAAACATTTAAAACCATAGTCCAGTTAAAAAGCTTGGGTGAAAAAATAAGTCTAGAGACATTTAAAAAGTTGTCAGAGATGGAGTGGGTCTTATTTCAGCAGGAAGCACATTCCAGCCTCAGGGCAGCAACAGAGAAGGCCCATCCCTGCATTGCCACCAGACAAGCCATTATTATTATGTGTAATGGTGATTACACAAAGAGGCTATTCACACGATGGGAGAAAATCAGGCTAGCGCAAGCTAGCCCTATTTCCTCCCATCACAAGAACCCACGGGCTTGGCTGCAAGCCGGGTGGTTCTTAAGTGGGTAGCCTGGCACTTAAACCGGGTTTACGGAGCGAGTGTTCTGCAAACCCAGTTTTTCTGATCGTGAGTTGCACAGCTCACGAGGAGACCCCCGGAGAGGAGGCAAAAAGCCACCTCCCAGCTTGGGGGTCTCTGCAGCATGCGCAAGACATGCTGGAGCTTCCGGGGGGCGTGTGGCCCCCGAACTCCCAAGCCCCTGCCAGCTCCGTGATGGAGCCGGCAGTTGTGTGGGCGGTCACTGCAGCCGCCCGGAGCAGACTGACTGCTCGCCTGCAGGGACAGCAGGCTTAGCCTGCTCTCCCCGCAAACTCTCTCCAGGCGGCTCCCACTGATTGTGGGAACCACCTCAAAGTATGTACTATGCAAGGTGGCAGGTGAGTATGGCTTTGAGAAGGCACTGCAAAGAATGGTGTTCAACTGGAGGCACTTTTAAGGTGAAAGAGGGTTTCCATGGAATAGAAATGGAAATAGGGTTTCTATCTCTTACAACTTTTAAAAAGGCAGTCAATACGCATTTGTTCACCCAGGCTTTAAATCAGATAGTGTTTTAATTTTGTTTTTAATAGTTTTAATGTGTTTAATTTTAATTGTTGTCATGTGTTAATCTTTTTATCTGGTTTTTAAAATTGTTTTGCTGTAAACCACCCAGAGACTTGACTTTTCGGCGGAATATAAATGTGTTTAAAAATAATTTAAAAAATAGCCCCTCAACATTGTGTGGCCCAGAAGAGCCTGAGAATGGACCCCCTTTGGTGTGTTGTGTGGCTCACCCACTCAGAGATTTGGGTCTCTGGGCATTTCCCACTTGACACAGGAAACTGTGTAACCAGGAGGAAGCTACCACAGCCAAACTGCTGGCAGCTTCCAAGCCCGGTTGTTTCATCCACCAGTGGAAAACAATCCTCACAGCGAGGCTACCCCATGTGGGGAGGAGTTGTTCACTTTCTATTTATATGTTGGCCACATTCGCACTTAGCGCGGACCCAGAGTTGAAAGGGCCAGAGGTTCCACTAGCATTAACATCAGTAGGGGTTTGGCTCAGAGACGAGCCCAAGGTTTCAGCGTTTTGACTCCCATCTGAACCCTCAGGTTGTAGTGAGTTTTGTCACAGCAACCTGAGGTTGGACGCAGCCTGTGTTGTGTCCGAATGCGGACTGAGACTCCTGGAACCAGAGTTGAGGAAGGAAGCTCCTCCCAGCCATGATTTGTTGTGCAGGCTCTCCTTCATGAAAATAGAAAGCACGCACAGCCAGTTTCCCTTGCTCTCTGCAGTAATGCTGACTGCAGAGAGGGAGCTCTCCATGATGTCTACATTTGTATGGGAGAGCAGGAGAAGGGAGGAGCAGAACCATGGGTCCATTGGACCCGTGGTTCCATATTATGTATGAATATGGCCATTATGTAATATATTGCACTGTTGCAGGTCCTTGTGAATAAAGTATGGCCCTAGTTCAATTCATCATGTGTGTCCTATCATCATTGGGGTTAGGGGAGCAATGATGTATGCAGTATGCAAATTAACTTGAATAGCCAGTACAACGGAATTCTACAAGAAGGGGCACTGTACAGCTATATCTTTCATCCTGTAGACTGTGTAGGCTGCTGCATATGAACCACCTTTCAGAGCCCTACTCAAACATTTTGTTGTATGAGTTTAGATGTCTGTACACTCATATAAGTGTTTGTTTGGATGACTGAACCTTTAAAAGGTACATTTTAAAAGTGAACCTGGATTCAAATCCTTCAAATGCATGGTACAGAAACCATGCAGTGCTATACCTGTGTTCAACATATTATGCACACAGGTATAGCAAACATAAAAAGCTGATTACCAGATACAGTGGCTGACATGATGTGCAGCCCTCCGTCTCTGGAAGAAGGGCTAGCAAGGGCTGCAGGTGCACAAGCAACCTTCAGTGTCCTTGTGCTGAAAGTTACTTTGTGCAGTGGTGTGGGTGCAGAAGGGGAGGGGGAGTGATTTTCGTGTCTCTCCCCTCATCCTCAAGTCCTTTCCAGTTATAGAAATCTGTTTCTGAGGGTCTGCAGCCCTCAGGAACAGATTTCTACAACTGGAAAGGTCTTGGGGAGTGATGCAAAAATCTCTCTTCCCCTCCATTCCTGGATTACTGCAGAAGCACTGAAGACTGTTTGTGCTCTCTCAGTCTCCTAGCAGTGATGGAGAGCTGCACATAATGTCATCCTTATCTCTACATCCAGCACTTTGGGCTGTGCATAATGTTGTATATGCTCTGCGCCTCTAGTTGTCATTCCTCCCCTCCTCCCCCTCCTCATTCTCAGGCTCTCCCCCTGTTCTCCCCCACCAGGTGCCACCACTTTCTCCCTCCCTGGCACCACTGCTGTATTTCCTCTGCCACTTCCTCCCCACCCCCTCACCGCTTTCTCTCCCTGCCACTGCTTTCTCTCTGCCACCACTGCTTTCTCTCTGTTACTGCAGCTTTCTCTCCCCCTCCTGGCAGCTCACTCGCGAACTCTCATGAGACCTACCATGCATAGGATCAGTCACGGGTACGTCTTAGCAAATTAGATAGCTAGGTAGGTAGGTAGATAGGGAGAGAGAGGGGGAGAGAGAGAGAGAGAGAGAGAGAGAGAGAGAGAGAGAGAGAGAGAGAGAGAGAGAGAGAGAGAGATATTAAGTTTACACTGGACCATTTAGATGGGTCTGCATGTTCCTCACTTCTGGACTGTAGCCACAGGAGCCACATGGGAGCCCCTCAGAGATATTCCAGGTCCCCTCTCTGACTTTGCAGCTTCCATTTAAAAAAGCAAGTCCCTAGCCCTTTTCTCTAGCACTTGTACTTAGGGCGATACAAGGGAAAACATCTTGGCAGGATTCTTCAAATGGCTCACTAAGATCCTAGTAATATATGTAAATAACGTCAGGTATATAAATCTACCTGTATTTATGATGTGTCTATCCTTGTGTCTATCCTTGTTCCCTGACTACTTAGGTCCCTTCATCACAACATTTCTGGCTCTTGGCCTGCCTCACACATGTCTCAGTCAACACTGATCACCAGTCCAATGGAATCCAGAGCCTACATTCCTGGCTCCATTCCTCCCTACTCCTAAGAGATGATAATATCAGTTCACCAGATACTCATGAATCGTAGCACACAGCATTCATGGATAGTGGCCAAACCATCAAGTTCCTGTGTTTTGGTTTGCAAACATATAAACTGCATACATTATATTTGTTTGTCAAATGCCTCCCTTCCCTTGCACAACTTGATAAATTCAATGTCACTTGACAAATTCCACTGTGACTGCAAAATAATTTTAAATAGGTACTTAAATACTGGGTAAAATAAAAAGCTTTTTTAAAAGGCAGTGTGGAAGCTCTGTTCTTTTCGTAATCTACTGGAGGCAGAAGGGCAGGTGTTTGGACTTTGGTATCCTGTTTGTGGTGGTTACAGTGCATCAGGGAAGAAGAAAGGTAGAAATATTGTTTCCTTTTTGTCCCTCCCCTGCATTCCCTGAGCAAAAATTAAACTTTTACAGAAATGAGGTAGTGGTATTCTGCACCTGCAAAGATCAGCATTTCCATCTGCTGATACTTTTAACCCAACATTTTCCTATAGACCTAACGGTCAAGAGGGAGCAGAATAGCCAAAGTTGAAAACAGGCTAGTGTGTACCTCCAATATAAAACAACTGTAGTATAAACATGCCTCTAGCCCTTGTATCCCAAATAAAGTTAGCTGATGCTGGAGTTTCATGTTCATATTTAACCTGGACAAAAATGATGGGGAAATGCACTGGTCTACCATATCAGAGTTCTACCTGCAGTTTCCAACCCAAACCATCTTTCGAACAGCCAGACATTCATGCAAGCCATATTTAGAAATGCTTTAGCTTTGTGTCCTTTCGGTGTTCTGCTTCAGAAGTTCACTCCCATCTCCCATTGTGTGGTTACTTCTGAAAGTGGAGCAATAGCCTTAATTGTGGCTGGTTAATTCACATGGCACATCAAACCGTAATAAGCTTCCTCAGCCGTGTTTTGATATTGGAGCAAGTTTCATGATCGCCCCGGGCAGGCAGGGTCAGAGATCGTGGGGGGGGGGGGGAAGGCTGCTCTCAACTTACCTTACCCCCAGATGACCAAGTAGGTTGTCTTCAACATGCTTCCTTCGTGCCCACACAGGCAGCTCCGCTTGGAGCTGCACAGAGCAGGGCAGAAGGATCCAAGGCCGGAACTTGTTCCAGCCTCCGGGAATCCCACAATGCAATGCATGACACATGCATTGTATTGGGGATTCCCTCATCAGATGGGCATTCTATGCACCCATCTCTGTGTCTCCTCAAGCTGAATTTAGCCCCAGGAGACATAGTACCCAGTAGCTGAGTGAAAGGTGAAAGTGCACCCTTAACATCTGCTAACCACTGGGTTGGTTAAGATGGTTTGGCACACAGGGAGTGGAGGGATCCATGAGCATACCACTGCTTCTCATGACCAGCTTAACCCTGCCTTAGCTGCCTGAGGTTGGATTAGGCTGGTCATGAGAACAGCCTGGTTATGTCTAAATTGAAACATTAGCCCTATTCACGTTATGTTCAACACTCATACAAGGAGTGATCAGTGTACACAGGTACAGATCTATATGCAGATACAGTTATCCCTAGGTTATGTTGAATGCAAGTACAGCATTGCACATTCTATCTACACCATACATTTGAGGGGCATGTACCCTGGTTCACTTTTAAGATGAATGCAGCTACAGGCCCTATTGAGACATTGAGCTAGGTCAGATGATACAACATGTGATTAGAGACTCCTCTACATGTGTACAAATGATCATCCAAATCTCTACCTTTGGTCCGGTGTACTTGAAAGAGCCTTTCTTTGCAAGATCCTCATTGCTCATTGAGATAATCAGGAATGGGTCCATCTTTGTGTGCCACCAGTTCATCAGTTGGTGACCTGGGATAGTGCCTTCTCTGTTCTCACCCTAGGTTGTGCAATGCACTCTCAATGGATATAAGAGGATTGTCTTCCCTGGAGGCCTTCAGGAGAGCCTTAAAGACCCATCTTTTTAGCTTGGCTTTTAATGATAGTTTTAATTGTAGTTTTAATCTGCTTTTTATTGGTTCCTGATTTTAATTGTTAGGTATTTCTGGGTTTAGTGGAAACTGAGCCACTTTGGGAAAGGCAGTATACAAATTAAATGAATGAATGAATGAATACTAGATATAACAGAGGATTTAAAATGTGAAGTAATCAGCTTCATATAATTAGATGATTGTCTTATTTATATATTTATTTCTCTCTGTAAACCACTTTGGGAATTTTTGTTGAAAAGCGGTATATAAATATTTTTTGTTGTTGTATTTTCCCTGCAATCATCGAGTTTGAATTGTAAATACAACAGAACCTAAGATAGGATCATTCATTCTACCCACATTGGTGTATTTGTATGCATTTGTTTTTGATGTGGTCATAAAAAACCACACAGATATAATAATTGTGCATTTAAAAATATCCTCTTAATTGGCCGATTATGTTGTACAAGTGTACAGATATCTATACACTCGTACATGTTTTTGTGTGAATGATGTACCTCGTTTATATTAAGAGTGAAGCTGGTTACGCACACCTCTCAAATGCATACAGATAGGAAGTGTACTGTTGTGCCTATTTGCTCAACACATAAGATTATTAGATAGTCAAAAAACCTGCCAGTTTTAGACCATAGTTAAGACTCAAGCTCCACAAAGCCAGGAAATTGGAACCTAAGCTGATGCCCTAAAAGACATGCCATGTGATCAGTTATGATGTTGTGCAATGTCATCAACTGTTCTTGCTTCCAACTTGCCCCCCATGTACCCACATTTCTCCTTGGTCTTTGAGGTCCAACTGAAAATGGGGAGGATGGTATGCCTGACACCAGCAAAGATGCCCCATATTGTACATGTGGGCGCATGAAGGGCAAATTGTACCAAAAACAATTGGTGATATTGCACAACATCATTACAGATCACGTGGCACATCTGTTAAGGCATCATCCTTAGGTTTCACTTTCCCTGCTTTATGGAGCTTGAGTCAAAATGAAAGCCTTAACTCTGGTCTTAATCTGGTAGGATCCTTAACTAATTAGTTTCCATGATTTGTGAAAAGGAAATTTATCATTACAGTGTTGGCAATCCAATACTCTCTCCAAGGTCACATTCAGTGTTGTTTCTTATGAACAGAGTAGAGTAGAGTAGAGTATAACACAGTGAATTGCATTATATTTCATATATTTCTGAAACAGTTGTAGGATATTCTGCATGATAATGTTGTTGTAGAACCAATGTGATAAAGTGGTTAGGGGAGCAACAGCAGGAGAGAGGGCATGCACATACCTCTTGCCTGTGGGCTCCACAGAGGCATCTCATGGGCCACTGTGTGAAACAGGATGCTGGACTAGATGGGCCTTGTTCCTGATCCAGCAGGGCTGTTCTTATATTCTTATGTTGAACTTGGACCAGGAAAACCAAATGTGTTGAAATAGTGTTGAACTAGGCCTAGGATGTTCAAATCCCCATTTAATAATGAAACTCACTAGATGACTTTGTGCCTAACTTACTCTCAGCCTAACTTACCTCACAGGGTTGTTGTGAAGATAAACATTTCCCTGCTAACTGAGCAAAGAGGCAACTTTTTAAAGTGGTGGTTTTCTTTATTTAGCAGGGGGAGAGCAGCTGGCCCGACCCATCCCCAGCACAGCATCTCTACAATGTTTGTTGCTGGTGTCTATCTTATATTTCTTTTTTAGATTGTGAGCCCTTTGGAGACAAGGAGCAACTAAAGACACACCTTTTTAAGGAAGCTTTTTAATGCTCCATCTTTGGTTATTTCTGGTAGGTTCTTTAGTTTTTATTTTGTATAATTTTCAGTTTTTAGCTTTAAAAATAACTTTTAATTTGAATTTGTGCTTTTTAACCTGACTTTTAACATATTTACTCTATTTGGTTAATTTTATTACTTTTAGTGTGTGTGTGTGTGTGTGTGTGTGTACACACACACACACACGTGTATGTATATATATATATATATATAAAATTGTTGTGAGCTGCCCCAAGCAGTAGTGTATTGGAGGGTGGGATATAGATATAGATATAGATATAGATATAGATATAGATATAGATATAGATATAGATATAGATATAGATATATAACACATACCCGTCACTAATCCCATGTGTGGCAGCTCTCGCGAGAATTCGCGAGCAGCTGCTGGATAGGATAGTGACGGGGATGGGGGAGAAAATAGTAATGGCGGCCAGAGGACATGGCGGTTGGCCAGGCTGGCTGCCGGGATGAGCATGAGGCAGTAGTGGGCCGGCCCAGCCACCAGCATGAGCAGGAGGCAGCGGTGGGCCAGACCGGCTGCTGGGAGGAGAAGGCAGTGGTAGGAGCTGGAGGCAGCAGCGGGCTGGGCTGGCCCGGCCCGGCTGCCGGGAGGAGGCAACCGCTGCCAGGAGTTGGTGGGCAGGCAGGAAGAGGTGGCGGGCTGGCTTTCCAGCTGGCCCGACATCCAGAAAGTGCAGGGCCGGGCCAGAGGGTGGGGAGAGAGGGAAAGACAGTGACATTGGGTGGGCTGGCCGGAGGCACAGATGTTCTGTGCCTGGGCTAGCTACTTTGTGTGTGTGTGTGTGTGTGTGTGTGTGTGTGTGTGTGTGTGTGTGCGTGCACACACACAAACACACACACACCACTTAGGGAACCTTTGTTGAAAAGTGGTATATAATATTTGTCATATTGTCATATTCAAATTCATGTACACCACTCTGGGCTCCTTGCAGGAAGAGCGGGATTCATAGCTCCATAGACTTTAATGGGGCAGAAAAAACTTAATAACTTTTGAACCACTGGTCAAAATTTCACCAAACCAACAAAGGATTGCCTTCCAAGACAAGCCGTAACAGATTATATTAGTCATTTTGATTGAAATTTGAAAGAAATATCTGATATGCCTGGATAAAATTTGGATGAAAAAGGAGAGCTGGTCTTGTGGTAGCAAGCATGACTTGTCCCCTTAGCTAAATAGGGTCCACCCTGGTTGCGTATGAATGGGAGACTTGATGTGTGAGCACTGTATGATATTCCCTCAGGGGATGGATCCGCTCTGGGAAGAGCAGAAGGTTCCAAGAAGAAGAAGCTGCTGCCAGTCTGTGTAGACAATAGTGAGCTAGATGGACCTATGGTCTGACTCAGTATATGGCAGCTTCCTATGTTCCTATGTTCCTAAGGACCAAAGTGTCAATTTTTAGCACCTGCCAAAACCAGCTGTAGCTGTGGCATTTTTTAAAAAAATTAGATCTTGAAATTAAGCACCTTTGTAGACCTCAACAAGAAGATCACACACACACACAGAGTTTCAAGTTATTGACTCAACAGTTGTCATATTTATAAGCAATATAATTTTGAAGCATATAATGGCAGAATCTTTTTTTTTTTGCTGCTTGCCTTGACAAAAGGGACACTCCTGTGCCCCTTTAATACCTTACATGTACAATATAATGTGTGAATAATTGTACCTGTGTACAGATCTGTACCTGTCTGCACTGTATACTTGTTGTATGAGTGTTGAACATAATGTGTAAATAGGGCTACAGTCATTCAGACATCTGCTACACATTTGATAAGTGTCATTTGTACAACATAATGTCTGAATGGGGCTTTCATCCCAAATGATATTCCTGGGGTTCTTCAGAAGACTATCATAACTTTCTTCATAGCAAGAATAGTAAATATGGACAGGATTCCCTGTATGACAGCTTGTCCAACTTTATGTCTTTTCTCTTTACAATATGTAGCTGTTTTCTGCTAAGGAACTACTGGGCCCTTTGGGGCATAATGGGAAACTGTGAGTTGATGAACCTGAGGTTAATTCTTGAATCTGGGAATTGTCTTGCAGACAGTCTTCCAACCTGAGTCAAGCAACCTCCAGTTTCAGGGCAGAGGAGCCACTCCTTCTTTCTGCTCAGCCGAGGTCACATCCAAGGTCCAGCTAAGGTGAATTGTTTTTACCCTATTCACCCTGTTTGCATGTTGTTTCAATCCAAGTTCAGAGTCCCTGGTTTTGGTTTGGTTTTGGCTTGCATGCGGGTGTGCAACAAGTTTTGGGCCACCCCCACCTAGGTGCTTAGGCATGGGAGGTGTTACAAGTTAAGTTTAAGTCAGATGCATTTCCGCATGCCTAACGCCTCAGTTCCAACAACAAATCCAGTGATGAGAGAAGGGATGCTGAAGCAAGCCATTTGCCAGCCGTTGTCCAGGAGCTTCCTTGCTGAGTGTAAGCTGGAGTAGCCATCTTGGGGCAGGGATAACCAGCTCCTCTCCAAGACATGCTCCACTGTTGCCTGGGAGACCTGTATGCCTGCGTTTTTGGCTGCTGGTGACATTACCACCCTGCCAGGTGGAGGGACGGAGTGTTCGTGCTGCGTCTCTGGAAGTTCCTTTTTGCTGTTTTGTTCCTGTGAATTGCCGAGAGACACAAGTCGGTGCTGCTAGTCAGGCAAGCAAATCTACCTGATGGAGTTGGCCAGGACTACATGCTACACATAGCCGCCACTCCTGAAGATGCCAAAGTCCCTTTTTGCCCCTCTCTGCCCCCTCAAGAACTGCTTGTCTGAACTATTTTTCAGTGTATCCCTGCAGCTGGAACTCCTCTTCCACTGGAGATCCCCCACTATGGACAATTCAGTATTATTTTTGTATAGTTCACCACTTTCCCCGACCTTGTATTGTATTATTTTGCTTTGTAGCTACATTGGCTAGCCATGTGCTTTTCAATTGATTTGTTTTCTCATTTATTGCTTTTAATAATTTTAGAATTTTGCCTTAGTTTATTATTGATTGCTATTAAGAATATCTGCGTGCTTCTTTAGTTACGATTACACACACACACACACACACACACACACACACACACACACACAGCAGTTTTGCCTTATTTTATAGAAGAATTCTCCCTCGCACAGGTGTGGGAGAAGCCTAATATTTTGTAAGTTACCTTAAAAGTGTGAGTAGTTATTAGAAATGTTTTAGTATTTGTTAGTTCACTCATATATTCATTTAAAGTGAACTTATGATAGTAGTTGGTTAGTATTTTTGTTAGTATGCTTAGTTAAAGGCTAAAACACTATATCTCTAGCCCTGGCAAGAGAAATGTGCTACCCCTTTTCGAACAAACAAACTTCCCTACTAAACTTTTCCTCTTGATACTAAAACTTTCCCACCTTTACACAAACCTCACACACACTGACTTCACCCACACTTACACATAAGATTAGAATTCACAGATGCCTGTGAATTACCTGCTAGAGACTAAACAGATGTGTGCAAGGAGATTCGGATAGTATTTGGCTTTACCTGCTTATTGACAGGACCGTAAAGTGCACTCTCAAAAGTTTACAAAGCTCCATCTTTAAAGGTGGCAGCTCCAGAGTGCTGGGCCATCAACGGGGTGGGGTGGGGATGTTGTCAGCTGCGCTTATTCTGCCCAGATCCCAGGAGCCTCCCTGTTTGCAGTTGCATCTCCAGGCTTGGAGATTGCACTTTGGATATGCACAGGAGCTGTACCGTAATGTGAGCTCTCAGTTAATAGTACACATAGGGACAGGTCACTTACTTCTACTACTACTACTACAATATTTATATACCACTTGTCAACCAAAGTTCTCAAAGCAGTTTACATAGAAAAATAAACAATACATCAAGAAGGTGGTCCCCTGTCCCTAAAGGGCTCACAATCTAAAAAGAAACATAAGGCAGATACCAGCAACAGCCACTGGAGGGATGCTGTGCTGGGGTTGGATAGGGCCAGTTGTTCTCCCCCTCCTAAATATAAGGAAAATCACCATTTTGAAAGATGCCTCTTTGCTTAGTTAGCAGGGGTTAGTTGGCAATCGGCTAGTCACCCCTAGATTTGGCTGCAAATAAAGCAAATTGGAGTAGGAATCAGATGCACCCCCTCCTCCTATGTGGGAATCCCAGCTAAGTGGACTCAAGAGTTAACTATAGCGAGTCAACTGGTATCCAAGGCCACTCTAAACTTAGAGTGAACCACCTCACTCCCCTCACAACTTTCACAGGAGATAACAACATGCTAACAAGATGATTATGCCAAGCAGGATAAGCCAGTGAGGCAATGGTCTCCCCATTACAAAGAATATGAGTCAATGACATAGACCTAGAGGTGTACCCATTGAAATTATTGATAGGCTTACTGGAGAGCCCATCCTTGTTATCAACTACCTAGGGCCTGAAATCACTAACTGGATCAGTCCTTGTGCCAATCCACCCAGCTTGACTCACACGCATAGGATGCTGGACCCACGGAGAATCGCTTCTCGTGGGCTCCTCTCCCTCTACTAATCCCCACAGCTCTCCTGCTTCCCTGCCGTGCTGAGGAGCAAGATTCTGCAGCCCAGAAGTCCCATTGTCCAGATCCAGTGAAGGTGAACACTTGCCTCAGTCTTGGGCTCTCAACTATCTCTTTCTTAGTTCGGAGCTACCCCCTATCATTCTCTCTCAAGATAGAAAAAGAAAAAGAGAAAAAGCACTGGTGCTTTTGAACTTTGGTGCTGGAGAAGACTTTTGAGGATACCATGGACAGCAGGGAAAACAAACAAATGGATCATAGAACAAATCAATCCAGAATTTTCACTCAAGGCACAAATGACCAGACTCAACCTATCATACTTTGGACACATTATGCGAAGATCCAGCTCCCTTGAGAAGTCCATCATGCTGGGGAAAGTTGAAGGAAAGAGAAGAAGAGGACGACCAGCAGCAAAGTGGATGGACTTGATTACGACAGCAATGAATGCACCACTGAGAGACATTAAAGGACAAGTTGAAGACAGATCATCCTGGAGAGAATCTATCTATGTGGTCGCTAAGAGTCGACACCGACGTGATGGCACTTAATCAATCAATCAATGAATTTTTATTGCTTTAATCACACAATTCTCTTCCTGTATCCCCCCTCCCTCAAATACATTCTTTTTAATTTTTAAACTATAACTTTGTCTCAATCCAGTCATTTCTTGAGTCCAAACATTTGCACAAATTAAAACTGGTGGAGATTACCCCCTTTAAGAATCCCACAAAGCCCAAACATTGGGGTACTGACCAAACACCCCTGGGCCAGTTCCATTAACACAGTCAAAGCAGTCTAGGAACCCCCAATATGTTCCTGTCCCCCTGTTGGCTTGCTGGCCAGGGATTAGACCTCTCTTGAGAGGGCTAGTCCAATGCAGTGGGCCAGAGGCTTTATAAGCTTCAGGTCTTCATAGGACTATGGCCTCATTAGTTAAGCCATCCAACTATAGGGGGCCCCACTGATGTGGAACCTTCGGTATATCTGTTTAAAAATATAACTCATACACCTTGCCTTCCCCTCCACACTCAACCCAGCAGATTCACAAGGAGTCTGGGCTGTTCCATGTGTCCAGCCATTTTCCTGTGGGCTGTGACTCGCAGTGTCAGGGATGATTCCTAGTACACATTCAAAATTCCTGGGCTGGGACTGGCAATGTGGCGTATGCAGATTGGCAGACGTGGGGAATTGTGGGTGAGGGGAGCCCCTATTTTCAGTCATCCTTGGCAAGCAGGGTGGTCATACTGGGCAAAAATTAACATGCATATGTGCCAAGGAATGACCAGACTGCCAGAATGAGCACTTTCACTCCTGCTGTCTGCCAGTCACTGTGACCTGGAAGGCTGCTGGTGTACGATCTTCTCTGGGACTTGAGTGGATCAAGCAATGGGGCTGGGCAGCAAAAGCCCTCCAGCCCACATGCATGTTTCTATGGCCTGCCACTTCCATGAGAGAGCAGTCCTTGGGAGAAGGGGTATCATCAGACATTATTAGCAATCCAGCCCTTAATGCAGCATCCCGATGGACTCCAAAATGGTTCTTCTCATGAGGAATGCCAGAGACTTGATGCTTGCACCCAAAGGGAAGGGTCTAGCCCCCCCTTCCCCTTTATTTATTTTGTACAAAAAATTAAAGCAGAATCACTCAAGAATTCCAAGGGCTGCCTTTTAACCCAGACCCCGGGTATCACTCCTCTGGCATGTGTTACCTTTGTTGGGTAACAATTGGGTTGCCTGGTTTTTGGTGCCACTGGGACTCCATGTGTTTGTGCAAATACTTCTTCATCACTTGATTTGTGGAGACCTCTCCACAAAGTGCCTGTCTTTTCACCCCATCCTCTTTTTCTGCAGATTGTCAAAGGTGGGGACATGAGAGACGGTAAAGAGCAGGCATCCTGCAATATGGCTTTTCCCTTTTACAATCTTTGAAGCTTGGGTTGTGGCAATGTGGCATCCCTGCTGCTGGGCAACAACTGGAGGAGTGTGAAGACAGCAGGAGGAGGGGCAAGTGCTCAGAGAGGCAGCCAGCAAGAAGGGCGGCAGGTACAAAGATGCCCTCTCTATGGTTTTGGAAGCACCCACAGCACATATCCCAAATTATGTGGTGGCATCATTCAGACAACACAATGCCATCTTCAAACTTCAGGTTGGAGCAGCAAAGCTCACTACAAACCGAAGGTTCAGATTATGGTTTTGGTTCAAAAACCTTGGGTTGCTTCTGTGATGAAACGGTGGTTTCACACATTCAGATAACCACAAAATGGAACCTCTGGCTCATTTGCCTCTGGTTTGGTATTATGTGCTAAGGTGGTTACTGTGTTTTGCAGCGAATTTGGTGAGTTTCAGTTTCTTCATGGCTATGGTGACTCCTTAAGGACTAGTAAGCACAATACATGAACCGTGCACAGACTAGGAAACACTTCTTGAAAGTCTTTGAAAAGACGTGGTATCTCACATGCAAGTCAATGCGGAAAGAATTCTCAGGAGGTAGAAAGTTTGAGAAATCACTTTCTGCATCTTTGAGAGAAACAAAGTAAGTGAGCAGAAATAGAAGGCCTTTCTAAGATGGGATCTGCTGTATCTATCACAACAAAGAGCAAACAAGGCAGCTGGCGCTTCCCCTCCTTGTAGTGGAACCAGAAACAAACTTACCTCTCTTCCATTCTCTGCCTGATGGCTTTCCAATATTTATGCTTAAAGAAAATAAAAATACTTACACAAATGAGCTGGTTCAGAATGCACGGATAATTGAACAGAGAAGAATCTGCTAATTCCAGATGGACTGGGTCCATTTCCATGACACTTATTCCATTTACCAAATGTTTAAAAAAGCAAACACATGACCTAGAAGACTTTGCAAGAGTGGAACCCACAAGAAATCTCTCTAAACATCATATCTTTTTCTTGTCTAACCATATTTGTTTAGAAAAGGAAATATTAACCAATTCAAGATATTTTTTAGAAAGCAGCAGCATCATTGAGAGCCGTGTGTGTGTGTGTGTGTGTGTGTGTGTGTGTATGCATAGCTTATGCCAGGCGGCTATATGGTCTATGTATAGCAAAATCCAAAAAGCTACACATCAAAGAAGCAAAGAACCACCTGAGTATAAAGTATATGATTTTCTTCCATATATGAATATGCTAATTGGTTTAGGCTAATGGTTCTCTAGTTCAATATTCTGTCATTTGACCCAAAGCTAGCAGTAGGTTAAAACAAGTTGTATATCGGTGAGGCTGCCTCAGCCTCAGGTGGCGAGTGTGTGATGGTGTGATGAGCATGAGCACATTGCCCTGCTGCCGGTGTCACCCCACCTGCCTACTGCCCCTGTCTCATCTGCACTACTGCTGCTCCATCTCTTGGCTTTCTGCCTCACCCCCATCCCTGCACTAGCCCCATGCCCCACTTGTCTCACCAGCCCCAAGGCCCATCTCTCTGGCCCAATGATGCCCTGCTTCCCCTTCACCAGCGTCACCTTCCAGGGCTTGCTGTGCGGGCAAGCAGTGCATCCAGAAGCTTCGCTCACCAGCTGCTCTTTGTTCCTGTTACACTGCTGCAACACCAGCATTCTTGTTCTCCCTCTTTCTCTCTCCCACTGCAATGCTGAAACAAGGAGACAAAGTGGACAAGCTGAGTAATGGAGGAGAAAGACAGCGGGTGAGAGAGAGGGAGGCAGCGGGTGCTGCAGCAGTGAAGTGAGGAGGAGGAGGAGGGGCTGGTGGGTGAAGCTGCTGGATGTGCTACTGCTTGGAGCAACAACCAGCCTTGGAAGGTGAGGCTGAGAAGACGGAAGAGAGGCGGCGCTGCGGCTCATGAAGGGCAAGGTGAGACTGGTGAGGGAAGTGGGGCAGGGCCAGTGGGGGCATGGCAGTGTCAGCACTGGTTGCACCCCAGGGGATGGGGATGGTGAGGGGGATATGTCATATGGAACAGAGACTGTTCCTGGTCTTTTAACTCAAGCAACAAAAGGTGATGAGCCACCACTGTTATTCCATATCCATTTTTGCCTCATGCCTTAGGGCAATCATCCCAGGAGATTATCTGTTGAGAAAATTTCCAAACACAAAAGCTCCTAGATCTGAACAATTGCAGCAGCTTAGAGCCCAGCTCTAAGGACAGAGATCTGAAATTGGTTTGTGACGTGTTTCTTGGACAAAAGCTTCCAAAGATTTATTCAGGTGTTCATTTCTCTAGACATGAATATTCAGAGAAGACTCATCAGTGTTGCACCTACTGGCCTATGGTCTTTTAAGTTAATCAGTTTCTTGATCCAGGCCAGCTTTTGAATGGGGCTTTAGTTACTTGTATTCCAGTCGTAGTGTAGAGGTGGGGCTAACAAACAGCCAGCAGCAAGGGCACTGAAAAGCAGTCTGCACTTGCCTCTCTGTACATAATATCTATTTCATTAAACTATTAATATTCCTGATTCCACTCCACTGCCTTGTCCTTGCATATCACAGCTCTTTCCCTTGGATTCTACAGGCGCCACCAGTACAAAGAAATGTGCATGCACAATTTGTCATAGCTTCCAGATCCCAGAGTTTATCTATGTCTTATCCCTTGACACAAACATTACCAATTGTAATTTACTACAGGTTGCCCTTATCCAGACATCCGAAATCTGGCATGCTCTAAAATCCAGAAACCACCACGGTGTGCCCCGTAACAACAACAACAACAACAACAAAAGTCTCACTCGCTTGCAGATTCCCAATTTTGCTGCTTTTAAACATGCAGTCAAAACTTACTTATTTCAGAAAGCTGTTAGTGACAGGGGTTTTGTCTGTAATTCTCTCTAGTTTCAGCTCTATTTTTATTGTGAAGCTTTTTAATGTTTTTGATGTTCTCGCTTTGGCGCAAGAGGGGAAAGGGAAAGCCCCTCTCCTCCACTCCCTGCTCAGTCTGGTGCTTGCTCTGTTGGACCTAAAAAAATAAAATACAGTAACCTTTCATGTTTAGACTTGGATCGCAAGCCCAAGATATCTCATTATGCAAATATTCCAAAATCTGGGGGGAAATCCAAAATCTGGAACACTTCTGGTCCCAAGCAGTCCAGATAAGGGAATCTCAAACTGTACTAGTAAATACTACTAGTAATGTACACATTTTTCATAAATTGAAATTTGCAAATATACTAGTACTAGTAAAACATGTGTAGTTTAAAATAATAATAGTAGTAGTTATAGTAGTAGTAGTAGTAGTAGTAATTGTAAATTGTTATCAAGATTATTTTGTATAGTGTTGTACCAATGTGGAGGAGTGAAATCTTACATAGTAAAACACTGTGCAAAAAGAATCTTGACATCAACATTGCTTTTTTGCATTGTTTTATTAACGCACATGCCAGGAGAAATACACAAATGAATTGAATTAACTGAAGGCTATAGCAAACAGTGCATACTCCAATTCCATAATTAATTTTTAAAATTCTGTTTAAGTTTTGGCAAGATGGACTATAAAAATGAAAAGAACAGAGAAATGTTCCTATCCCGAGATAGAGGGCGAAAGGATGTGATCCTGATCACCCCCTCTAGGGATTATTGCATATTGCAAAATGCTTTTGAAGCTAAAGGGACTTTCCAAAGCAGATTGTGAATTAGCTTGGGGATCTGCTCTTTAAAGAAAAAATTGTCAAAAAATACCACTGGGAATGCCCAACCTCAGTTCCAGTAACATTGCATTATGGCCTCTGAAATGATCCCAGAACTGGAGGCATTGTGCAAGAAATCAAGGCAAGGACATGATTTATACACCTCCCTGGAGACTTACTCAAGATGATGTGTACACAATAATGAAAAACACAACTGGATATTTTAAACATCGCAATAACTGCAAATTGTTAGTAGGGCATATACCATTTAAAGAGAAACTATAGAAAGTGTACTATCATAATTAAGTCCCAGAAAATCATTCTTTGAAGAGTTATTTAGTTTCACTGGTAAACTGACCATAACTTATTTGCAATTTACCTTTTCAGTGCCTCAGGGTTCTCATTTGCATAAGAAAAACAACAAAACTTGTTAATTTCATATGGCACTCTGAAGCTTGCTGAATGCACTTTGGCATACTTGGTTCCAAAGTTGCAAATATAAACATAATCAGCATTTTTATTCTCCATGAATTCTGCCCTCACACAACTTCTTGATTTTGATTATTTTGCCATATGTTTATGTACCCCCTTTCCCCAAGAAACTTCCAGTTATCCAGTTTCATAGAAAATAAGTGGAAATCAAGAGAAGAAATGATAAGGTTGGTCCATAGAGGTTTATAATTGCAGTATATTTTTCTGAGGAATATGATGTTTCATCATGTGTGTAGGAAATGAATTCAGTTCAGCCCTTGCCCTAAACCTGTGATAACTTAAAAACTATTATTATTTTTGTTTAATGTATTTTTATTCCTTTTCCAATTACATTATTTATTTAAAATGGTGTTATTTTAAACTACTTCCTGATTGGTGTGAGTACCTTGAAAGATGGGAGATATATAAAATAATTGTGATTATGCAATTAGAAAGTCCTGAACTAATACAAAATCAATCTGATACTGAGAACTCCATGAATTTATGTAATAAAATGCTTGAATTCAAAAGGCAAAGAAAATTCAAAAAGCAAGGAATTACAAATCAGACCAAATCCTTCCCTTAACGATTGACACAGGAGTCTTAAGTTTGAACCAGGGGCATAACTTAGGGAAAATGGTGCCTAGGGCAAGCACTGAAATTGTGCCCCCTGCTGCATCCAAATATCTGACACGCATCTTTCAGAAAACTTGTCTTTTACCATAATATTAGCTCACACTGCCAAAACATTTAAAACTAGCTTTCATTTCTGAACAATAATGCATTTCCCCATAGAAACCTCAAATATACACTTGCATAGGTGAAAAATCAAGAGAAAATCAAGTTGAAAGCCTTGCCAGTACAAAGGAACTAAAAAGAGTGGAGAGAGATTTCCACTGCTTCCACTGTGGTTTCCCACCCCTGAATCTGCTATTGCACTACAGTTCCCATCATCCACTGTCTTTTGCCATTGTTTCTGGGGATGATGGGAGTTGTAGTCCGACAACATCTGGGGAACAAAGTTTGAGGTGCCCTAGTCTAGACTATCAGGAAGCTCTATGCGCATTTCTCAATCTTTAAAAAGATTTAATTTAATGTAATTCAATTTAGTTATACTTAAAAATTAATAATCAAAACCACCACCCCCACGGCAATTATTTATCCCCAATGTCCATTTCCAACACACTTAAATAGAAAGGAAGTTGACTCAAACCAGTGACTGGAGTCTGATCTGATTAAGCCACCTTGGGAGGGAAAAAAACATCCCAAGTATTCAAGCTAATCTCCAAGACTACTACTATAAACCCACCATCATCAATAAAGCTTTTACTTTTTAAAAAACATAAAAATGACAGAATTCTCTCTCTCTCTTTTTATTCTGTTGCACAGATATTCCCCTTATTTGAAAAGAGGGAAGCAAGAAATTACATGAAGGAGAAAGTTTGAGAAAACGACCCCTTCCTTCCCCCCTCCACATTCCCGAGATCATTGTACACATCTCCCTACCCTCTTTCCCCAGCATCATTTCATCCCAACTCTTTTATGTCATATGTTTGCGGGAAAGGGAGGGGGTTCAAATTAACCTTCCCCATGTTTAACATGGAAACTGCAAGACGAATATAAAAAGCATCCCAGGATTTTGCACTGCTCATTCAAAATCATCATCACCTCCTATGTTTGGAGCTTTCCCTCTGTCTCTCCCTGATCCCCTCCCCTTTAAATTGCATTGTTCCTTGCAAAACCAAATGCAACTAAAATAAATGTATGGGTACCCTTTGGATTTTTTCCTCTCAACAAACCAAACCAAAATGCTGGCACACCTACTTGCAAAATCAGGCAGGCAGGCAATTTCAAAGTAATGGATTGCATGCAAACTGGAGCCAAGGACTGCAAAACAGAACAGACCCTTGGTTTTCTACCTGCATTTTGACGATTTTAAGAGGTGTATAAGGGAGATAGCTACCACCTCTTCCCCCATTCTTGGTAGAACAGCGCTCCATTTTTATTTAATAAAAGAAAGCTAGCCATGGCCCATGGGGTGGCAACGTACCCCCTGCCACCCCTTCCCCCCTTCTTGGCCGCAAGTAGAGCATGTGCCTGGTTCCGGCCAGTTCTGGCCCAAAAGACCCCTCCCCCACCCAGGCTACTAGGAGCCCCCCCCAGAGAGCAGCACTTGCCGATTATTTCCAAGGAGCATTTGCTGCCTGAAAGCATCTATTCCCCTTTCTCTCCCTCCAGAGAGGGAGAGAAAGGGAGAATAGACGCTTTCAGGAAGCAAGCCTGCCTGAAATGAGAGAGCAAAGAGCTCGCAGGGCTCTAAGGAGCTCAAGGCCACGCCCCCTTTGACATCACATACAAAAGGGCGTGGCTTTGAGCTCCTTAGAGCCCGAGACGAGCTCTTCGGTCTCTCATTTCAGGCAGGCTTGCTGCCTGAAAGCGTCTATTCTCCCTTTCTCTCCCTCTCTGGAGGGAGAGAAAGGGGAATAGATGCTTTCAGGCAGCAAATGCTCCTTGGAAATAATCAGCAAGTGCTGCTCGCTGGGGGGGGGGGCGGCACCTAGTAGCGGGAGGTGCTGCGCACACTCTCCGCAGCCAATGGGAGAGCGCCTGCCTGACCCCAGACTCTGAGTTCTTGCGTGTGACTCGCAAGTCACACTTTGGGGAGTCGCAGCAGCAGCAGTGAGCAGTGCCCCCTGGAATTGAAGGCCAGCGGGATTTTTTAAAAAAACTTTAAACAATTTTTTAAAATTGTGGTGGTTAGGGGCAAAGAGTGGGGCATGGCAAGCACTTTGCATGCCCCCATGCAACTGGCACCTAGGGCACGTGCCCTGCCTGCCCCACCCTGGTTAGGCATCTAGTTTGAACTGCAATACGAGCTTTCAAAACTGATATGACATTTTAGAGCCATAAAGCATGTGTAAATTGAGTGCCATATTTAAGTCCAGATGTTATTAAATTAAATAATAGCTTAAAGCTATATAATTTGTTTTCTATTTTGTCTCCACAAGATATAAAATGTACCATTATTATTATTATTTCGTGTTTACACAGTCAGACTGGTGTTATTGACTGCTTTGTTTTATCCAGACATCAAGTCCTTCCCAATATTTATTATCAATATTGTTGTTATTATTATAGATATCGCTGCAAAATAGAGGCTGTTCCCAGTAAAGTTGCTTTTTGTAATTGGCTGATGGTGATTTAGGAACATAGGAAGCTGCCATATACTGAGTCAGACCATTGGTCTATCTAGCTCAGTGTTGTCTACACAGACTGGCAGTGGCTTCTCCATGGTTTCAGGCAGGAATCTCTCTCAACCATATCTTGGAGATTCCATGGAGGGAACTTGAAACCTTCTGCTCTTCCCAGAGTGGCTCCATCCCCTAAGGGGGAAACCTTACTGTGCTAACATGTGGTCTCCAATTCAAATGCAACCAGGGTGGAACCTGCTTAGCTAAGGGAACAAGTCATGCTTGCTACCACAAGACCAGCTCTTCTCTGTGGCCCCTATGGTGTTGAGGTGCTCTACAAGTTCTTTTGGAATTGCACCTAGGGCACCGTCACCAATTACTACTGGGATTATTTTGGTCTTCTTCTGCCACAGCCTTTCAATTTCAATTTGTAGATCTTTGTATTTGGTGATTTTTTCTATTTCTTTTTCTTCTATTCTGCTATCCCCTGGTATTACTATGTCGATTATTTTCACTTGTTTTTCTTTCTTCTCCACTACAGTTATATCTGGTATATTGTGTGGCAGATGTTTGTCTGTTTGTAGTCAGAAGTCCCATAATATTTTTGTGTCTTCATTTTCTACATCCTTTTCAATTTTATGATCCTACCAATTTTTGGCTACAGGTAGCTTGGATTTTTGCAGATGTCCGAGTGTATCTTCCCTGCTACCTTGTCATGCCTTTGACAAAGATCAGTCTGTGTGATCTTTTTACAGCAGCTGATTAGGTGGTCCACTGTTTCATCTGCTTCTTTACAAAGGCAGCACTTGCTGTTTGTGGTTGATTTTTCGACTTTTACTCTTATTGCATTTGTTCTTAGTGCCTGTTCTTGTGCAGCCAGTATTAAACCTCTGTTTCTTTCTTCAAGTTGCCATTCTTAAGCCATTGCCAGGTCTTGGTGATGTCTGATTTTCCACTTATATTGTGCTAATATTGACCATGCAGTGGCTTCTTTTTCCATTTTTCTGCTCGGTTCTTGACTTGTTCTTTCTTGTAGACCTGCTTTGTTTCATTGGTGCTGTTGAATAGTTTCTCGTTCGAAGTGCATCTTCTTCACTGTCCTTGATATATTATTCAAGGCCTCTTTCCCCCTCCTCTGTTGTTTCCCCCCTCCTCTACTGTTTGATGGACATGCAGCATTCCTCTTCCACCTGAGTTGTGAGGAAGGTATAGCCTATCTATATCACTGTGGGGGTGCAGAGCATGACTGATGGTCATTATTTTCCTGATCTTACGATCTAGCATCTCTAGCTCTGCCTGGGTCCAGGTGTTTATGGCTTGTATGGTGTTTCACTTTCCACCATTGAGTTTGGACTTTTGGGCTTTTCTAACTCTCCTAATGTATTCACTTCCAATTTTTCTTTTAACTTCAGTGTGTGCAATGTTATCAGCCTCGAGAATGCCCACGAATCTGTAATGTTCTTTCTCTTCCAAGTTCTTGAAGTTGCTTCCATTGGGCAGTTCTATTCCTTCTGCTGCTGCTGCTGCTGTTGTTGTTTTTATTTTCTCATGTCTAAGTTTCTCAAGACTATTAAGCATATGTTCTCTTAGCTTTTTCAAGATATCAATTTATTTTCTTAACTCATGGCACAGGAACCCAAGTTTGATTTCCTGAAATCTAAAGTTGTTCAGTTTTGCACTTCTTTGCTTTTAATGGTCAAACCTGAAATGATATGATCAGCTTTAATTCTGCATTTAAGAGTACCCACTTTTAAAAAATTTAATATTGGAAATATATCTATCTATCTAGTAGCCACTTAATGGCACAGCAGGGAAATGACTTGATTAGCAAGTCAGAGGTTTCCGATTCAAATCCCCGCTGGTGTGTTTCCCAGACTATGGGAAACACTTATATTGGGCAGCAGCGATATAGGAAAGATGCTGAAAGGCATAATCTAATACTACGTGGGAGATGGCAATGGTAAACCCCTCCTACATTCTACCAAAGACAACCACAGGGCTCTGTGGTTGCCAGGAGTTGATGTCGACTTGATGGCACACTTTGCCTTTATCTATCTATCTATCTATCTATCTATCTATCTATCTATCTAACTATCTATCTTTTATATACATTTGTATATCAGCCTTCATCCTGGGATCCCAGGGTGGTGAACAACAAATAAATGAATGAATTTAAAACAATCAAATATAAATTGGCTGACATTATGAGGAAAATTATTCAGAATAGTCTCATTTAAATTAGAAAGACAATTTAGGCATTGCCTGATTTATCCTCTTAATGTTAATGGGATTACTTTGAGTAATTTTCCTCAACATGTCAGCTACTGTCATTAAAAGAATCTAACTACAAACTAACCAGTACAGGCAGACTTCTTTACTCGTGGGGGCTCCGTACTCTTCTACAATAACGGATAACAGACTGTGGGTAACAAGGCATTGTGGCAATGGGAATGGGGAGGTTAAGTTTCTGAAGGCTGGTGAAAAGGGCAAAAACCCAGCAAAAAATGGTGAAGGAATAAAAGCACCCAGGTCTCCTCCAGCTGTACTGCAATGTCCCCTGCAAAGTCCAAAATTTGCCATTTCCCCACAAAAAAAAAAAAAATCACAGAATTTTTTTAAATGAGCCACAAAATGGCTCCTGTCCTCAAAATGGTGGCAAAAAGCAACCTCGGAGGTCATTTCTGGCCACCTCGAAGCCACGGATATGTGGGTTTTAATCATTTTGTATCCAAGGATATTGAGGTCAGGTGCCTAATCCCCGACTGTGGATATGCAGAACTGCAAATAGCAGTACCATTATTAACAATGTCCACCTGTACAGCTACAAATCCAGACTAAAAGGAAATCAGGACAGCCATCCTTTGGCTAAAGGCCTGAGTGAAAAGGAAAGTCAGATAGTGAAAAATATTATCCTGCATTTGTATGTGAAACCAGTCAGGACCCACACAATTCCACAAGGGATGATAGAAAGCCTCACTTTACATTTCCCCCCTTTTTAAAGCTTTATTTTTCCCTGGCCTTTCTACCAATTAACATTTCTTTAGTCACAACAATAAATGACTTGTGCTTGTGACATTGTGACACAACCCTGCTCAGAGGATTTATGGCCAACATTAGAGGAACAAAATAGGCATAGATGGAGAGAGGTCACAAGCTGACATGTAATATGAACAGGAAACTGGAGACTCGGGTAGTGTTGTTGTGTGGGTAAAACGATAGTGAGTAATATAAGGCTAAATCAAGGACAGCCCAACTTCTAACCCAGCCTTTAGCCAACACCAGCGCCTAGAATGCCCGACTCCCGGGGAATCTCCCAGAGCACCACGCTTGTGGTGCAGGGAATTTTGGGGTTCCTAGAGGCTGAGAAAATGAGTTCTGGCCTCCGGAGATCTTATGCTGCACAGGAGCAGAATAAATCATGTGAGTGTGCCATGGCAGGCCAAAGAGGCCATGGACGATTGTCTGGGGAAAAGGTAGGTCCCTCCCTGCCTTCTCTCCCTCCCTCCCTGCCCTGGGAATGATCATGAGTATAGCCTTAATATTGTTAGAGATGCAGCTCCTGATAGCATCGAGTCTTAGCACCAGCAACCCTATTGACCACTAGAGGCATTAGGAGTAGAGACAGCCAGGAAGAGCACTCCCCCCTCACCATACTTTCTCTAATCTGATTCCCCTTTATTACACTCTCAGGTTTCATTCTCTCACCTGAAAAACCTGTTATTGTACACCGCCCAGAGATGAAAGTTTGGGGCGGTATACAAATATGATAGATAGATAGATAGATAGATAGATAGATAGATAGATAGATAGAACTTCCCTCTTCTCCGTTCCCTCCTCTCCTTGTATGTAGCTAGCAACCAGGTAGGCATGTAAGTCTTATCTATCTTTGATGATTTCCTAAATAAACTACTTACTTGGAACTTTAACTCTATGTCTCCAGACAACATTAATTCCCTTAGCTGTGCACTTCTGCTGCTGAGGTAGATAAAGAAATCTCCCCAGTGCCTCAAGCTCTCTAACACAAACAGTGTTGCATGACAAGACAGAGAGTGTAAGCTCAGTGGCCTCACAACGGACTTACTCCCTCTTTCTTCCTCATTCAGAATGAGAGCAACATGAAGGCCTCTTAATGACATACATCATTTGGTAGCCAAACATAATTATAGGGATGTGCACAAAACCAGCAAAGCCGGTTGGGCTTGAATCCAAACTGGATTCGAGCTGACCCAGCCTGGTCCGGTTCCATGCACTGTCAAACCAGACCTGATTTGAGTTCGAACCAAGTCAGTTCGAAAGGGCGCAGAGCTCTACTGGTAAAGGGGAAATCCGGTGAGGATTCTCTTTTACCAGTAAAGGGCGGGGGGGGGGGGCAGGGGCACATCCCTAAAAGTAGAGTTGGTGGGCAGGAAGTAAGAAAGTACCTTAAAAGTGCCACCGCTTCTGGCTGCAGGGGAGTGGCCGCCAATGCAGGACTCAGGAGGGGTGTGGAGGCAGGTCCCTCCCACCCCCACTGGCCTCTTCCTGAGTTGCCTGGGCTGGTTCAGACATGGTCTGGGCTTGCTTCAGGCCTCTGCGCAGGCATGGAGGTCACTAAAATAGCATCTACATGTGCACAGAGGCCATTTTAGTGATCTCCATGCCTGCGCAAAGGCCCGAACGGGACCTGGACTAAGCCCGAACTGGCCCAGGCTACTCAGGGGGAGAATGGCAGGGGTGGGGGCAGCCACCACCCTCCCAGCAGTGGCACTTTTAAGGTGCTTTTTCTCCCCTCCCACCCACTTTACATTTAGGGAAGCCCCCCATTTACTGGTAATGGGGAATCCTCACCGGATAGAGTTTCAAGCCTGTTCAGTATGAATCAGGCCCAGTGCCATTCAAACATGGACCAGCTCGCACACCCCTACATGATTGACTGTGTTGTGCTGTAACAGAATTGCATCATCCTTTTTCAACAATGCAAATAATGTGTACAAAAAATATGTGATTTGCATGACTGAAAAGTGCTACATAATCCCTGATTGGCTGGGATTAGTCAGTAAGAAGTAGGGGTGTGCACAGATCCGCAGAGCTGTGGTCCGGTACTGTGGGGTGGGTTCCTTTAAGGGCAGGGGAGGGTTTACTTACCCCTCCCGCCGCTTTTCCCACTCCAGCGCTCGTATTTCTTGTAATAATTGGGGCGGCAGGATACCCCCCTGCCGCCCCTTCTCCCTCTTCAATGCAAAAGGCTCTAGCAAGCCTTTTGCGCACGCGCACATCGCGTGCAAGCTTCACGTCTCATCGGGGAGACGTGAATCTCGCGTGCGACGTGCGTGTGTGCAAAAGGCTTGCTGGAGCCTTTTGCATTGAAGAGGGAGAAGGGGCGGCAGGGAGGTATCCTGCCGCCCCAATTATTACAAGAAATACAAGCGCTGGAGGGGGGAAAGCAGCGGGAGGGGTAAGTAAACCCTCCCCCGCCCTTAAAGGAACCCCCACCATGCGAACCGAACCGGCCAGGTCCGGACCAGTTCGGACAGTCTGGAGGCCTTTAGAATGGCCTCCGGACCGGTCCGGACCCATCCCTAGTAAGAAGAAAGAAATCCTAAATCTAGCACTGCAACACCAGTTCTTTGGAGGCCTTAAGGAGAGCCTTAAAGACCCATCTCTTTAGCCTGGCTTTTAATGATATCTATAAATCAAATGAATGAATGAATAAAATATATTCAGATTTCAAAAATGTGTAAAGACAATGAGGAAAAACCACCACCGTAGTTGTTGTTCACGGGATTCCCCCCCCCCCAACTTGAAACATCTACCTTTGCTTCAAAAAAAAAAGTCTGAGCATGAAAAATTGATACAGCATTAATTCCATGTATACTTTTACAGGGAGTAAATCTCAATGAAATAAATGGAAATGACTACTCAGTAAGTATGGATCAGAAGACTGAGGTACATAGCTATCTTTCTGATATTTCCAAATGTGGGCAGCATGCACCAATAGAAAAGACATGGAAAAGTTCTCACAACTGTTATGGTCACCTTTTACATGTACACAGTGTAGGATTAAGCTTGAAACTGTCAGCAACAATGTAAACAGTTTTTCCTCGTCCTTAAGAAATATTACAAACAAAAGATTCCCATGTTTGAAAGGTCAGAAGGGAAAAAAAGAAACCATAATGCACTCACAAAGAGACAACATCATTAATTCTGTTGTTCTTGGCCCAGTCAATCGAAGAAACATAAGTGCTGTCAACAGAGGACTGTGAGATAAAGGATAAAAAGTGGGAATGAAATGTTTTACTGCAAGGACTGTTCTTTTGGTTTGAGAACATTTCTGGAAATAACCTGAGCTGAGAAAATGTTCCCTGTGAGGAATACATGCTGTGGGAAACTGTGTGGAAGATAAAGTTTGGGCAATGACCTTCTCACTGTGCTTTAATCAAGTTGCACACCAAAGAACCCAACTTTTTTTTTTTTTTTAAAAAAGAAGGAATACTGTGGAATTTGAGATGCTTTACCTTTCCCGTGTTACATTAACTGAACTAGAAAGCACAAGGGTACCATAAATACTGCTTCAAGCTTTAGGATAAAAGAATCACAGTTAATAACTCTCTGAAAATGTTACCTTTGTTTAAAAGTCCATCTAATCACCACAACGATGAATTGCATAACAGTGTAGCACACTTTTATAAGACATATTAAAATGTGGAGGAGAAACCTGTGTGGTATAGTAGAAACAACAGGGGTGGGATTGTCAATTCTGTTGTAGTAATTACAATCTGAGGTGTGAAAATTCTGAGGCCAGGGAACAGGGTAAAGCAATGGTCATGTCCCAAAACAATTGGAGAACCTCAATGAGCCAAAACCTCCTGAGGGCAACTTTGCATGTTACTAGAAATGTAAAAAAGCAGATGAGCTCACGCTTCCACTTCCTGCCACTTCTTGTAAAGAACAAAAAGGAAGGGGTAATTTAGCTCATTAGTAACTTTATCTTTTTTTTCCTTATTACAAATAGTGGTACAAGATGGTAGTTATTTCTACCACTTCTTAAAACAGGACTCCTGAAAATGAGCTAAGAGTGTGTACTGGTTCTAATCTGTAGCAGACATAAGCCCTATCGGTGAGAAGAGCTTCTTCCGGGTCTGTGGGGAGAGCAGATGATGAAAAAGCAGCCCTGGGTGGCCGAATCAGCCTCCCACATGACTACCAGCTCCCTCATGGAGCCAGCGGGGGCTGCAGGAATTGGGGGCTGTGCAGCCTCCGGAAGTTCCAGGATGCCTCACGCGAGTGAGTGGGGCATCCTGGAGAGACCCCTGAGCCCAGGAGGCTGCTTGCAGCCTCCCAATGGGGGTCTCCTCATGTGTCGCCGCGCGCTGCGGCGACACGATAAAAAAACCCAAGGTTAACAGAGTGATTGCTCCATTAACCTCGCTTAAGGGGAGGGGGATTGAACAAGGTTAACTGCCAGGAGCCGTGCGACTCCCAAAAGTGGGCTGGTCATTTAAAATAACTATCAATACAACATTATGAACTAAAAGCATGAGGTATGTTTTCAGATGTTGCTTACAAACAGTCAGAGATGGAGAGGTTCTGATTTTGTTTGAGAGTGTGTTCCAGAGTACTAGACCAACCCTAAAGAAGGCCTGGTTTTGTGTTGCCATCAAATGAGCCAGTGATAACCACAACTGGACCTCTCCCAATGATCTAAATAGGTGGTGGGGTTCATGAAGAAGAAAATGTCCTACCTTGGAGCCAAGCTGTTCCCAACTGCTTTGGGAACTTTCGTGGAAAAGTGGTCTATAAATATTTGTTGTATTTAGGGCTTTATGGGTAATAACCCAGCACATTGTATTTTACCTGGAAACCTATTGGCAGCCGGTGTAATTGTTTTTGATAGGTGTAAGGTGGTCTCTTTGGGTAGCCCCAAAGACCTGGCTGCCACATTCTGTACTAGTTGCAGTTTCTGGACTATGTACAAATGCAGCCCAATGTAGAGTGTATTGTAGTAGTCAAACTTGGATGTTATCAGCATATATGCAACACTGTTTTAAGATCATTTATCTCAAGAAATAAACATAGCTGACATATCAGTCAAACCTAATAGAAAACACTCCTGGTCACTGCCTCAACCTGAGATATCAGGGAGAGGTTTGGGTCCAAAAGTAATCCCAGACTACATACCTGTTCTTTCAGGGGGAGTGTAACCCCATTCAAAACAGGTAGCTCTTAGCATTTCCTAAGCTATGACCTCCCTCAATGAGTATTTCTATCTTCTTTAGATTCAACTTCAGTTTGTTTTCCCTCATCCAGCCCATTACCATTGGGCTGGTAAAATACTCAGGCATTTAGGGAGGTAAAGCCATTTCCTGCTGATGCTTGTATGGTCAAATATATTTCAGTGTCATCAGCATAACACTTAGTCCCCCACAGGGCTCAATTCTCTCACCAGTGCTTTTTAATATCTACATGAAACCGCTGGGTGAGGTCATCAGGAGATTTGGTGCTGGGTGTTATCAGTATGCTGATAACACCCAAATCTGCTTATCCTTTTCATCTTCATCTTCAGGAAATGGCATTCATTCCCTAAATGCCTGCCTACAGGCAGTAATGGGCTGGATGAGGGATAAGAAATTGAAGCTGAATCCAAGCAAGATGAAGGCGCTCATTGCATTAGTTCAGAATCTGAGAGATGAGTTAGATCTTCCTGTGCTGAATACTACCACAGTAGGAGCAGATACGGAGCTCGAGAGTACTCCTGGACCCAGGCCTCACCCTGGTATCTCAGGTGGAAGCTATGGCCAGGAGTGCTTTCTATCAGCTTTGGCTGATTCGACAGCTGCGTCCATTCCTTGACGAGGACTACCTCAAAACAGTGGTGCATCAGCTGGTAACCTCCAGGCTTGACTATTTCAATGTGCTCTACATGGGGCTGCATTTGTACATAGTTCGGAGACTTCAGTTAGTTCAAAATGCGGCAGCTGGATTGCTCTCTGGTGCAGACCCGAGGGACCATACTATGCCTGTTTTGAAACAGTTGCACTGGCTGCCAATATGTGTCTGGGCAAAATACAAAGTGCTGGTTATTACCTTTAAAGCCCTGAATGGCTCAGGTCCAGATTACCTTAGAGAGTGCGTTCTTCTGCATGATCCCCACTTTACATTAAGGTCATATGACGAGATCTGTCTCCAGTTACCACTGGTTTGTCTGGTGGCGACAAGAAGGCGGATCTTCTCTGTAGCTACTCCTGGGCTGTGGAATGCACACACTGCAGAAATCCTTAATTTGAATTCATTTTTGTCCTTCGTAGCACTCAAAACCTATCTGTTTGGCGTGCCTTCCAGGGTTTTTAATTTCTTGTAAATGTTTTTAACTTGCTGTAACCTGGTTTTCCAGAATTTTAAAACAGTTTTGAGTGCTTTAACTGTTAATTGTTTTATGGTGTTTTATAGTCTCTGTTTTTAATTAATTTATTTTAATTGTTTTGTTTTAATGTAAACTGCCCTAAGCCAAAAAGGGCGGTATAGAAATTTAATAATAATAATAAAAATAAAATAAAATAAAATAAAATAAAATAATAATAATAATAATAATAATAATAATAATATTGAGAACACCCTGCACCAAATCTCCTGATGATCTCTCCCAGTGGTTTTATAAGAAAAACAGAAGGAATAGAACTGCCCAATGGAAGCAACATCAAGAACTTGGAAGAGAAAGAACATCACAAATACTTGGGCATTCTCCAGGCTGATAACATTGCACACACTGAAGTTAAAAGAAAAATTGGAAGTGAATACATCAGGAGAGTCAGAAAAATCCTAAGTCCAAACTCAATAACGGGAACACCATACAAGCCATAAACACCTGGGCTATACCTGCTATCAGATACACTGCAGGAATAATAGACTGGACCCAGGCAGAGCTAGAGATGCTAGATCGTAAGACCAGGAAAATAATGACCATCAATCATGCTCTGCACCCCCGCAGTGATGTAGATAGGCTATACCTCCCTTGCAGCTCAGGTGGAAGAGGAATGCTGCAAGTCCATCAAACAGTAGAGGAGGAGAAAAGAGGCCTTGAAGAATATATCAAGGACAGTGAAGAAGATGCACTTCAAATGGTTATTAACGCAAAACTATTCAACACCAATGAAACAAAGCAGGCCTACAAGAAAGAACAAGTCAAGAACCGAGCAGAAAAAATGGAAAAAGAAGCCACTGCATGGTCAATATTTGCAAAATATAAGTGGAAAATCAAACATCACCAAGACCTGGCAATGGCTAAGGATGGCAACTTGAAGAAAGAAACAGAGGGTTTAATACTGGCTGCACAAGAACAGGTACTAAGAACAAATGCAATAAGAGCAAAAATAGAAAAGTCAACCACAAACAGCAAGTGCCGCCTTTGAAAAGAAGCGGATGAAACCGTGGACCACCTAATCAGTTGTTGTAAAAAGATTGCACAGACTGACTACAAACAAAAGCATGACAAGGTAGCAGGGATGATACACTTGAACATCTCCAAAAAATACAAGCTACCTGTAGCCAAAAACTGGGGGGACCATAAAATTGAAAAAGTTGAAGATAATGAAGATGCAAAAATATTATGGGACTTCCGACTACAAACAGACAAACATCTGCCACACAATACACCAGATATAACTGTAGTCGAGAAGAAAGAAAAACAAGTTTAAATAATCGACATAGCAATACCAAGGGATAGCAGAATAGAAGAAAAAGTAATAGAAAAAAATCACCAAATACAAAGATCTACAAATTGAAATTGAAAGGCTATGGCAGTAAAAGACCCAAATAATCCCAGTGGTAATTGGCGCTCTGGGTGCAGTTCCAAAAGACCTTGAAGAGCACCTCAACACCATAGGGGCCACAGAAATCACCATCAGCCAATTACAAAAAGCAGCTTTACTGGGAACAGCCTATATTTTGTGACGATATCTAAATAATAACAGCAACAATATTGATAATAAAATTCAGCCATCCCAGGTCCTTGGGAAGGACTCAATGTCTGGATAAAACAAACCAGTCAATAACACCTGTCTGACTGTGTAAAAAAATAATAATATTGAGAACACCCTGCACCAAATCTCCTGATGATCTCTCCCCGTGGTTTTATGTAGATGTTAAAAAGCATTGGAAACAAAATGGAGCCCTGTGGGAAAGCATACAATAGCTTTCACTTTGAAGAGCGATAGTTTCCACATGACACACTCTAGGATTTGCCTGAGCTACAGAAGCAGAACCAGATAATCTGCTTCTTCCAAGACTGTCTGGAGTTGAGTAGCCACTACCCTCTCATTCACTTCAATCATTTAAAAAGTGAATCTGGGTTCAGGTCCTTTCAATGCATGATGCAGATAGGAAGTGTACTGTTCAACATAATCCCTGTATACAGAACTGTACCTGTGTACATCATACACTTGTTGTACATGAGCTGAACATAGATCCAGTGCAGCAAAGACATCAGGCAGAATGTTGTCTTTGATTCATCACATTTTATGAACAGGATATTCTTCTAGACAAAGCTAAGTATCCACAGCAAATATGAATCCAGGAGCCTGGGTTGCCATTTCTACCTGTAAAGCAGTGTAGGAGACATTGCTAGAGAAGCAGCAAGTGGTCAGAAAATACTTGACTCTGCCCCTGCCCACTATTTTTCACCCACAAACCACACCAAATACACTCCCACTGCAAGAGACACAACCGACACAATTTTATTATTACCAACCTTCATTGTGTTGTTTCAACAATGGTCAGAAGACACAAATGCCAAACAAGTTCCTGCTGCGTATGCATCACTGTATATGCAAAGCATGAAACAACAAAGGCAAAGCTAATTAAAAAAAGATTTGCCATACCCTTTGCTTTTGCCTTCTAGTTTAATAACGCTACCAACATTTTGTGATCCATGTTCCGTGATTAGTGCTTTTACTGCATGTCATTGCCACTGTGAACCAACAGAGACCGAGGCAACGTTAAGCTGAAACCACCTAAGGAGGAACTACTGTTCTCCTTCTCCTCTTTGTAATTTAGCTTGGTAACTTATCAGTGGGAACTATTTCAGAAGTATACATTCAGAAATACATAGACCACATGATGTCTTTTCCATATGGCATCTCATAATTATTTGGCTGTGTGCGAACATGATGAAAACAGTTTCCTAATTCTCTGAGGATCAGAGTAAATTATTTCAATTAGAGATATTTCAGAGCAAACATTACCTTAGGGCATATTAATAATAGTACCTGAGAAGGAACAGCTGTCTTTTAAGCATAGAAATATGTCAGTTTCTTACTGCCCCTATGATAAAACCTATTTTGTAACTTTAAAAAAACAAAACAGTTTTTCTCATGCTTTACCTAAACAGAAAACTTGGCAGTGGAGTCTTGGTTGTAATCCTCAACAAGGGAGCTGGTGGGTGCATTTCCCTCCCGCCCCCTAAACTTTCGTATAAAACCAGCAAGCCTCCTCATATTTATTCTGTGTGATGTTAGAAATCACACATAGCTGCACCAAACTATGAAAAACCATTTTGTGACTTTCTGGAGCCTTTTCCTTTTCAGGCAAAACATTTGTTTTCAGAGGTGCAATTAGGTAATTGTGGAGCCTAGACCGAGAGGCCTTTGGAGGCCCCCTCACCCCCCACTGAAAGTTAAGCACATGCACACACACCATGACACATGCAATATTTTTAATACATGGATTCTTGAGGACACAAACAGCAACTGAACTCACAAGAATGTAAGAATATAAAACACGTATATTTATGCACATGTGCATTAGCAGAAACATTTAAACACACAACTGAACATATTCCCATCCCACATATTTCTTTCCTCACTCCCGCCTCTGCCTCTAAAGCACCCAGCACAAGCCACAATAACACTCGGCCACCTGCACAGCGTGGGCTGGCAGCATGGTATGGTGACCAAACCACACAGGACAGACTAAAGAGGATTTGTGGGCCCCTAAGGGGTGTGGAGGCCCAAAGTCCAAGGGTAAGAGCGCCTCTGTTTGTTTTAAAAAGCTGATCCAGGCCTGAAATATATTCTAAACAACTAACTGAAGATGCTGTCCCTCCTTAATTTTGACTTAAAATAATTTTTGACCTATAAGTCAATTTATTTCATTTTTATTTTAATTTTTAATTTATTTTATTTTCCTTATAGGTCACCTGGGTACATGGCCAAGACAGGCATATGACACTGCCTCAGGGCTGCATTATGAGGGTCAAAATTAAGGAGGGACAGCATCTTTTGTAAGTTGTGAGAATATCTCTCAGGCCTGGTTCAGCATTTGGGTATGGGATTTGGGTATGGGATTGGTCAGAGGCCAGCATAGGGCTGGCTAAGTGCATGTAGGAATGAATAATCTGTGGAAAATGTCTTGGACCAGGGAGGAGGCCCAATGCTAGGCTTAATTCTTTAGTCAACACAGTGAGGGAAAAGAGATGTCCATGTGCTGGTTACACCTCTGTTCTGAGATGTAACTTTTATGCCATGAGATCTCCCAGGAAAGTATCACACATTTAAAATATTTTTTATTTTATTTTGAAAAACAGAACATGGACAAATATCATTTACAAGTGTCATAATTGTTATCAGGATTACTAATCTTTTGTTTGAGCCAGGATTCTGTGTAGGAACAACACAAACCGGCTTTAAGTGTGAGGGCTCATATCTGGAATCAGGAGCATAGTAGTGATAATTGAATGAAGGGGACAATCTCCCTGAGCCCCTGATGGAGAAGGAACCTATCAACTGAGCTTGCTCATCACTCTGCCTCTCTGAAAAAGAAGGTTTTAGGTATAGGGGAAACAGAGGCCCATCTTTACTTTTTGTCCCAGTGCCCACTCCAACCTTGCGACACCCCTGTCTGGAATATGTGAAGCAATGTAAAGGAAAATCATGGAGGCCTGCATTTTGGATGTGCTGCAGCAACTGAACGTTGATAGTACTGTCTGGGCATACAGTATCCATGTGGTCTCATGGGCATACAGTCTGTCTGGGCATACAGTATCCATGACAACATGGCTGTTGTAGGGGCTTAGGGACTATGGAGCAAGGAGGGAAATTGTCGCCCGGCTGCCAGGGTCTAGAAGAGTAGCCAAGGCTCCATTTTGCCCTCCGCCAGGGTGTCCCTTGGCCCCCTCCCACACCCAGGCAGCAAACAAATTGCTGGCTGGCTAGGAGCATGAGGCACACCCATCTGCTCTCCAGCCAGTGTTGCTGGCTGGCTGGCCTTCCCCTCGCAGTACAGCCAGCGTTTCAATGAATAGACCCTCTCCTGCGTATTATTCCTGTCCCTGCATCTGACATCAGAGATGTGGGGGGGGGGCAACGCTGAGAATGGCTCCCATCAGCCCTACCGCAGCTTCCCTTCCCCAGTCAAATTTCACAGAATCACTAATGGGGAGCTGCTTCCCTGACTCCTCGAGAAGTCAGGGAAAGGAGCTGCCTGTCAACAATAACATGAACCATTGACTGGGGAAGGGAAGATCTGCTGGGACTGATGTGGGCCCCATTCTTACCATTGCTCCACCCCCTTGTAGCTGATGTCAGATGCAGGGGGTGTGGCTTGGGGCATGCATATGCGTATGATGATAAAACCTTGGGGGCAGGGGAGCCACTGGAGGACTTTGGCCGTGGCAAAGCTCCCTATGCCCCTGGAGAGGAGAGGAAGACTTACACACACACACACACACACACACCCCTATAAGGCACAATCAAACATACACTGCATTCCATTAGTTAAAATTAGGGTCAAGACCTCCAGTCCACAGAGTGTGATTTCTAGCCTTCATTGGCTCCTTCAGCTTCTAACAAGGTCATTACTAATCCTAGCCATGGTCATTACTACATTAGAAGATCATCACTAATACTAGTCAGGCAGTACCTGGTATGGTGGTTGCGATGCAGCTTCCTGCCTGTGAGCTGGAAGAGCAAAGGGTGAAGAAAAGGTGAGACTGTAGCCCATGCATACTTCATGTGTGATTCTTTCATATACTCCAAACCTCAGACTCCTATCTAGTTTTGTGGATGAAATAGTGAGGCTCAGGGAATGCACATGAGTCAAACTCTGATGAGATACTGATGGGAAAACCATGTGTCAGTGTCTGAATTTAACTTTTCCATGAAACTCAGATAACTGAGCCATCACACTGTGAAACCACCTTTGTATAGGAAGCTGCCATATACTGAGTCAGACCATAGGTCCATCTCGCTCAGTATTGTCTTCACAGACTGGCAGCGGCTTCTCCAAGGTTGCAGGCAGGAATCTCTCTCAGCCCTATCTTGGAGAAGCCAGGGAGGGAACTTGGAACCAAGATGCTCTTCCCAGAGCAGCTCCATCCCCTGAGGGGAATATCTTACTGTAAGATATTCCCCTCCCTTTCGTATGCAACCAGGGTGGATCCTGATTAGCTTAAGGAGACAAGTCATGCTTGCTACCACAAGACCAGCTCTCTTCCCTTCTCTTCTCTTATGTGGATGCATGCACGCATTTGTACAAACATATACACTCGCTGCAGTTTTTCTGCCATTACGATGAAGGTATCATTGTTCAGCCAACTTATTAATGAAGGTGCTGGTTTGGATTATACTTTCCCATTCTGAATCTTCTTCCCCCTGGATATACACATATACAACAAAGTCATAAGGTTCATTTCCCCCGCCCTCCCAAAGCCAAACAAATTGTGTTGGTCATCAGGATACAGTTTGCAGGTGAAGCAGTCGAAGCACCCAGAAATTGGGACGAATAATTTTAAAATTGCACATTGCTATTAGATATCTCCCTTTCTTACTTTAATTACTTTTGCCACTCTTTAGAATCCCATAAGCAATCGAAGGCAGAACAACTCCATGTTTATCTTTGTACAGTCCAATCCTAGGCATGCTTATTTAGTAGAACTTACTTTTGAGTGAACAAGCATAGCGTTTGGGCTGCACATGGAAATGCGCGTGTTTTATCTAACATCTGGCTTTTCATATTGATGAATGCTGAAACCTGGAAAAAATCCCGTCTCTTTCTCCAGTTCACCTAAAAGAAAAGACTGATATTATCAGATCTCAGATAAATCCTTTTATTGTAAAATGTAGTCAAATTTTTTCCTCTTTGCATATCCAAAGCACTTTTGTTTCATCTCATGTGCCTTTCATGCTTCTAAGAATCCCATACTTTGCTGATTTGGCATTTTATACTACTTTATTCTTCCCTCCTACAGGTATCCAGGCCAGAAACGATACATTTTCAGACCACAGGGTTCCCCCCACCCCCAACCAGCTTTCAGAACTTAAAGAATACAGTATTTTATTTTATTTTTTAAAAAAGACTGACGCCTAGATTAAAATATCCATATCAGACAATCACACATTATTATTAATTGAATATATAGTATTCACATTCATTGGTCTAATATTTTGACACAAAACTGTATGAAATACCTGTGTTGTTATCTATCAGTTGCATGCTTTACATGCAGCACCCTGTTCTTATACAAACTACCAAATTACAGCATAATTATATGCATATTTACTCAGAAGTAAACTTCAGCCTTACAGCACAGTCCTCAAAAGTAAGCTCCATTGTGTCCAATGGGATATTATCCCAGGTAATTGTGTATAGACTTGGAGCCTTAATACATGTTTGTGTATCCAGCAGTTGAGTAATTATAATTTGTACCCCAATCTGTACTTTAGTTTTCTAGGCTGGTGCTACCAACATTTAGGCTTGGGAGCAATTCTTTCTCTTGGGCCCCCACCAGAGAAGACGGGGAAGGTTCCTTGAAACTTGGAACTGGACCTTACTCTATTTGGCTCTGGCTAGAGTTTTGAATTGCTTACCTTAGTTGCATTAAGGCCTGATCTGTCTGAACATGTCAACTGTTCAACTGGTCAACTGTTCAGCTTGTTCAACTGGTCAACTGTTGATGGAATTCTGGATTCTACCACTTCAGACTGCAGGTGGGGCAACACAATTTTTGAATGTTCTCTGCTATAAGCAGGCCATTAAAAAAAAATGGGACAAGCTGTGCAAAACTTTCCTCTCTGATGTGCTAGTGCAACATGATTACACACAGAAAGCTTTCCGTTCAGCATGACTACAATGGGTTGGGAAAGACCCACATGACTGGGTCTTCTCTTCCATAAAGTTGGGTCATTTAAATGGTGAGCTATTGGCACAAGAACTGCTCAAAGAAAAATGGCTCCCACATGGCTGTGAAAATACTATATGGCACTTTTGTTTGGCCACCTCTATGTGATATCATCACACCACATTGTGTTATGCCCTATGCATATTAAATGTTAACATTTGGTTGTAGAAATACTATATCGTTTCCTAATATGTAGGCCATGTAGGCTATACTTCTCAGCAGGACATCCTGGATACTATAATAATGCACACCTATAAGATCATTCCAACTCAACAGTCACTTGCCCCAATCCAGTTAAAGGGAATTCCACTTAAGTCCCACCAAAATCAGGACTAAAATGGGTCACAATTCCCATGGCTCATTGATTAATGGTAATGTCAGTTACCATTACTATCATCTTTGGCACTTGACATCAAGGTACAGTACAGGACAGAGTTAAGCAAAGATACAATGTCAGTCTGCTTATTTAAATGGCATTTATTCGTTTTTTTCTCAATCACTAGGAAAAATATTGGACGTCTCAACAGCTGGTTTGTAGTGAAGCTCAAGGCCCATCTCAGCATTTCATTTGCCTTCTACAGAGATGAAATTTTCCTTGACGAAGGTGATTATCAGGTATTAAGGGCTAATCTTATAATAAATTTGTGAATTGGTAAGCCTATTTCTTAACTAGTCAAAAGCAAATCCCTCTTGCTCATACCTTGTTATGTTCATGTTGTGTGCTATCATATCATTTATATTGAACTGCATGTCAGGGAAATTTTTCCTCAGCAAAAAATGCTCATATGCAGGGCAGTATATTTTCCAGATTATTATTTTTTAATCCCAAAGAAATGTTAGTGTGAACTAGACTCTTTATATTAAATATTGGATTTAGAAACTTTAGATTGTGTGTGTGTGTGAGCACATGAACGTTCACACACACAAAAGCACAGGCAATCTGAACCCATACAAATATCCATAGGTAATCATTGTGCATTCCTCTTGTAACTTCAAGTAAACCCAATGAAAATTGTATCCAGATTTCTTCATTTTAAATATTTTCAGGCTGTTGTGTTTCATATGTACAACCATCTGTCAATGATATACCATTTTAATATGAAAAATTATTTGCAATTCTTATCACATTAGCCACTCAATCCTAAACATATTTGGTCAGAAATACACCCCACTGAGTCTGATAGGACTAATAATACTGATTAAGGTGGTTCTCATGACCTGTGAGTGGGGAAGGGAGGGCGCAGCGAGGGAAGGCCGGAACAAAATTTTACCTTCCCCCCAGATGATCCATGTAGGATTCCTGGCAGTACCGCTCACATGCCCACATGAGTGGCACTGCCGGGAGAAATGCAGCATTCTGGAGGTCAGAGAAATGCAGCCCAGCCTCCAGAAAGCCCACAATGCACTGCACGGATAGCACGGCACACTGGGGGATTCCTCCGCAACCTGAGCACCCCAGGCACCTGGCTCCGTGTCTGCACGGACTGCCTGAAGCTGAAGCAGACACACAACCAGGTACCTGGGTAAAAGGGCACACTTGCACCCTTCTACCTAGGTAATCACCTGGGGGGAACCCTCGGACTACCCAGCGAGGCAGCACCAGGATCACCCGGGTATGGCTGCTCATGTGAACAGCCTCATTTCCTATTAACTAATGGGCTTTGCTAATCTACAACTTCTCCAGCATCTCCCTCGCTTTATATAGTTGCAAAGAGAAGTACAAAGACAATATCTATCTATCTGTCTATCTATCTATTTAAAATATTTATACCCCACCCCTCCAGTACACTACTGCTCAGGGTGGCTCATAACATTAATAACGGAGATACAATGTAAAATAAGACAACTAAAGTTAAATAAATTAAGTTAGACAAGTTAAAAGATCAGGCTAAAACCACAATTAAAATTACAATCATTATTTTTTAAAGTTTCAAATTAGAAGTTATTTGAAAAGCTAATAACTGAGAATGATAAAAACTAAAGAACCTGCCACAGCACATGAAACATTAAAAAGTTTCTTTTAAAAGGTGTGTTTTTAATTGTTTGTTAAAAACACTAAGGGGGGGAGCATAGCAAAGCTCTTTGGGGGGGCATTCCAAAGCCAAGGGGCCGCAACTGAAAAGGCCCTGTCTCTAGTCCCCACCAACTGGATCTCTGTTAGTGGCAGGGCCATGAGCTGGGCCTGTAATGATGAGCAGAGGGCCTTGGCAGGTTCATATGGGTGAATGCAGTCCAACAGGTACCCCAGCCCCAGGCCATGTAGAGCTTTAAAGCTCAAGACCAGCACCTTGAATCTAACCCCAAAGCAGGCTGGTAACCAATGAGGCTGTCTCAGGATTGGTATGACACTCATGAAGTGACTTGTGCCTACAAGCATCCTTGCAGCAGCATTCTAGACCAGCTGAAGCTTCTGAACATCTTCATGGGCAGCTCCACATAGAGCACATTGCAGTATTCCAATCTGGATGTTACCAAAGCATGAGTGACTGATGTCAGGTCTGACTTCTCCAAGTAGGATTGCAGCTGGCATACCAGCTGTAGCTGGTTAAAGGCACCTGTGCACACCACTGCCACCTGTGCCTCCAAGGACAGCATCAGGTCCAGAAACACCACCAAGCTGTGGACTTGGTCTTTCAGAGGGAGCGTGACTCCATCCAAGACCAGATTTACCTCGCTACTCGGATGATCAGCTTTACCAACCCAGAGCACTTCCATCTTGTATGGAATAAGTTTCAGCTTAACCCAGCCCAGTTTCAGCTTAATCCAGTTTGCCCCCATTGAGTCCAGAACAGTCTCCATGCCCTGGTTCAGAGCATCCATTGCCTACCTGGTGTCTGCTAATTTAAAAGGTAGGTCTGGGTGTCATCAGCATTATCGATGGCATTGCAGCCCACACCCACGGATGACCTCTCCCAGAGGTTTCATGTAGATGTTAAATAGCTAGGGGACAAAATAGATCCCTGTGTCACCCAATAGGCCAAAGGCTATGGGGTGAAGCAGGTATCCCCCAACACCACCTTCTGAGTACGACCCTCCAGGTAGGAGCGAAGCCACTGTATAACCGTGCCCCCAAGTCCCAACCCAGAGAGACATCCCAGAAGCATACCATGGCCGATTATATTGAAAGCTGCTGAGAGGTCCAGGAGAATCAACAGAGTCACATTCCTGTCTATCTCCCGGTGTAGGTCATCCACCAGGGTGACCAAGGCAGTTTCTGTCCCGTATCCAGGCCGGAAGCAAGATTGGAAAGGATCTAAGTAATCAGATTCATCCAGGGCTGCCTGGAGCTGAGACACCACCACACTCCCCAATGCCACCATTGCATCTTTGCAATATATAGAGCCCCTGGTGGCGCAGTGGTAAAACTGTCATCCTGTAACCAGAAGGTTACAAGTTCGATCCTGACCAGGGGCTCAAGGTTGACTCAGCCTTCCATCCTTCTGAGGTCAGTAAAATGAGTACCCAGAATGTTGGGGGCAATATGCTAAATCATTGTAAAGCGCTTAGAGAGCTTCTAGCTATAGAGCGGTATATAAATGTAAGTGCTATTGCTATATAGTTGCAAAGACTGTATCATGCAATTTGCCAACCACCCCACCTATCTCATTGGCTGTTGCTTGTGGCAGTGAAACATTAATGGGTTAATGTGTCACATTACCATTTCTTGTGTTTTGGACATATTGTGTTTTGGGCGGTATACAAATATGTTAACTAAATAAAAATAATAAATTTCCAGTGTCCACACTGAATATCTATGTGGCTAATATACACTTGCCCTGGTACTTCAAATATAGGAGAATAAGAGAAGGCTGAGAGCATTAATCAGTATAACCAATCAATTAATCCCAGATTTAAATGTTAAAATGCAGGTCTAAAATGTAGATTTCTTAGTCTAAGAAAGAACTGTCTTTATTTATCACCTGTGTGAAACATCCAAACATTAAAATAAACGTACATACTTGGTTCTCCTCTCAAGCAGCTTAGCCTCACAACAAAGGCTGAGAAAGTGCATATTGACCCAAAGGCAGCCAGTTTGCTTCATGTCTAAGTGTGGATTTGAACTCAGGCCTCCGCAATCCTAGTCCAACAAACTGACCACTGCACCATAGTGACTTTCTGGCTGCTATCTCAGATACCTGGTTGGTTTTGGGTTTTTTTTTAATTTGAGCAGTTTCCTCCTAAGACAGAGCTACAGAAGTAAGCAAAGGTGCTCAGACAGAAATCCTATATAATAAAAGGCTAAGTGAGTGGCCGTGGCTTTGGAACGTTGGGGATCTGCGTCCCTGCCTCCCTGGGCTGTTCTGGGCCTGCGCGAAGCGCAGGCCCAGAAGAGCCCAAGGGACACAGGACCTCAGACACCAGTGTCCCACAGCCACGGGTGGCCATTAGCCGGTGTGTGGCGGCGGGGGAAAGTGGCCGAGGCGGCGGCAGAGCCGCCGCCTCAGCCATGAGCTGCGGCACGGCGAGAGGAGGCTGAGGCAACCAGAAGCGGCCGCCCTGAAAAAGGCGAGGGCAATGGCGGCGGGGGAAGACCGAGACGGGGGACAGGGAAGCTGGGCGAGGTGGTGGCGAAGCCGCCAACGAGGCCCCCGCCCGCTCACAGCCGCCGCCTGCTCACCCGCCCTCCCAGCTGCCCAAAATCACCTTCCCCGCTCCCCCCCAAAAAAGATTAAGGGCCAAAATGGCCCATGAGAAGGTCGCCGCCCCCGCCTATCGCCCTCCCAGCTGTCGAAGACCACCTTACCCGCTCCAGCCCGAGGGAAAAGAGAGGAGCTCACGAGCAGAGCTCCTCTCTGTGCTAAGTCACTGCTCAAACTGCCGCTATGAACGCTAAGGACGCCTATTGCGTCCACTGCGACAGTATAGGCAGCAGCTTAACACAGAGAATAGCTCTGTTTCCGAGTTCCTCTCTTCTCCTTCGGGCTGGAGCGGGTAAGGTGGGCTCCGGCAGCTGGGTGCGCGGGAGGGCGATAGGCAGGGGCGGCCACCTTCTCATGGGCCATTTTGGCCGTTATTCATCCACCCCCACCCCCCCCAAAAAGTAAAAGCAAAATAAGGAAGAACAAAAACAGAGACAACAACAAAACAAAAAACAAAAAGAGAGAGGGGACAAGGGGGGTGGGAAGAGACAGAAAGAGAGAGAGAGAGACAGAAAAGACGGGATAGAAAGCTAGCGCCCGTTATCATAACGGGCTTAAAAATACTAGTAAAATATAAAACACAAACTCACAGAGTGTGGCCTATTTAAATGAGTTGTTGGTTTGGGCCTTATCGAGCAACAGGTCCTCTGAGAGGTTTGGATCAGATGTTGTTCCCTGTAGATGTAATGCAGGGCTTGATTCTGGCCTGTCTGTACCCCAGCATGGAAATCAATTATGCATGTCAGGGTCTGAAGCAGCTTCCACATTAAATATTGATTTGCTGGTCTTCTGCCATTCTGCAAAGAATGTGCACGTCCAGACCCACCTGTCTACTGTGGTTGTCATGGCAGCTCCCTGAAGAGCTCACAAGGCCTACTGCCAACCAAAATAGGTGTATCTGAAGAATATTATTCTTTCAAGTGAAATTTATTCCACACCCTTGCTAGAAGTACAAGTGTTCCTGGGTCTCTGTGGATATGTATTCAATAGGGAGCTGTCTGTCTACATTTGATTTTACATTTCCTTCAGCTAGCTCAAAGATTCATAAGCAAACTCCTGCACTTGGGGACATCCTGGAGGATTTTGGATTCATAAACTATAAATGGCTTACATTAATTCATGGATACAGGTTTTTATCTATGGCAGATACAAAATGGATAACAGCCTTCATATAATATGCATTCACGGTGCCATTCAGTGTTGGTTATTAACAGCAGTTTTCAAACTGCTTCCTTTACAAAAATACCAAAAAAAAAAAAAAAAAAAATCAACAGGCTGAGTTTCATTAAAAGCAAAGGGCAGATAATACAAGAAGACTCTGCAGTAGATTGCTTATTGTCATTTCCAGACTTTGTAGCCCCTGAGACTACAAAGAGAAATAGGGAGCCACAGCATCCATTCTTTACAAAGTGCAGCATCCCCAGGCCTATCTCTAAAATTATCCTACTATGACTGAAGTACCACATTTTCAGATCTGCTGTGCTTTTCTTTATTATCTTATACATAATAAAGAAAATTGCTCATGTTTCTGAATCTCTTTCAATATTTGGCATTCAGATGGGAATTTGGATGATGAGGGTCATCCAAATACAGGATGACCCTCATCATGGAAGACCTGGGAGACATGCCCACCAGAATTCCCTTCCCATCTGTTCAACATCCACATTCAATGTACTATAGCCAGCTCATATTATCTATGTTGTATGTGATGAAAACCACCAAAAGCTGACTAATGATATGGTGACTGGTTTTTCTTAACCTCAACCACATACCATGATGACAGCCCACCAAATCCTGGAAAATCACCCAAAAGTGGTTTGAAATAGGAAGTGAGGGTTGTGATCAACACTTCACAAAATGTTGACCCATATTGGACATTGTCCATGTAAGGATACTTTATGGATGCTAATAGTCTGAAAATCAACTGATGATAGAAAACAATCAATATCACCTCAGAGAAGTGACAATTGTCAAATGTGATCCTTGAATTATTTGCACAATCTCCCAGAGGCCCAGGTGCTAAAATAAAGGTTAACTGTGTTACATTGTCCAGAGCCAAATACTTATGTTATCTTTTGATGACTATCTATGATTAGCTCACATGGATGTCATACCATACCATAATTATGATCCATAATTTGGATCATAATTTGTATCAATGCATAACTATTACTTACCATAATTTGGATCAATGTGATTTGGGTGGTATCATGGACACTTCCCATAACGAGCTCTAAGATGCCAGGCATGATCTTGACTTAATATTTTCTGCTTTTAGTCAAACTGAATTGCTGAATATGAGAGTTTATTTATATTTCTGTTTTACATGATATTACAAGATTATTTATGATCTCCTCAACAAGACCAGTAGTCTGAGTCAGTATAAAGAAGTTTCCTATGTTCCTAGCATTTGCAATTCTCAATGTTCTAGTATAGCACAAAAGTTCTGCAGTGACCTGGGAATTTTACATTTAATTTCTACCAGAACCAATAAGTGAAAAATAGCAAGAGTGCCCATGTATCAATACAAAATATGAAATACACACATTCTCTCTCTCTCTCTGTGCTATGGTTTTACCAGGGATCATTTTCAGAAGTTCTAAAAGCGTACAACAAAAATGTGTAAGTTGTGGTGTGGAGCTTGCTGCCACACTGCGTCCCCACACCCACACATACCCATTTATTGTATGCACTCAGAATATCTGCAAATGTTTAGAATTATAATCATCTATCACTGAGATGTGTTCTATCTACTATATAAGATCTAGGAAATAAATGACAAATGTGTCATAATGAAGCAGATGATAAACACAAAGCAGACTGGATTAAGTTCTGACCATATTTGCCAGAAGTACAGTGTAATTCTCAATTCTACCCACATCCAGAAAGTGCATCATTCAATATAAATTATTCTGACTTCAACCTAAGCAGACATCTGACGACATTTCTCTTGTTTATGTACTGCATTGTGTTTTTGTTTTTGTTTTCACAAGGATAGCATTTCACGTAGAGTTATAGCCGCACTGGCCAATTCCTTGTCCCTTAGTGATTGCAATTCCCTTTCTGATCTTCTCCGTTTCAGCCTTGGTCTCTTACCATTGCATCCAGACTGTCTGCCCCCACTGTGTTAACTGGTAGGAGGTGATATTTAAAGCAATGCCAGTGCGACATGACAAAAGATAGGCAGAACAGCAGCAACAGAAGGAGGCAGTCTCATAAACTCCTTCTATGGCCAGATCTAGCATCCAAGCCGTATGCCTAACAATCTTGCTTTGAGTATTCATTATTTATCTGAAGGTGTACTATGAATATGATTTCAGAATAATTAATGAAAGTGCATCATTTGCTGCTGGCATACAGGATATAGTCTCCAGTGGGTGCTTGAGGAGTTCAGTCCCTAGAACCAAATTTTAATTTTAATTTTAAAATAAATTAAAGCTCTCTTCTGTTTACATCTAAGAAAAATGTTTTAGATGTGGAAAAGTATTTGCATTAGTGTTTTTTGTTTGTTTGTTTGTTTGTTTGTTTGTTTTTGGCCAACTGAATGAAGTTGTACTGAGTATTCTCTAATATCAGTTTTCAAGGTAGAAAATACCAACATTTAGTGGATTAGAAATGTTTAAAGTACTTAATGGTTGATCCACTCAAAAATTGCATTTTCCTTTCTCATGTCACAGCTCCTTGTCACTGATCTACTTCCCATAAGTGGAGATTATATGCACCTTAAGGCCTACACGAAGAATCAATTGGATTGGCCTTTTAACTTATGTGAATATTCAGCTTTTTTCAGTACTAGTTGATACCAGTGTTTTTTCCTCACTTTGCTTCTCAAATCCATCTTTTCCTTTCAGATCCCAAGGGAATGGGCTGGTGCCCCAACACTACATGGCCAATCATATTTGGTTACATGCTTCAATCACTGAGAGCAAGCAAAGGGAATGAAAAATAATAAGGGGCATAGGGACATAGGAAAATGCTATAGGATATGGCATAGGAAAATGCCACATACTGAGTCAGACCATTGGTCTATCTAGCTCAGTATTGTCTACACAGACTGGTAGCAGCTTCCCCAAGGTTGCAGGCAGGAATCTCTCTCAGCCCTATCTTGGAGAAACCAGGGAGGGAACTTGAAACCTTCTGCTCTTCCCAGAGTGGCTCCATCCCCTGAGGGGAATATCTTTCAGTGCTCATATGTGGTCTCCCATTCATTTTTCATTTTCCACCAGAAAATGTTTTCATATCTGAAATATTTGCAAAGGGAGAAAGCTTCTTCTTCTTCCTTTTTTTTTTTTACATTTATAAAAATGTTTGCCACAAATCTAAATAGTTTGAGCTCAACTCTAAAACTGTCTGTTTGCATTCATGCTAGGCAGAGGATTAAAGCCAACCATACAATTGCTGATTGTAAAGTTATAAGCAGCTGTCTTCTTCTTTTTGTTTGTAACCTATAAAAAGTACATGGTCATCCAGAAAGTTTCCATTTCCAGTAAAAGATGTCAAGGCAACATTTGTTTTATAGCAAGGGGCTGATCAATATTAATTCTATTATTATTAAATGCAGGAACATTAATTAACATGAATCACTTTGGCACAAATATCGATTTCTCAGAATGTGTCCTTTATGCACAAAGACCCCCCACCACATAAAGTAATCCAGAATGTACTCTGGCCTGCTCTGAAGGAAGATGGAGGTTCCTATGGTTATTTGGATTTCTCCATGCACTTGGTGAAGCAAAGAAATTACAGAGGTGGTAGGAACAGGGGAATATCGACAACAATGTTTATGCATTTCAGTCTATTGATTGATTCAAAATAACATATTATAAAAAATCTTAAAGAAAAATGTAGTTTAAAAATACAACTTCAGTTCTTTGTAGAAACTGTATTAAAACTATGACCATTCCCAAACAGAAAATAATGTTTCCTGTCTGAAAAATTTACCTAAAATAACCAGGCCCTTTGCTCATACTTTTCAGTGGTACCATTTCAGATTTTCATGAAGAAAAGACAAAGAAATTTCATTGGTAGGAAGATGAAAATCACAGCAAAATGTAATGTAGTTTAAGAACAGTTGTGTTTAAATTTTTATACAGACTGACAGTGGCTTCTCCAAGGCTGCAGGCAGGGATCTCTCTCAGCCCTATCTTGGAGATGCCAGGGAGGGAACTTGAGACCTAGATGTTCTTCCCAGAGTGGCTCCATCCTCTAAGGGGAATATCTTATAGTTATCACACATGTAGTCTCCCATTCATATGCAACCAGGGCAGACCCTGCTTAGCTAAGGGGACCAGTCATGCTTGAAATGATGTGTTACAATTCAGAAAATTTGTTCCTTTTATATATGGAGGAGAGCAGGTCTTGTGGTAGCAAGAATGACTTGTCCCATTTGCTAAGCTGGGTCTGCCCTGGTTGCATATGAATGGGAGACTAGAAGTGTGAGCACAGTAAGATATTCCCCTTAGGGGTTGGAGCTGCTCTGGGAAGAGCAGAAGGTTCCAAGTTCCCTCCCTTGCTTCTCCAAGATAGGGCTAAGAGAGATTCCTGCCTGCAACCTTGGAAACACCGCTGCCAGTCTGTGAAGACAATACTGAGCTAGACAGACCAATGGTCTGACTCAGTATATGGCAGTTTCCTATGTTCCTATATGTACAAAAACAGGGGCAACAAATTTGGGTTCCAAAAATGGAATGTGCACTGGTTACTATTCATTCCATTCATTCAGTATGAATTTTAGGGATGTGCAAAATCTTTTGAGCTTAAAATTTTTTTGAAGCTGTTTGAGTGTTTTGAGTTTGAAACAAAACACCCTTAGAATAAGAGTGCTGTGGATCATCCTTGTCTGGATCCCCCCCTTTCTTGTAGCCAGCCCCCAGTGACTTTAATAACCGGAGTGCTGTGCTGATTTTCTCTCTCTTTTGCAGCCCCCACCCACACCATCTTTGCTGCTGCTGTGTGCCTTTTTCTTTTTTGATTTTTTGGGTGGGTGATGCCCACCTGCTTGGCACCCATCCACTCTAACCTGAGCTGTTGAGTCCCACTGTTCTTGGCCCAATTGCCTCTGAGAGCAGCACCTGGCTGGACTCCAGCAGAAGATGCCAGAAATAGAAAGTGAGCACCTCAAACTTGGTCAGGTTAGATTTCCTTAAATAGGGCCTGGTTTGGGGAAGGGATTAGGTACTAGCCAGTACAAAGGACTGTAGGACAGGAAGGGTGTGTTAGGAGACAGGCCACAGTATTCCCCTTTCACTTCACTATCCTTAGACTTACCTCATTGTTGCTTACTCCCTTCCAAGAAAGCCCCCTCTAACCCTAACCCACACAAAAGTAAAGCCTGCTTCTTTACTTGGGGGGATTCTCTAGCTTTAGTGTATGCACTACAGTGCTATAGATAGAACTGTGTGTGGCACACACATCATAAATATAAATAGACCACCCCTGATTCCATACACCTTTTTAAAATACCCACCTTAAAGGCACTTCTTCTTCCCACTTTCGTCAGAGAGGGCTTGAATTTTAAAAACCCCAAGATATCTGGGAGGCTGAAAGGCATAGCAGGGGCAGATTGGCTGGCAGAGAGAGGGTGATGCTGGTTGTGGTGGGTGATAGAAAGAGGGGCTTACTCCCCGAGTCATCCCCACTGATGTGGTTGTGTGCAGGCTCTCAGCCCCTCTCAGCCTCTGACCGAGGGCGGTGGCAGCGGTGGCCTCAGAAGGAACCAGCAACTTACTTCCACCAGAGCAAAAAGGGTAGTCGGATGCTCAAGGAGAAGCAGCTTGAGCTCGGCCTACCTGAACAACCGATCCCTCAGGATATTCCAACACAGTGGAACTCCACTTTTCTCTTGCACCAGTGCATGCAGGAGCAAGAGCCAGCCAGCCACGGCCTGGTAAGGAGGCATAGCTTGGAAGTGTGCGACCTATCCAACCACGACTGGGCACACATTTCCAAGGTTATCTTGACTCTTGAGCCATTCTTTGTTGTTATTAATGGCTTGTGTGCCAAGATAGCAATGCCCATCGGGCTTTGCCCAGCACTCTTCTCCTTGAGAAGGTGATGGGTGAGTTCTAGTCCATGCTGACCACTGAGGAAGCAATCGTCTTGGCAGGTTGGCTGAGGACTGGCATGGTGGATTGGCTGACGATACCCTTGGGTGCATCAGCAGTGCATGTTTTGTCCTCCCTATGTGACCCAAGAATGAAGGGTAAAGCTGACACCCCTGCCCAGCTGCCCAGGTGGAGGGGCCTCCTGTTTGAATAAGTCAGGCAAGCTGAGGGGCAGAGTCTGGGGTGCAACCAGGAGGAGGGTGGTGGAGTGCCTAATTCTAGTGCACAGTCCATCCCTAGCTGCAGTACTGCCACTGCCACTTCCTAGTCCAGCAGCATAGTCTCCCTGGCAAGGCCAAGGGAGCCAGTAGTTCTGCCTTAGCATTCCACCCAGTGATTCCCAGAGTGCTACCTTGGCACCTTGCCAGGGGGACAGGAGGAGCCCATTGAGCCCTGCAGCAGTGATGATCAGCGTGTTCTGCAATACCTCCAGGAGCTGGTGGCAGGCTAGGAAATTGAGCTGATCCAGGTTTAGGCAATGCATCACCAAGTCTGGTTGGACTTGGTGATGGTTGCTGGATGGTTCCTCTCATGCCCGCCAAGCAGCATCCAGAGTGAGTAGTTGTTCTCCATGGCCAGGGATGTGGTGACACCCCATCGCTCATGCTTGGACACTGACTTGGTGGAGCAGTTGGTCTTCCTGAAGGCCAACCTCCCCCTGCTGGGCTTTCCAGAGCTGGCCATGGAGGGTGAGTGACTCATGGTCACCCCCACCTGCAACACCACTGGCAGCTTGCCCCACCCTGGCCAACCCCCAAACCAGATGTGTCACAGTCTGCCCATTAGTGCTGCTGACACACACAGACATGTAACCATGCCACCACCATGGCCAATGATGAGATGATGGACTGGTGCCCTGACTTGTGTGTCAGGCTGTCAGCTGGGGCCCAGCACGAATCTGAGGCCATGGTGATATTCAGACAACAGCAGTGTCATGGCGCAGTCATACAGTGGAGAAAAGGAGAAGAAAGAAGAGTTCTTCTCATGGTAAAAGTCTGCTTTTTGTTTCTTCTTGTCAGACCATTTCCACATCTTGCTCAGTATTATCCACAGTATTATCTGCCCTCCTGTCTCTCTGTGGCAGGCAGGATGTAAGTAAGGACAGTTTGATTTTGTGGTTTTCATTTCTCAACACTGAGTATAATATGCTGCACTATTGCTGCTGGTTTTGTTGGATCTCAGACTGACAGAGGCAGAACTTGGGTGCTTGCCTGCCTTCCTTGAGTTGTGATTTGGTTTGTTTGTGAGATAGTATTGTAAAAAGAAATTGCTGTGATGATCTCCATGTATGGCCTTGAGACTAACTTGTGCTTCACTCACAAGGAGGGAATTTCAAAATGTATTCAAAGGGACAGGAAGGCAGAGGGTGCCCTTATACTGTGTCTCTTTTGAAGAAGAGGATACATCAGGAGAAGAGGAAGGAAGGTTTGATTTGTGGTTTTCTTTTCTCATCACTGAGTATAATATGTTGTGCTGTTTAGGGATGTGCACGGACCGGTCCAGAGCCTATTCTAAGGGCCTCCGGACCGATCCGGACCTGGGGCCAGTTTGGCCGTTCAGCGCTGGGGTGGATGGACCTTTAAGGGCAGGGGAGGGTGTACTTACCCCTCCTGCCACTTTCACCCCTCCAGCACTCCAAATTTTGTAAGCATTTGGGGCAGCAGGGTACCTTCCAGCCACCCCTTCCCCTGTTCCTCGTCAAAAGGCTTCAAAAGACTCACTGCGCATGTGCACATCGCACACGTACGCCATGTCCTGCATCGCGTGCATGCACACATTGGACATGCATGTGCACGCGAAGCACTGACGTGATGCATGCAACGTGCACTCGCTCAGTGAGGCTTTTGAAGCCTTTTGACAAGGAACAGGGGAAGGGGCAGCAGGAAGGTAACCTGCTGCCCCCAATGCTTACAAAACCGGGAGTGCTGGAGGGGGGAAAGTGGCGGGAGGAGTAAATACAACCTCCCCCACCCTTAAAGAGCCCCCCTCCCCAGTGCCAGACCATGGAGGTTTGGTTCTGTGCATACCACTAGTGCTATTGCTGCTATAACTATCTGGTTTTGCAGCATCTCAGATTGACAAAAGCACAACTTGGGTGCCATTCTTCCTTGAGTTGTGGTTTATTTTGTTTGTGAGATAGTGTTGTGGCAAGAAATTATATATATATATTTTAAAAAATTAACTTTTCCCCATAGTTTAAAACCTCCTATGGGGATTTGGGGAAAATATTAACAATTTGTTTACAATTGTCCAGTTGCCTATTTGTTATGTGTGTTGGGTGATAGGTACCACCCATCATACCACACAACCTACTATGGTGTCCCTAGGAGCTACCCACGGGGAACAAAGGGGTGTTTCAAGTTCCCCGTTGTTCCTTATAGCCAAAACACTCAAAACATTTGAAACATTTTGATTCTGTTTCATCGAAACAGCCAGCTTGGCCACTGTTTCAACAATATGTTTCAAGTTTTTTGCATTTTGTTTCAAGCTCAAAACAAAGTGCAAAATCCGTTTTGTGCATACCCCTAGTGAGTGTCGCACATATCTGCTTTTGATTAGTAATCACATGTGATCTGAAACACACGTGAGAGAATTATTGCTCCCTCTTGCCCTCCCTAAATGGTTCCTTTGAACTCCAATTAAAACCAGTTGCTGACATCCTGACTAAATTACATGAACTCCCATGGAAATTAAATACTGCTTTAGAGTAGTTCCTAAGAAGTACTACTGAGGAAGCTAGTCTGGATGTCAGCCGACTACTGTTTCAACTCAATCAACCTATGCATGTTTACCCAGAAATTTGTATTAATTAATAAATATAAATACAGAGAAACATACAAAAGCAATTTCCAGCTACTTAAAGTCTTTGTGACTTGCATTGTTTACTCATAAGTAAGTCCCATTGAATTGAGTGGCTGACATCCAGCCTAAATTACCTAACCAAAGCTCCACTGAAATGAAAGAGTCCTTTAGAGTAGCTCCTGAGTACTACTGTTGAGTCTGGATGTTACCCAGTGGTTCCACAACCATATATGCTATTTCAGTTCTCCTTTACAATCAGACATGCTAGTGAGAAAAGGCCACTGGAATAAAAACAGAGTTCTAGTATTGAGCACAATGGCCTTAGTGAGTCTAGCTGTCATTCCATCATCCATATAGATAACTGGGGTTCAATATGAGCCGCAGTGCTTGTGGAATATATGAAATACATGGCATGATGTCAACCAGTTCCTGAAAAAAGTACCATACAGGTAGTCCAAAAAGTACATTAAGATGCCATCTGATGCATGTTTCTTAAACGAATAATTCAAAATCTGGGGGGTCTTTTCGAACCCTGTCACAACCCAGTTTGAGCTGAATTATTAGGAGAATTAGGAGAACTGTTCTCCCCAAGAAAATAGTGTAACATGCCTATGTTGTGCTTTGAGTTCTTAATGGACTTGTGAAAAGACGACCCTCTTGTATGTTTCCCTACATTAGTCCTCAGCAGGCAATTTTACAAACCAGCATACATATTGGCCATTGCCAGTAGGATGAACTAATTTGAACAAACACACATCATTTACTGTATTTCTTAGTATAAGGAAGTTACAATCTAAAGCCTAGAGGTACATTGTGACTGATTAAGTATGTATGATGCCTGCCAAATCTCTGTAGATCAACAGAGGACTTAAATCTCACTTTGACTTTTAGACATATAATTATTCTCCGAATGAAGTTTCCATAATGAACAGTTCAAATCATTTATTTAAACTATTGATTTACAACCCACAGTCCTTACATTAATACTTGTCTTTGTCACTTTGAGCCTTTAACACTAATCAGGGCCTGTACATTTATAAGTGAAAAACTATGACAATCCCTCTGAATGCCAGGCAGTTCACATAATTCCTTTCCAATTCAAAATTAATTCAATCCTTACAGCCACTAGAAAAGCAATCAGTCTTGGCCAAGGTTCCAGCTAAACATTAGACCCCTTCTCAAAACATTTCCTCCAGACCCTTATTAGATTAAGGCTGCAGTCTTGAACACATGTACCTGGGAGTTGAATCCCATTGAACTCAACTGGACTTACTTCTAAGTAGATGCATGCACAGTTGTGCTGTTAAGTTGCCTTGATTTATCCTTCCATTTTTGTTTTTTACACCTCTCCTACTGTGGCAATTCTCTCCCCCCACCCCCCGCCATAGTATCATCATTATTGTTAACAACCGATATAGTTTTTAGCCTATTTTCTGAAGGGAAGAAGGCTTATGAGATTAATATGTCCATATGTCTGTGTGTGTGTGCATGTCCTGATAGCAGGGGCGGAACCACCATTGTGTGGAAGGGTTAAAAGAACCTGGGTTGTCATGTCCAGGGGCCATGCCTGGCACCCCAGCCACAGCCCCTGTGTCTGACATCAGATGCGAAGAGGTCATGGCTGTGCGCTCCATTTGCGAATAAATTAGAGCCAGCGCCACATTTGCAGTGGTGGCAGGAAGTGCCTTTCCTTGCTTATAAAGCAGGGAGACATGTTCCAGGCCTGGCTGGGAACCCAGCGCTGGTTGAAGCTTTGCAAAAATAGCGCCGTGCTCCAAAGGCTGATGAACTGGTTGGTAGTTGCATTGCTGCAGTATGTGGCATGGGGAGACCAAGAATGCTTGAGATTTCCATCCACTGGAGTACTCAAGCAGTAGTGAGCATGCCAATTCCTTACTGAAGCATTTAAAAGCTTTGAGGTGGATATCAGGCCATGTCTCCTGAGGAAGGAAAAAAAGAACATGACTGCCCATACTTCATTAATGGGTTTTATTGTTTTCAAACTGCAACTACCACTACATGGTTATACTATGTCTGCTTCAAAGAAAAGCTAGTACTTGGGCACCCCAAATACATCAAGCAACGCTGACAGTTCTCTTACAAATCAGGGAAATCAAAATAAGAGTGTTAAACTAACTGAGCAAAGAGGCACCTTTTAAAAGTGGTGATTCTCTTTATTTAGCAGGGTGAGAGCAACTGGCCCTATCCATCCCCCCAGCACAGCATTCCTCCAGTGGCTGTTGCTGGTGTCTGTCTTGGGATTCTTCTTTAGATTGTGAGCCCTTTGGAGACAGGGAGCCATCTTATTTATTTAATTATATTTATGTAAACCTCTTTGGGAACTGATGTTGAAAAGCAGTATATATTTGTTGTCGTTCGTCATCAAATACAGTATTAGTGTCCAAAATGCCTTATTTTATCCCCCCCCCCTTTTATTTTTGTGGCATGGCAAGAAAGCAGGAAAAAAGATAGGGTACAATTTGCCATAAATTACAGACAGGAGAGTTTGAAGAGTTTGAACATCTATTGTGGTGATTACTTTAGAAATGTTAATGTCTCCACACACACTGTTCTTGCCTTTGTTTGAGTGACCTGGCAGACCTGTGTCTACACATTTGTTTTAATAAACTATAGTTGATTTCTTTGGCAGTTTTCAAACCCCAAATAGCAATGAATGCATAGTATATTATTTCTTTTGAGTGTGAGAGCAATAGAAAGACAGGAGCTAAATTCTGGAAACCTTATTTTAATAGCTGCTTCCCTTTTAAACAGCAAGAAATATTATGCTGGTTTGTTTGTTTGTTTATTGAATTTCTATACCACCTAATATACAAATCTCTAAGCAGCGTGCAGATTAAAACATAAAACATTTAGAAGTCATAAAACCGATAAAAATCACAAGAGATAAAAAGTATACATTAAAATTAAAATCCTGGGAAAATAGGTGCATCTTCAGGGTCTTCCTAAAAGCAAACAGAGAAGGAGATGCTCTTATTTCAGCAGGGAGCACATTCCAAAGCCCTGGGGCAGCCACAGAGAAGGCCCAGTCCCAAGTTGCCACCAAACGTGCTGGTGGCAAATGTAATCAGACCTCTCCAGATGATATTAATAGGTGGCAGGGTTCACAACAGGGAAGGCACTCTCTTAAGTAGCCTGGACCTAAGCCGTTAAGGGCTTTATAAATAATAACCAGCACTTTGTATTTCATTTGGAAACATATCGGCAGCCAGTCCAGATCTTTTAGAATAGATGTTATATGGTCCCTTCAGGTAAACCCAAAGACCAATCTGAGTGCAGCATTCCGAACCAATTGTTTCCAAACTATGTACAAAGGCAGCCCCACAGAGAGTGTGCATTACAGTAGTCAAACCTAGAGGTTACCAGTATATGTACTACAGTTTTAAGGTCATTTGTTTCCAGAAATGGATGTATCTGGCATATCAGCTGAAGCTGATAAAAAGCACTCCTGGCCACAGCCTCAACTAGGGGTGTGCATGGAACCGACTGGCCCGGTTTAGTTCAAGTCTAATCAGACCCAAACTGGACTGGGCCAGTTTAGTCTGGCACCCTCTCAACACCCTGCCCCCTGGTTTGGTTCAATCTGGGGGGATTCATGAATTTTTTAAAAAAGAATATTTTTTAATCACCCCCTCCGGGGAACTTCCTCTAGGTGGTGGGGGTCTGCAGGGGTTTCCCTTCCCCCTGCCAGCTTCCTTGCCACCCTAACCAGCCATGGTCATCCCAGGCCATTCAGAGGCCCATTGCGCAGGTGGGGTGGCCTCCAAAATGGCCACTGTGCCGGAGGGGGAGGCCTGAATGGGCCAAAGAGCTGGCCAAATGGCTGGTTAGGGTGGCAAGGAGGCCAGCACAGGTAGGGGGAAGCCCCACGGACCCCTCTGTTACCTAGAGGAAGTCCCCCGAAGGGGGTAAGTGATTTAATTTTTTAAAAAAAATAATAATAATGAACCCCCAGTGGGGTTCTGTCCAAGGTTGGACTGAAGTTGGACCAAACAGGAGTTGGTTCGGTTTGACCCTGAACAGTTGAACCAAATCAGTTCAATGTCAAACACGTTTGAAGTTGAACCTGTTTGCACACCCATAGCCTCAACCTGAGAAACTATGGAGAATTTGGGATCCAGGAGCACTCCCAGATTATGACCCTGATCTTTTAAGGGGAGTGTAACCCCATCCATAACAGACAATTTCTAAACCATCTCTCAGATCCTGACCCCCTACAGTCAGTCTTGTTTGGATTCAACTTCAGCCTGTTATCCCTCATCCAGCGCAATATCGCCTCCAGGCAGACACTTAGGGGGTCATGCCATTTCCTGATGAAGTTGGTATGGAGAAATAGATCTAGGTATCATCAGCATATTGATAGAATCCTAGACCAGACTTCCTGATTATCTCTCCCAGCAGTTTCATGTAGATGTTAAAAAGCATTAGAGACAGTATGGAGCCTTGTGGAACGCCACAATTTAGCTCTCGCTTTTCAAAACAACGGTCTCCAAGTGACACCATCTGGAATCTGCCAGAGAGGTAGGAACGAAACCACTGTAAAACAATGCCACCCAATCCCACCTCCTTCAAGCGACCCAGAAGGATACCATGCTCAATGGTATTGAAAGCCGCAGAGAGATCCAAAAGGATCAGCAAAGTCACACTCCCTATGTTGATCGCCAATTGGAGATCATCCATCAGGCCGACCAAGACAGTCCCAACCTCATAGCCCACCCAAAAGCCAGTCTGGAAAGGATCTAAATAATCTGTGTCATCCAAAACTGCCTGGAGCTGAGAAGCAACCACTCACTCTATCACGTTGCCCAACTAAGGAAGATTAAAGACAGGTCTGTAATTAGCTGAGGGATCCAATGCAGGTTTCTTCAAATAAGGTCCAATAACAGCCTCCTTAAGACAAGGAGGCATCCTGCCTCCCTCAGAGAAGCACCGTCTGATAATATGATTTCCAAGTCATATTATATTGCTTAACCAAGGCTTTATTCAGAAGCAACTCAATTATTTCTCCTTCCCCTTGCCCTTCTTTTTTCATAAATCTCTACCCACCCACCATCACACATTCTACAGGATCCCCATTGGGACAAACATCCAAACAACAAAACACAAAAGATAACTAGATAGAATACAAAATACCTCTCCCCTTTACAACAACCAAAATTGAATTGATTTAAAATGTAGTAAAAAAGTACTGAAGTCTTTTAGGTGGTATCCTGTGAAGTACACTTATCCTAAGTCTTGGGTTCTCCTTCCGCACAGGAGCTGTTTGTGATTGTTCATCTGGTATTAGGATTGTCCATCACTTTCATCAGCCTCATCCGTGACGCCAAAACTGGAGGCAAGATCAAGGTACTCTCCAGTTTCTCTCTTGAGATCAGACTCCCTTCCCTCTTGTCTCATAGTATGCATGCTGGAAAATCTCAAACTGCTGGATTCCTTTCCATCATCCAATATGACAGAATCTCCTCAAATAAATTATTTGTTGTGATTGAGAATATTGGGAACATCCCTTTCTCACTTTATAAGACAACTGTACTCAAACAAAGATCCCCACCTGAAATGTTTGCTGTTTCACACCCTGTTTCCAACCCACATACAATTTATATTTTTGTTGCTTCTCGCCTACCCGATCATGAATCTCTGCATCCGCAGGTTGAGATGGCACAGAAAGCCCTATCACTTGCTGGCATTATGTACATTTGGTGGTAGCTTTGTGTCTTCTCAGCAGTTTAAAAGCTGATTTTTCTATAGCAGAGTGAGTAGTAGTTCGATACACAAATAGAGTTTCACATATTACCTCTTTCCAGGCTTGTTGTTGCGTAGTAGCCAGTTGCAAACCTTTCTTCACTAACCTGTACATTCTTTCCACTAAGCCATTCCCTTGAGAATGGTACAAGGAAATAGTCTTGTGTTTTATCCCATGGTTATTCAAGTATTGCTCCATTTCAATTGAGGTAGGCTGTGTCCCATTACCAGTCACTAATTCTTTAGGAAAACCTTATCTCACAAAAATTGCCACAATGAACTGGATCACCTTGTTTCTAGTAATGTTGTCAGCAAATGAAACTTCTGACCACCTGGAATAGTAATGCACCATCGCTATAACAAATCTTTATTTTGTGGGTAAGTTATCAAAAGGCCCCATTATATCCAGAGCAAGTTTTTTCCAGGGACCATTGGGATACTCTACTGGAGTCAAGGGGATGGTAAAAGTCTTCTGCGATTTGTCACATACAGCACAAGCCAAATAGTGCCAGATTGCATTTTTAATGTGTTTGTCCATACCTGCCCACCAAAAGCTTTCTCTGATCTGCCATTTAGTCAGTCTCATGTTCAGGTGACCTTCATGGACAATTTTAATCACTTTTCCTTGTAAGGAGGTTGGCACCACCAAACGATCAGTCCTCAACACCAGTTCATTTACTATGTTCACTATGTTCATATATGGTTGAAGATGTTCAGGTACCTTGTTTTTGCATGGCCATACATTAGTTATGTGAGGGTTTAAGTTCAGTAAGAACTTGAGCAGCACTGAGAGCCACTTTTCATGCCGAAGATGTGATCACTCCATGAGTGGATGAAGCTATTTGCACAGTTACTGTTCCTTCATCCTCATCTTCTGCGATCTCCTCTTGGCCTGGATTCGGAAGTGGAAATTGAGATAAGCAATCTGCAGTTGAATACCAGAGACCTGGAAGATGTTCCATCTGAAATCAAAGTCCATATGTATTTGTGAGAACTCATGAGCAGAGGAATTTGATGATAGGCCAAAAACAAGTCAAAAGTTGTGATCACTGAGGCTTCTTTCAGAGTAAGCAGCATTTCATTGATATTGGGTAAAGGATGAAAATCCACTGCCATATTGGAGTTCACATCTCTTAAATCTACACACATTCAATGTTTGAATGTTTGACTTCCATACAAGAAGTCAAACTGTACTGTTCCGTACTGTTTGACTTCCGTACAAGAACAATGGAAGAGACCCATTCTGATTAATCAACAGGCTCTGTGATGTCAGCATGCTGTAGTCTTAACAGCTCCTCTCTAAGTGGCTGGCACAATGCTATGGCTATGTTCCTCACTTTGTGTTGTATAGGTATTGCATTTGCCTTCATCTGATTTTTATGTTTGCAATGTATGGCAGGGCCAGGAGTATCAGCAAAAATGTCTGAGAAATCAGCAACCATATCAGCATATGGATGCCCCATCATCTGTAATACATGTTCCATGCTATTTGGGTCTAACACTATCTGTAGATATTTCTGATGTTTCCAGCCCAATGTTTAGATTTCTTTTTGTGACATGTACACTTTTCCTTCTACAGTATGCCCTTTGTATTCCAGGACAGCAGTGAAGTAGCCATTGATGGCAATAGGGAAATCTCCATATCCCCATGGGTGGATGACTGGAGGCTGCAGGTGCAGATCTGATGCAGTAAGGAGTTTCTTGTGAAGTAGATGGTAAATGATAGTGTATGGAGAACCAGAATCAGCCAGCATCCGCACTTGATGTCCATCATGTTTTACTTTAAAATGTGGAATCTTGTCGCCAAATGTTTTATAAGTGCTTCGCTTGTAAACAACAAGAAATATTATGCTGGTTTAACTAAAGCTTTATTTAGAAATAACTTCATTTTTTCTCCTCCCCCTTCCCTTCCATTTTCTTTCTGACTCTACCCCCCACCCCCTCTCCAGTTTCCCCACTGGTACAAACATCCAAAGAACAAAATACAAAAGACTAAACACACATTTAGCCTCTGTTTGAGAAAACAAACAGATTTGTGCTTGACTGAAGAATCTGAAGCATTGTGAGAAAGGCAGGTTTTTAATCTTGCTAAATTGAATTAATAATGTGGAATGGTTTGCATAAGAAACTTGTAGGGGAGGAATGGAAGTTCAGTCCCCAAGTAGCAAAGCAAAACCAGTTTGGTGAGAAAGCAGCAAAGCAAGAGGTCTTGAGACAGTTCTTTAGTATTGAAGAACTACAAGGATTTATTTAAAGAAAAGGTTACAAACAAACATGAAAAGCCTGCAGCTTAATTTCAGCGGTAGCTCATGTCTGAAGAGAGAGAGACCAAAACAAACAGCCATCTCTGGAGAGACAAAATGGAGACTAAGACTGGAAGAACAAAGAGGGGAGGAGTCAAACACTTTTATCCACAAACCTAAAAAACCGCAGTAGTCACTATGAGACATTACAGCTAAGAGCTGGTGCTGCCAGGGTCCTAGCTCCAACAAAACCCTCATTGCTTAATAGGTTTGCCAAGCAGCCATTATTTTATTGGCCTGAAAAATAGAAGTGCATTATGGTAGCTAACCAGTATTGGTATTTGAAGTTCCAGGATATGTGAAGAGCTAGCTTCGCTGAGTTTCTGTTATTTATATCACTGCTGGACTCAGCAGATTAATTGTGATCCCAATAGAGTCCACCTAAAAGAGGCAACCTTTATGCATCAATAATATTCAAGACTTGAACATGAAAGAACATCCTTGGCAGGGTCCTGTACTTTGACATGCTGCATTATAAAGGACAAGGGAAATTCAACAAGTAGAGCATAAAGAAGTTCTATTAGGAAAGAAGTAGCAACCTTATCAAGCCACCAATCCAGTTCATAGGGTGAGTTGTTGTTATTATTATTATTGTTATTATTATTACATTTATATTCCGCTCTTCCTCCAAGGAGCCCAGAGCGGTGTACTACTACTTAAGTTTCTCCTCACAACAACCCTGTGAAGTAGGTTAGGCTGAGAGAGAAGTGACTGGCCCAGAATCACCCAGCCAGTATCATGGCTGAAAAGGGATTTGAACTCGGGTCTCCCCGGTCCTAGTCCAGCACTCTAACCACTACACCACGCTGGCTCTGTTCTGGTCACACATCCCACATGCACCTTCTCCTCTCATGCAAATTCCCCTTGCAGCTCTCTCCCTCAAGCTATTGCCAAACGTGGTTAAAATGAAACCAGGTATTCTCCTACACTCCTACTTGGGAAGGCTGATCAAAGCAGAGGTCTTAAGATGAGTATATGAGCATATTCAGTTTTGTTTAACTTCTGTTGGGCCATGGCCACACATAAAGCCAAAGGCAGACACAAAGAGGATGTGTCTTGTGGTGGAGGGGATACATACACAAAAGAAGAAAGTTGTGCCTCTCTACCCAGAGCTATTGCAAAGCCTGACCCCTCAATAGTATGTTAGATTGTAAGTTTCCACTAAGCCATTATATTCCATGGATTTTGCACAGCAGTAACATTGCGGTGGAAGCCATTTCAAACTGCCTTCCTTATTACAGCATCATAAAATCAGGACTGTTCTCCTATTTTCAGTGCATTCAAATGGAAACAGGTGACAACTGAAAACAGCAGAAAGCATCTATAAAAGTAGAGAATGTGTGAAAAATGGTGTTTTGCTCCTTTAGTTTCTTCTCTTCTTTCTATGTCACGGGGGAAAAAAAAATCCAAGTATAAACATTACTTGGCTTTGTGGCGAGGTGTTAGCCTGCCAACTTAAGGTTAAAATCAAAGATGGGCTCCTAAGTGCCCAGTGTTCTGGAGTTACAGTATTATATTTCTGAGCCAGTAGTAGTTAAGGGCCAATTACCAGTTCCACTATAAAACCTTTTTTTGAAGGTTTTGTATCTCAACTGTTTCCATCTTATTGGAGCTTGGTATGCAAATGGCATGGAGACAAGCTTTTTAAATAGACCAAAATGAGGTAGGCCCTTTTTAGACACAGATCAGCCTGAAGCTGCCTTCCAGTGAGAGGCTAGAATCCTGATTCTTCTTTGACCTGACTGAGCCTGAACATGAGTCTGCCTGCAATCATCATTCTAAAGTCCCTTGGGGTCATTTCCAGTCCATTCTTAGTGGTGGTGGGCACTTCTGAGTAAGCCTAACAATGGACTGGAAATGACCAAAAGGAGTCTCATTCATTTCTGTAGGATTTAATTCCACGTGAATAAGCTTAGGTTTGCTGCCCTATATATCTCTGTGGGATATACAAGGAAAGCACTGTTCTTTATTATTTATTTTAAAAGTATCTGCTCCTCTGCTTCTTCCCCCCACCCCCAACCAGGGAAGCAATCAGACCAGGCAGCAGCAGACAAGGTGGTCCAGCTCATCTGCACTACAAATTGCCCACTCACTTCACCTGGTGCTGAAAAGCCATAAAAGGGCTATACAGGCTGCTCTAGTAGTGTAGGAGTTCAGTACAAAAAATATGTCATTTCCAGCTACTAGTTACATATTTCAGACCAAAGTTTTACGAACCTTGAATTAAGTTTGAACACATGCAGGAGACACTAGCCCTGGCATTCAAAATCAGAGTCGGTGAACAAGAGTACAGAGCCCGAAAACAGTTCCAGAAATCTCACCCCCAGTGCTGTCACACCCTCCTCTCGGGCTCCTCACACTTAGGGGAGTATTCACCCCAGTTTACAGGATCAGCAGGCTGAGGCATCCCTGCCTGTGGATCATGGAAGAGGGCATGAACACGCTTAGGTGGTCACGTTCTTCAGATGAATGCCATGAAACATGAAGAACCCAGCAGGAGAATGATTGACAACAGTGGGGGCAGGATTTCTGGACCTGTTTGTGGGCTCTGTCTTTGCATTCACCCACACTGATTTTGAATGCCTGAAGAGGACTAGTGTCTTCTGAGTATGTACCAACATAGATTCATAACTTAGAAGACATAGAGTCAATTCTCAGTCACCATGGGTGGGCTGGGAGATAACCTACCTTCCCCCCAGATGACCAAACCATCCATTGTTGGCATACCTCCCACACACACCCATGGGTAGCCCTGCTCTGTGTGGCTCAGTGAGGCATGGAGCAGAGTGGAGGTACCAGGGCTGAAACTTGTCATTCCGGCCTCTGGATATCCCACAGTGCAATGTGTGACACATGATTCCACCATCAGACAGACATTCTATGCACCCATATCTGTGTCTCCTTGGGCTGAACTCAGCCCGAGGAGACACATGATACCTGGTAGCTGGGATAAGAGTGTAAGCACACCCTTAGCCTCAGCTAACAGCCAGGTTACTAAACAGGGTAGCGGAGGGATCCACAAGGATCCTTCTGTTTCTCATGGGCTGCCCCAGGCTGGGTCAGGCTGCTCGTGAGAACAGCCTCACAGAGTCAGGAAAGATGGAGTTGGGAAGTAGTAGGTGAGCTTTTTCCAGGAGGAGGAGGAGGAGGAGGAAGAAGAAGAGGAGGCAGTGAGCAGAGTCTACAAATGAAATCATTGACCATGAAAAATGACAAAGCCTGTCAAGCCTGTGGAGCAGAGGTGAAAGTACAAGCATATAGATTATCATGAGCAGCAATTCCTTTCTCATACTGCCTTCTGCTGCTTTTAGAAATGTATAGTCAGTCACCCATGGTGACTCGAGCATTACAGGTATCTTTTGGGAGCCAATAGTGCTGAATGTTCAGCCCTGTCCTCAGACTTGGGGCAGGAAAAGGGACAGCTTTGATTGGCTGGGAGGTGACAGGGAGGTGGAGCCAAGCTCAGCTTGTAAACAGCATCCCTCTCACCCACTTTGGTGCGCTTGGCTAAAAAATATAAGCAAGAGGCCCAGTAGGGGCCTTAACCCTAGCTAGGACCCATGGTGCTGGCAGAATGGGGCACCAATCCCCATGCTTGCATGTGTTTTGCCAATTCAATGCAGTTGTGGCCCTTTTCTTTCATTTTCCCACCACCTTTCTTTTTTGGGTGTGGAGGCAATAGCCTGAACAAGACAGCATATAAATTAAATTAAGATTGGTTTGGGGGGGGGGGCATGGATTGATCTGCCAGTGCTGATGAATATTTCCAGACTTCCTAAACATGTCTTTTGGGTTCCCAGTTATGGGAAATACTTTGGTTTAATATCACATGTGTTGTTCTCAATTCCAGCACATCTCCAATTTTTTCAAATTATATTTATAATTTGTAAGGAAATAACAGAACCCAAGATTAGGCAGGGATAAAAAAAAATAGGCATAAATAAATTAACTGGCATAGGCAGGGATCAGGAAATGCTTGCACCTGCTCTACTAACTTTTTATGCCTCCTTAGGAAGGTTCTCCTTCTCCCTTTGGGAAGCCTGGCACTCATCTAATTAAGGCTGGGAATCATTGACTTGAAAGTGAAGTTCTGGTCCATTCCAGATACTTTGCTGCTTGTTGATATTGGGTGAGAAAAGACTGAGCAGCTACTGGGAGACAGCCAACTTTTTTGCACAATGAATGCACTCACTGTAAAAATGGTAGATCTTATTATCAAATCTTAGCAGTTCCAGAAATCTCATTGGAATTGCTTTAGATTTCCACCATGGTGGTTAAAAGCAGAATCTGCCTCTTTAATTGCTTATGACCTTTTTATCTGAGGCGAGGACCCAAAAAAGTTGTTTTTAAAAAAATCCTTTCTTCATGCCTTGTTGTCGAAACTTTAGTTGAAAAGGCATCATTATGAACAGGTCCATATTTTCGAGAGTGGGGGGGACTCACCCGACTGATCCCAGTTAAGGGCCTTAACAGAGAGACAGCTTTTGAATTTGGCAAATCTTCTTGCTTGGCTGAGTTTGAATTGTATGTTACTGTAGTAAAATTTCACAAATAGGGCTGTCCCCCCCACTCCCCCCATTTTCCCTTTGTATAAATGGCTCCTTCCCAGAATAGCAACACAATTTAGCAATATTTTGTATCGAGACAATTACATTGTAGAATTATTGTAGTCTTAGTACCTCATTAAAATTTTAAAAAAAGTTAAATCCTTGTTTTGTTGAACACAAGAGATGAATAGTAAATATTGATTTAGAATGAATGCAAACATTTCCCTAAGAGTGGATAATTACAGCTTTTCTATCCAAAACACTTATATTTGAAGAAGCACTTCACTTATTTTGCCATGCGGTATACATTCTTTAGTACATTTTAAATTATACGTTGTCCTGGACAGTGTCTGCTCTATAATTTCTTGTGTCTCTACACCAGAGTCAGTGTGTAATTTTAAACTGCAAACTTTCTGCCAACTAGAAGAGGAGAGGAGGAGGAGAGGCTTAACTCTTTCCCTTTAGTGGGCTGTGAGATTCACTAAGACTTCAATCACTGATGCAAGGCAGATTAACATATGGTTTGTCAAGCATGGGAGGGGACGAGTCCAGTTAGGATTCAAAGATGCTAGTCCCTCATCATTCCATGTAGCATCTTCTAAATTATAAATATCTGTTTTTCAATGGCCTTATGATGTATTGCTAGATATTTTAAGGAATCTTTTGTTGTTTGTCTGCTTAAGGAATACAAGAGCATGAGGCTGTTGTGTACTTCAACCTATTTCACACATCACAAAAACAACCAGCCATATAGAATTACTGAATATGTTGTTGTCTTTAAATACCCCTTCAATTTCTTGCTGTACTATTTAGCCTGTATACCGTGCTGACCCAGTCCTAAGAAGAAGGAGACATTCTTATGACCATTTAAAGGTGTCACACAGGGAGACTACACACGGTTTGCCAGCAAGCCAGGAAGTAAGGAACATTCAGATAGCAATTCAGGAACTGGGAGTAAGCTCTCCCAATGGGTGTGGCATCTGAAGCAGCCGAAGTCCAGTTCCTGCATCAGTTACCAAGTTCCGCCCAAGTTTTGCTCAAGATCCTCAGCCCAACTTCAGCCCTTAGTGACAAGTGGGTAGAAGATCACGTGCAAAATTGGGCAGAACTCAGCAAGCTAGCATGGGAGCTCCACTTCAATGTTCTCCGCCACACAACCACTGGATTCCCCTCCCCCCCCCCAATCACTGGATTCCAACCCCCAACCCCCGCCAAAAGTGCCAGCACAGCTTAGCTTCTCTCCACACTGGAGCAATGAAAGGTCCTTGTGATCTTGATGATCTACAGATGCATACTGTACCACTTCTGTGCTTGCAGTGTATAAAAGCCTCAGCTGAATGAACTGACAATTTCGCACAGAGCTGTACATACAACCACTGCAATGTGTAATACTGCAGTAGTGAATGGAAGCACCTCCATATAATGCCAGCCAGGAGATGGGCCCACAAGTCACTGAACGGCGATCACGAAACACCTGAATCAGGTCAATGTCTCAGATGCCTTGCACTCATTCCTATGCTCTGTTGCTAAAGTACATTGGAATACCCTAACAAATGGGTAACAAAACTGTACACTAACAACACAATAAACCAATGGCTAAAGGAGAAATACTCCAGAATGGTAATTAATTTAAGGCGTGGGAATCCTATTGCCGATCTCTCCTTAGGCTGCTGCTGCCCAGCATCTCCTTCCAGGGGAAAGTGGCAGCCCAACCACACATCTGAGAGGAATAATGTGGGATCAGCTGCTTGATTCAGAGGGAGTAGCAATTATTTACTTCCCACCAGATTAACCTGAGGTTCAACATTGTTCTACCTGCTTCATGCTGTTCTGTAAGAAGTATGGTTATAGGCATAGTCAGCTGGCTTTGGTCACAACTGGCATGTTCTTTGTGGGTTGGGTAAGGAATTCACAGGCTACTATTACTGAGCACCCTGAGACATTTTATTGGTCACCATAGGGTATCCAAACCATTCTCTTGGGGCTGGGTGGCTCAAGGGAGATGGGATGAGACGTTTGTGTGTGTGATTGATGGTCCCAAACAGGGTTGTAGCTAGGGGAGAGGAGCCTGTGTTCACTTCTCTCCCTGGTAGCCTCTTAGAGTGAGGGAGATAAAGAAGAAAATAGGGAAGGGTGTGTCTGGGGGGGCCCTCAGGAGCTAATGGTCCTGGGTTCTTTGAACCCATTCACTCAATTATAGCTAAACCCCTGGTCCCAAAGGATGGACAACTTGTGGAAGACAGCGCTGCCATGAGCTTCCTTGATCCCATAAATAGTGTTGACCATAAGGAGCAGAGATCACTGATCACTGATCAGTGATCAGCTGCTCGGAGCCAGGGTAAGGTAACCCAGAATGAGGATAGTAGGCTCTTCCCATCCAAGCTCTCTCTTTCGATGTACTGTAGGTGCCCACACTGTGGAGCAGTCATAGGACTTGCTGCAGATCTTCAGTGCTGTAATAAAGCTATGGCCCCTTTTACAACGTCAGGTATTTATTGGGCTGTGGGACAAAGACAAAGACCTTGCTGATCCCAAAGTTTCAAGTCATTTTTATTTGCCTTGCAATCCAACAAAAAGGTGATCGCTTTGTCCTAAAATTATATCTTTTTCTTATTTTTGTTGTACATTCATTTCAAAGGGAACACTCAAATTTATTTATTAATCGAAACATTTCTACCCCACACTTCTGGTGAAATTTTAAACACAGCTTTCAGCATAAGACATCAGACAAAGGTACCACAAAATAAGGTATTGAATAAAAACAAAAATACACAAATAGGACATCAGATAAAACAATTCAAACAAAAGTATCAGGAAATACAGATCTTATCAGATTGGTAGACCAAATGAATTCTGAAAGTCTTTGTGCAGAGAAAGAGCACTGAAAAATAACCACAATAGCTGGAGGAGAGGAGAGCTGGCCGGAGGAGAGGAGAGCTGGACTTGTGGTAGCAAGCATGACTTGTCCCCTTAGCTAAGCAGGGTCTACCCTGGTTGCATATGCATGGGAGACTAGAAGTGTGAGCACTGTAAGATATTCCCCTTAGGGGATGGATCTGCTATGGGAAGAACATCTAGGTTTCAAGTTCCCTCCCCGGCATCTACAAGATAGGGCTGAGAGAGATTCCTGCCTGCAACCTTGGAGAAGCTGCTGCCAGTCTGGGTAGACAATACTAAGCTTGATGGACCAATGGTCTGACTCAGTATATGGCAGCTTCCTATGTTCCTAGATGTAAAGCAGTTGAGAGTGGCATGTTTTTGTTGTTTGTATTTCCTGAAAAACTTTATTAAAAACAGAAATATTGAGTGGGGGGGGCGGGTAGAGCAAGGTGGGAGTTCCTAATCAGGGCATTCCAACGCCTGGACACAGTCACTGAACATCATAATCATCGTTCCATGCCTCTCCAAACCATGAATTGGGAATAATGGGAAGCTCAGTGCTACAGTGATGATTTATTTGGAATTGGGAGGGGGGTGCTCTGTTGCGACTAATGATTGCCTCATCAATTCATTCACTTTTATTGAAAGAGCTCAAAGTTGCCTGCATGGATTTCTCACAATTACCCTTGAGGTAGATTAGGGTGAGATGTAAACTCCATCCACACATTATATTCAATGCATATACAATCTGTGTACAGTGCATGCATATATAGATCTGTACACACACATATTGTATTCAGCACAATCTACAGCTATACAATTCGTGTCTATATCCTGCATCTGAGGGGCTGAACTCAGGTTCATTTTTAAAATCACTGTATGTACAGTCAATCACACAAACACATGTCAATTATGTACAGACAGTTGAATGCACATAGAACATAATGTCTGAATAGGGTTATAGTAACTGACCAAGAGGAGTAAAGAGCAAAAGACACCCAAAGGTGCTGAATAAGTTGCTGTCATCTTTATTCTGTACAGCCTGATGTGTTTCGAGTATATGCTCTTCTTCAGAGGCAAATATATCTTTGCTCTCTTACTGGAAATTATATCCTGCACTACTCTTTCTGACCCAAGAAGCAACTGACCCAAGAAGCAATCCATGGACCAGTGTAACATTTTATCAACTTCACAACACTGGTTCCCAAAAGCCAATAAAATGTGACATGTAAGTGTTCTGTGGCATCTCTCTCAGAAATACAGCTTTTGAAAACACATTTCTTTTTTTCCTTATGAAGGAAACCATACTAGGGTTGTGCATTTTGTTTGTTTTGTTTTTGGCCCAAATCCGAAACACCCACATTTTGTTCTTTGTTCGAAATCAGCCAATCTGAAACACCCCAATTTTGTTCTTTGTTTGAAATTGCAAAATCAGAATCCAAAATGTTTTGGATTTAAAAAAAATGGCCGCGGGGAAAAACTAGTGGGTGGGGGTGGTAGTGCCCAATGGGTGGAAACTACTACCCACATTTCAGAGGAATTGGGCAAAGGGCTGATTTTTGGTGAATTTTTGAGGTTTAAGGTTTTTCCCATAGGGAAGAATGAAGGTTTCAGCAAAAGTTTAGCTTCATGTCAGGAGGAAAGGGGTGGCACAGAGGAGAGTTGGGTGGGTGGTAGTGCCAAGTGGAGACAAGGAAGCTGCCAGAATTATTTCAAAGGAATTGGGCAGAGGGCTGATTTTAAAAGATTTAATGGAGTGTACGCGTCTTTAAAGTTCTTCCCCATAGAGAATGATGGAGCTTTCAGCAGTCTCATAACTGCACTTGGGGGGCACCAGGGTGGCCCAGAGTGAGTGGTGGTGTAGAGCACATAGGGTGCCAACCACTGGCTACTGGGTTCTGTTGTTTCTGAGATGTTTTGAGTGTAGATTCTCTGGTAGCAAATGAGAGTGGATTTGTGGTTTGTTGTAGAAAATCTGTTGTAGAAACAAACATTGTTTGTTGTAGAAAATCTTATTCCTGAAAAGGAATAAGGAGGCAATTGGCAGCAGATCAGCCCACGCTTTCGCTGGTCAATCTGCAGGCTGGAAGGGCCGGAAATTCAAACAGATGTCAAAACTCAAAATGGAGACTGAAGGGGAAAGACTTTTCGCGATTGCAAAATTGAGTTTCAAAACAGCCGAAACAACAAAACGTTTTGTGTCCAAAACAGGGACGTTTTGTTTCGGCTACAAAATTTTCTGTTTTGAGCATTGGGTGTTTTGTTTTGGCTACAAAACAGCCAAAATGGTCTCTTTTGTGCACAAAATGTTTTGTATCCGAAACGAAACGCACATCCCTAAACCATACACAAAAATTTTACTTTAATATTTGCAAAGGCATTGCTCCATTGTTCCACCTTTGGGCCACCTCTTTATATAGCAGGGGAGAGCAACTGGCTGTATTCATCCCAAGCACAGCATCCTTCCAGTGGCTGTTGCCGGTGTCTAACTTATGTTTCTTTTCTTTTTTCAGATTGTGAGCCCTTTGGGGGACAGGGAGCTATTTTATTGGCAAGGAGAGCTGGTCTTGTGGTAGCCAGCATGACTTGTCCCCTTAGCTAAGCAGGGTCCACCCTGGTTGCATATGAATGGGAGACTTGATGTGTGAGCACTGCAAGATATTCCCCTCAGGGGATAGAGCCACTCTGGGGAGAGCAAAAGGTTTCAAATTTCCCTCCCTGGCAGCTCCAAAATAGGGCTGAGAGAGATTCCTGATTGAAACCTTGGAGAAGCCGCTGCCAGTCTGTGAAGACAATACTGAGCTAGATAGACAAATGGTCTGATTGAGTATATGGCAGCTTCCTGTGTTCCTATTTATTTATTTATATCTGGGTAAACCGCTTTGGAAAATTTAGTTGAAAAGCAGAATATAAATATTCATTGTACTGTATTGTATTATATTGTATTGTATCATACCATAAAGATTGCTGGCTTTCCACTCTTACATATGAACATTTGCAGCTGACTTCTGAATCAGACCAGTGGTCTATTTTTTCCACCTGTAGGCAAAAACGATTTGCTACTCCAGCTTAGGGTGGTTGGTTGGGGCAAGTTAAATCTATTTTAAAACTTTTCCAACCTCTGCTGTGCTGTGAGGATGGTAGCACAGACAGGGTTGACCGGCAGGGGGCAGGCACTCATGGAGGTGAGGGGAGACCAAGGAGGGGGAGGGGGAGGTGGGGGCAAGAGCTCCTTCCCTGAGCCGCCCGCTGCCCAACTGACAGGTCGGGCCATTTTCGGGTCTCTTTGCTCATGCAAACTTTGAAAAAAGTTTAAAAATAGATTTAACTTGCCCTCAACCCCCGAATTTGTCTCCTCTTAAGAATTTGCTGCCGTAGGCAAGTGACTACCTTGTCTGTGCGTTAATCCGCCCCTGGGCCTATCAGCTCAGTACTCTCTCTACTGACTAGCAGTAGCTCCCCAGGATTTCAGAAAGGGTCTTTTTCATCCTAGGCAAGCCAGGGATTGAACCTGAGCCTTGGTGCATGAAAGGAACACACTGCATGACTGCATTACAGATCAACCCCCTTGTCGTAAGACTACTCCAGAAATATCTCTCAGAATGTCCATATTGGAGCGGAGAAATCATGCAAGGAAACAAATGGGCTTAACCGAGAACGATTCACCTTCCCCACTAGGTTTCATTTCTTTCAGTGGAGCAACTTAAATCCACAACACTTCCCAGAATAAATAAAACATAACTGATGAAATATTCTAACTATACCCTGGATTTAAAATTAGAAAGCTGCCCCTTTCTCCTGGTTACTAGCGTTTGCATAATCATAAAAGACCAAAGATAAAAATAAATTTGGCTGGAATACCATTGAAATCAAGGAGAAGTGTCAGGCTGGTTTTGCATGGCTTTCAGCAGAGACAAAATAACTTGGAGTCAAAGAAAAGAGACTGTGAAGAATAAATCCCTGAGCAATCAAGAGGATGTGTTTTCAGCTTTTCTGAATGTAACTCCTATATTCTTTCAACACTGCATGAGAAGATTTGAGTTCCTTTTTAATTTTTTCCCCCAGAATGTGGGCACCCTACCTGACAGATCACAATTTGTACATCAATATATTATAAGGTTTTAACAGTTCCTTTTCCAAAAGTAATCAAACAGAGCAGTGAGGGGGGCACTAATCACGACAAAAATATCCTTCAGAGCCTTTCTTGAAGTGCCAACTCCAGTATGTTCTCAGAGGGTAATTAAATGCACACTCTCCATTCCAAACCTCATTTCCCCCTTGGGCTCACTGTACCAATCTCAACGGAGGGCTATAAGGCCAGTTGTACTGCATCCCAGAGTTACACCCACAGTTTGCCGTTTTCAAAACTACAGCCTGTCATACATATGAAGTTGTACTTCAGCCCACTCAGTGACTGTGCTTTCCACCCCTAGCAATAAAATAGATGTCTTCATACTTTCCACATTCCAATGGTAATGAGTGGGCCAGGCTAGATCTTCCCTTAGTTTCTCAGAGTATTTTGTTTGCTTTTAAGACTTCTCTGCTAAGCTGGAGAACATCCGCAAAATAAACCCCTCAATGTTTAGATTTTGTTATTGGCAGTTTTCCAAATTCAGCTCAAAGAAAAACAAACCTCTCCTATTTTTCAGCATAAATTAGAAATGAGACAAATCCATTAGATCACATACTTCAGCTTCCTGACACTGCAGGATTCTTTCTAAGCCTACCAATGCCATTTCATGCTGGAATTATACCCAACCATTCAATGATCACAACTCAATGAGCGTTTTGGGGTGCATGAATGGTTCTGTGCTTGTGCACTGAGGATTCTCACCATTTTTCTTCTGCAGCATCTTCTCCTGTTGTATTGGAATCCCCCTTTGAAATTGCCCCAAATTTGAGGAAAGCAACTTGCTTGTTGTGTGCCACAGGTTCTAGAAAGTAGGTAGCCGCTCGCCACCCCTTCGGCGACGTGGCTTGTTTGTTCCAGCCCCCCTCATTGGCCCAGGTCACTTCCGGGGGCGGGGTCAGAAGGGCCTAGCCGGCAGCGCACCTGCGCCGGCTCAGTCCGCCTCTCGGCTTCAGACTCTCCCTCCCATCCCTTAGATATAGACTGGGCATTCACTGGTTGCCATTTGGGGCTGGACAGGAATTTTGGGGGTCTGCACCTGATTGGCTCTTGGTGTACACCTTTCCCCCCCTGCCTCAGGCTATATCAGGGTTCCCAGGTAGCTAGCTAGCGCATTAATTAGGATAACTCTTGTCGAAGACAGTGCGGTTGGGGAACTGCTAAGTAAATGTGTGTGGCACCTTAGGTAAGCTTTAAATCAAGGAGGAGGAGCTGATCCCTTGAGGCTTGACAGATCAGGGATGCTGCTTGACTCCTACCTCTCTTCAGATGGCATCCTCTCTGTATGGCTGTGCAGCATCGGTGGGGTGTCATTCTGACAATGGAAACCTGACTTTAGGTCGGCGAAGAAGGGCTCCTCTGCTGCAGAGCGGAGGTCTGCCTGGAGCCAAGGTGCTATCGCCATGGTCTGATGGGGGCGCTGCCACGGTGTGGCCGGCCTGCTAGGTACTGCACTGCAGGGGGCTAACCAATCCCAGCTAATATGCCTGTAACCAAAACCTCAATAAAGAATTGACTGTTCCTACCATAGCAATGTCTCCGCATCTCCTTGGGGTCTGGGTACAAGAAGACTCAGAAGCTAAACTGCACACACAACTTGCCATGTTGCAAACTTATTCTTAGCCAAAGCACTAAAAATCTGCAGGTGGCAAGAAATCTTAAAAATTGAGATACACTTCCTCAAGTTTGAAATTTGAGCTTTTGGAAAACTCAAAAAACAGAAAGATTAAGAGGAGGGGCAAAGAAGGTTCCCTAAGTAGGGAGTTCCAAACCCTGGAGGAGAGAGAGAGAGAGAGAGAGAGAGAGAGAGAGAGAGAGAGAGAGAGAGAGAGAGAGAGAGGCTTTATCACAAGCTTCTTTGAACATCCATGAGAAGCTGTTCTGTACACCAGCTGTCTAAGTCTTTGCTGTTTCTCTCTGCTACAATGGCCATTCTCATCTTCAAAAATATTTCCAAATTCTGATATACTTTCTGTGTGCACCAGAGGCGTATCTAGGGAAAATAGCGCCTAGGGCAAGCACTGAAATTGTGCCCCCTGTCCAAACATCTGACACCCATCTTTCAGATAACTTTACCATAATATCAGCTGAAAAATACAAGTCAGGCTTGTTAATCTGTTAATATTTCAAGAACTATTTAGCAGTGGACGTAGCCAGACCAAAAAATGCTGGAAAACTACAAATTTCAGTATGCTGGGGCTCATGAAATACCCAAATACTATGTGGAGGTGTACTTGGAAAACTAAACAGAAGTGCCTGTCTAATTCTCTACTATGCATTGTAGCATCACTACTACATAAGTTTTAAAAATAAATGGAGAATTTGACTTTTCCCAGATACTCTGAAAATAATTAAAGGATATGCAGAGTAGACTGTCACTGCTTGGAAGATATTCTAGTATTTCAGAAAGGCAGTTAAAATGAGAGAAAGAGAGCAAGGAACTCCCAGAGGGCCTCATACTAAGGATTTCACACTGATTCAAAGACAAACTCACCTTTAATATTATTGACATAACATTTAACTCACTTATCACAAGAAGCAAAGTAAAAGCAAATGAATACAATTCTAGCTCATAAGCTTCAGCTCAGTATTCACAAACCCTGATTCTCTGTACATAGTGCCAGTCTGAATATGTGTACAGTGACTTATATTATATTAATTTTTTTTAACCTGTAGCCCTTTGGGGGGTTCCTAAAGGCCATGGGAGGATCTGCAAAGGTTCCCCCTCCCCCCACTAGCCTCTAGGGCCTTGCAGGGACCATTTGAGCATGTGCAGTGGCCATTTTTAAAAATAATTTTTTTAAAATGGCAGCTGAAAACAAAATGGCCACCGTGCATGCTCAAATGGCCTCTGCAAGACTTGGCATGGCCTAGGGCCTCTCAGAGGCCATTTGAGCATGTGCGGTGGCCATTTTGGGTTTGGTGGCCATTTAAAAATATTTTTTTAATTTTTAAAAATGGTGCCTCCCTCTTCAAGTGGCGCCCGGGGCATATGCCCTGTCTGCCCCACCCAAGATACACCATTTGTATATGACAGGCATATGCCCTGTCTGCCCCACCCAAGATACACCACCCAAGATACACCCAAGCCCCACCCAAGATACACCCAAGAACAGATTTAGCTGTTCTCCACTACCTCCATAAGAGCTCTTTGCATTTCAAAAATATGTTCCTGAGGGTTGCACAGCCCTCAGGGAAATATTTTTGGAAAGTGAAGAACGTTTACAGAGACAGAGAGCAATAAAAATAGGTACTCCTTCCCTTTCCGCTCCACATATCCTGCTGCTTGAAAAGACTCTAGCTGTGTTAAAAGCAGCTTCTCCATGTGGGGCGCAGCTCTGCTGCATTCCCAGAATTCTACTCTGGATGTAAGCCACTGGATGTCAGCCACTATCAACAGCCGCAGACAGATACCTTTTCAGAAGCATAAAATGGTAAATATTAGGGATGTGCATGAAACAGATTTTGTGTTTTGTTTTGAACTTGAAACGTTTCAAGTGTTTTGAGCATTCCGAGTGCCATTTTGGAAGGCTGTTTTTCTGGGGAGAAATAGTCTACCATTTGGGTTTGGCAGATAGACCAGGCCTCCGCTCTGGACTAGCATGTCAGCCTGCCTCAGAGGGCTGGTCTACCTGCTGCATGAGACAGTAAGAGCAGGCCTCTGCTCCAGATTTAGTGTGTTGCTCAACTCGGAGGCCTGGTCTACCTGCCTCACATGGCCTTCTGATATGGGCCTTCCAGTGTGGACCAATATGATAAATCCAGAGTTGAGGCCTGGTCTACCCGACAACCCCAACTGGTAGACCAGCTCTCGCTGGAAAAACAGCCCCCCCCCCAAATGGTCCTCGGAATGCTCAAAATGTTCTAACTCAGAACAGAATTGTTCCATTTCGAGCTTGAAACAGGTCCTTCATTGGGCGTTTTGTTTCAAGCTCAAAACACTTGAAATGGCCAGTTTAAAGTGAGAATATCCCAAGCTCAAAATGTTTTGTACATCCCTAGTAAATACTGTCACTCTTCCAAAAATAGGAAGGACTAGAATTTGTCTGTAATAAATTTGTGTATGATAAGCAAGGAAACAAAGTATAATTTCTGGGACTACAAGTCTTCTGCTTACTGAAGTCTCTGTACCCTGAACGGCAAATAGCAAATATTCACATACAAGCTTCAAGCATTACTAGTTTTTCTTTACTGAGTTAGGAAGCCTGGTCTCATCATTGCAAAAGTTCTGTATATGCTGCCTAAAAGATATGGAAAAATAAGGTTTCAAAGAGTTAGTTTGTGAAACTGGAATGATGCATTAATTTCATAATAGAGTCCCGGGCAACTTGTGACCTGTAAATCCAAAGTCAGCTCAACAGTTAGATATTGATCCCTGCCAGATCAGTGTTGGACTGCTTGGGACTGTTTTTGCAATCCCAAGCAGGCAGCAAATCAAAGAGGACTGGAAGGTTCCTGTCCTTGTCTGGCGACCTGCATTCAGCTTGATGGCTCACAAATTGCTTAGGCCTGAAGTTGGCATGCTTGCAGCATGAAGCCACTATGCAACAAAACCAAGGAGGAGCTGTGGCTCAATAAAATAACATGAGCTGTAGAAAATCCTCAAGTTCAGCCTTGCTTTTTCTATTAGAGAGCTGCTACATTCAAAGTATATGAGAGAGTGTTAGATGGAGCACTGGCATCTAATATAGACATCTCCAAATAAGATTCTGTGTGATTCAAAGAAGTCTCAATACCAAAATTTGTTTTGAGCAAGTATCTAAACCAATGACAGAGATACCAAAATTCCCTCATCCATGAGAGGTTTGATGTTGTCTCTCCTGATGCTATTGGAGCAAAAGTTGTATTAATTGATTACACAGGGTTCTGGTTGCTATTTTCAGATGTGTAATGTGCTCCATTTGTATTTTGTTTTCCTAAATTACCAGAGGAGTGACTACTGGAGTCAGGCGATATTGACCCCAATTGTCAGAAAGCATTAAACTTTTTGTCACCTTGACAAATGCCAGGTCGGTAGAGAATGGAAATTGTTCAGCTTCCTTCTCAGCACTTTTGTGTGTTGCACCAACAATAGAGGAATGAGTGTGTTAAAACTGGACTCTGGGCTGTTGACAGTGGTTTCTTTCTGTCTTATCACCCAGCTTCAATCAGTGGTGTGCCTATTATGCAAAATACAAGTGCTACATTGTTCTGCTATAATGGTCACACAACACTCGTCACAGTGGTGTTGTCTGATTACTGCACAACTCTGCCTTTGTTGATCAGTATTCCATCGTCTGCCGAATTCAGGCTCCTGTTTGCAGGGGTCTCTGAGCAAGACACAATCCTCCTGTGAATAAAACTTCATTTTTTAATTTCAGTTTTGCCTTTGCAGAACAAATCCTTTTGACAGTGTTTTCTTGATGGCTAAACTCCCACATTCTGGATGACTGATCCAAAACACATGTCAACAAATATAAGAAAAACCGCACTGAAATCTAGCACAGATAGGTATGGGAGCATTAGTAAACAAAACAAAAAAATCAAAGCTGAGAACCAACACTCTAGTCAAAGAAGCATATTACACTTGCTGAGCTTTACAGAATGCTTCTTGTTCCCTGGATGTCTTGCCAACTGCCACATAGTCCAGGAAGTTGTCCTTCAAAATATTTAAGATTGTATTTTGCACAATTTCCTCCTTATCTTTCCCCAAGACTTACATTTTAAAATGTCAATGTACATATGGGAATGTTTAAGCTCAAGGATGCTGATCCATCAGGAAACTTTTAAAATCTTCTCCAAAAAGGTTTATTTTTTCCCCTTTCACTCTTAATGGATTGTTTCTGTTTATGTTGTACCTGCCAGTCCAAATGACAGTACCACCCAGCCACAAGAAATTCCCTCATTTTTTAAAAGCCAGGGGAGAGGTGCAGACACTTCCAGATTTTGGGGGAGATTGGATTTTTTTTCCCTAGAGGGGGAAAAAAAATCACAGAGCATCTTTGCAGCTTGGTAACCACAGAAATTTCAGCTGCAATCCTAGCTTCAAACTAGCTTAAATCATGCCTTGGCTGGGAGTCTTCCTTGGAAAACCCAGGATGTTGTAGGTTGTGTGGTTGGTGATTCAAAAGGTGGCACCTTTCCCTCTGATTCAGCATTGAACCAGTGGACAAACAGGGCAAGGAGTCATTGTGCTACAGGAAGTGTTAGCAAATAGCATGTAAGGATGAAAAGGCTGAGTTGAGTGCCTCACACCAAAGGAAGAAGGTTTGCACAATTCTGAAGTATTACCTCTGGTGCTTAGACGAATCCAGATTGTGCAACTCATCCTACCTAACAAGTTCTCCATGACACGGCAAGTGCCTTTTCACTGACTCCGTCCAGAAGAAGGTTAACTGCCTTCACAGTTCTACAGATGTTCCAGTTGGATACAATATTTATCACTTCCTCTTCTAAACTCCAGCCCAGTAGGAGCTGTGAGCCACCAAAATTCCAGACTTGCCAGGGCTGCCTTTCTTACACCTAGTCTCAAAAGAGCATTAGGCAGTGTCTAAAAGGAATGCAAGCACTGGCAACAGCTATAATGCTGTTCTTATGCACTGCTGTCATGATGGAGGCACACCTAAGCCCATTTAAACTGGTTGTTGATATCTTAACTACATTTACTAGAGAAAGTCCTATGGAAATTTAGTAGCCTTATAGAGGAACTCCTGAGTAATAATATTCAGTAATTTAGTTAGGATGTCAGCCCATGGGTTTAAGCAAACGGTACTCTGCATACAGTTGACTAATTCAGAGTTTTAAAAAGGAAATATGCCAACTTTCAAATAAGAAAAGGATTCAAAATAGAGATGACTGTTAATGAAGGTGATTCTGCAAGGGAACATACTTGAATAAAAACTGCTTTGGGAAGATAACATTGTTCTCAGTGTCTAGTATTACATTTTAACTTACATTTTGCTTCATTCTTCTTATTGGTTCTATTTTAAATATTGTATCATTTAGTAAAATACAATCTATAAACCCCTGCTAAATGAGCAAAGAGGCACCTTTTTAAAGCGGTGGTTCTCTTTATTTAGCAGGGGGAGAGCAACTGGCCCTATCCAACCTCAGCACAGCATCCCTCTAGTGGCTGTTGCTGGTGTCTTTTTCTTTTTTAGACTTTGAGCCCTTTGGCGACAGGCAGCCTATTTATTTATTTATTTATTTATTTATTTATTTATTTATTTATGTGAGCCACTTTGGGAACTTTGGTTGAAAAGCGGTATGTAACTATTTGTCGTATTCGTATATGTTAATGGAGCCATGTGGAAGTCACTTCTGGATGTCATATCATTTAAGTTATGAGGGACCACAAAGTGAATTGGCAGGGGTGAGGCGAAGTGAGGCAGTCACCTCAGGCAGCAGATTATTGATGCATCAAGATGCCTTCCTCCACTCCCCACTTTTTAAAAAAAAAAAGGAAAGAGGAGGTTGTGCACAAAGAAGGGGCAGCATTTACAGAGGTCTTGAGCTGCTACTGAGCTCAGACAGAATGCATGATTCCTTCCTATAACAGCATTTTTAGTGCACAGAGAAGGAATAGCAGTGATACTGTCATAGAAAAATACCACATCACTTGGCCTACCAATAGGGCTCATTAACAAACGTTATTGTCTGGGCATGGGAGATAACCATGGGGCAATGGCTTCCATTTTATTCTAGTAATGTATGGATTCAACCTGAGAGTCAAGGCTGCCATCTGTCCCCATATGAATCTACTTATAGCTTGCAGTTAATACAAACAGGTAGTCTCAATAGAGATTACCTCTTTGGATGAATGAGTATGTGTTACATTGTTTTTATTTCTTGACAGCAAGCAGCTGTAATGACAAACCCATCATCAATCAATAACCAGAAGTACAGTGGCACTCACCTAAGCTGTCCACAGCTCATGGGTTCTTCCCTGTTGACTCAGAAGTGAATAATTTCAGTCATTTCCCATGATACCTATCTAAGAGTGGATAGAGCATGCACATTAAAGTACAAATCACATAAGCTGAAACAGGATGAACCAATTTTTTACAAAGTGTGGATAGCCTCTTATTAGAATGTTTTACGTTTCTGTGCCCCTTTAATTGTTCAGTCTTACCCAGTTAACAGGTTGGAACTAATGTCATGTTTTAGGAGACGTACAACCCTTTTTCTCAGCTGTACCTCTGGAGCACAGATTCTGCTTGCACTCAAGAATGGCTGCCATACTAAAAACCCACTCATATTCAATTGTAGCCAATGGTACATGCAAGGAAGTGGGTTGAGAAGTGAGGCTGATTTAGATATTTAATATACATAATGAGTAAAGCAACAAAAACAACCCTCAAAACAAACAAGGCAATGGATTGCCAGCTGGATTGAGTGGGCAAATAAATGCTTACACCTTCATTAATAACTGTGACCTGCTCACTTCACAGCTAAAGTAGTTCCAGTGCCAATTACATTAGGCTAAATTAGCATTTGGTATAACTAAATGAATATTCACTGGCTTTAAAGCTCAATACAAAATTTACAATGGAAATAGATAAGACTTTGAGACAAAGTCAGGTATGTGCAGATCTTCATCTACTCTCCTACATGTAAAGAAAATAATAATTGGTATTATTTATTAATTATTATTAATATTAATAATATTTTTAATATACTCATAAAACTTGGGATATGCAAATCAGAGAAAGAAAATTGGTGTCACATTATTTTTGCCAGTTTACATGAATTTCTTGTAAGACTGATTAATCTAACCTCCAGGGTGCATATTGGCTGCATCAAGTGTCAATGTGTTTCAGCTCCAAATCCATGGGGAGCCAATACTGTGAGATTCTGCCATGCAACCAACAGGGTTATTTTGAAAGACAGTGCAAATAACTCACATTAACATGAATGCAAACAGACTATGGAATGTATATTGACTGTTTCACATGACTAGCTCACCATGGGCTGGGAACTAAAACATACTTAAATTTGAGGAGGCCATCATGCACTCCAGAGTTGTATGAATCATCCCTAAGAGAAGAACTCCCAAGTTATCTTTTATTTGGACAACTGCCTTATATGTGCACTGTTTGAACATCTTGCTGTAACTTATTGGCTGAAACAATAGCATGATTTGGTCCTATCTTCTCCTATAACCCTTCTTCCTCCTGTTGAAATGGTTTCTTACCCAATATATAATGATGTGCTTTGCATTGCATGGTGATAAATGACTACTGACTCCTATCTTTTTAAAACTCATTTAGAAACTGCAGGTAGCTATACTTTGATATTTCTTGCAGAGGAAAAAGCTGGGTAATGACTGAAATATAAAGGAGTAGAATGTGTAGGAAACACAGTTGAGAAACCCAAATTCCACATCTGGCTCCAACCCAAATCAGAGAATAATCCGAGAGGCCACAAGGGTATGCATGTGATAGGTGTAGTGAAGTGTAACTGAGTGGAAAGTTAGGCTTGTTAAGTTTATTGAACAAAGTTACTAAGGTTTATTACTTAACTATTATGAAATTATAAACAACAGTACTACTCTGAATGAAAGATCATCCTAACAGAAAAAAATAACAGTCTCAAGTGTCCAGTAAGAAATACAAACTGACCAAGCAGTCTACAGAACTGATGATTGACACAAACATTCTGAACTCTAACCCAAGCCTGTACACAGATATATACATACAATGCATCCATGGCATGAACAAAGACAATGCATATACACATAAATCCCAACAATAGGTGTCTCAGGAAATGAGCTGCTTTTTGAGGAAACATTCCAAGCTTATGAGGAAAGATGTTTTTGAAAGATCTGGAAGTTTAAATTTCGAGGTGCAAGCAAAAGATTTGACAATTAAAACAAAACAAAACAAAACTGGATTGGGCAGCTAGTTTAGATAGCTGCATCTTCTCTTGCTAATATTATTGCAGCACTATAATAGAAAAAGCTGACTCTGTTGAAGTTCTCCCTTCTATGCCACTATCAAAGGCAGAGGAACTCTATTACATTCACTCAGTTTAGTGGGGAAAACCCAGCAAGTCGGGCCATATTCCATCTTCATTGCTTTCTATGTGTGTGTAAACATGGCATACCATCACATGAGTTAATTGAATTGTCAAGTCTCAACTTACATGGCTTGTGTACCAGCTCATCTAGAGACACTAACATTGTATTTGTGTTGTCTGTGACTGACAACTCTGGGAAGCTGGAACTTAAGGTCAGTCTTCTGGTGCCCTGGGGCGAATCATATTTCCACAGTTATCCACTTTACTCATCTTACGCGTTAAGTTACCTATGTTACTAGAGTTATGCTTTCTTGAGGGTGCAGGAAAGACCCTGTCATGTATGTGGCATTATTACTGTTGGATAAACTGGAGTTATTAAACAGAGAGGCTGTTCTCATGAGCAGCCAAGACCAGGCTGGGGCAGTTAAGTCTGGGCTTGGCTGCCCATGGGAACTTCCAGGAGCCAAGCGGCTCCTTGTGATGCCATAGCAGTCAACCTGGCTAAGAAGCCGCGTTCTTAAATGAGGTTTAGGGAACGAGCACTCCCTTAACCCTGTTTACCTGACCGTGTGTCAGTGCTGGCTGATTTCATCTGATGATGAAGTACTGATGGGTGCCTGCCCATTGCTGGGATGATTCGCACAATGCACCACACACTTGTGTGGTGCATTGCAGGATTTCCAAGGGTTGGGACGACATGTCCCAACCCCCGTACCTCTGTGCTGCCCATGACAGCCACAGACAGTCTGGGTGCACGATCCACATGCCCAGACACCCCCCCACCTGGATAATCTGTGGGGAAGGCAAGCTTCTACCTGCCCTCAAGCCTTCTCACACAATCATGAGAAAGGACTCGGATTGTTAGTGCTGGATTGTTCTTAGGGATCTAAAGAAAGATTCCTGAATTTTATTTTATTTTATTTTATTTGCAGATGTTATGAAAATTCAAACATACTGCTTTAGGAGGAATTTCCAAATTTGCTTCAAATTTGCTGCAAATTTCATTTCAGGTGGAATCTGGTGAACACCTTGCAGAACCTCTTTGTGAGATTCTCTGTGAAGCCTTTTTACCCTTTTAAGCTTTCTTTTACATTCCTCAGATGCAGGGGCATAGCTGTAACTGGGCAAAATGGGGAAAATGTCCCTGGACCCCTGAAGGATGGAGTGGTCACATTCACATGTAATGTGACTGCAAGCCCCCACTCCTGTCTGAATTTGGATGTTCAGGAGAGCAGTCTCTCTGCAGTAAGTGAGACTGCAGAGAGGTGGGGGAGCTAGCTGTGTTGGCTTCCTTCCTTACTGAAGGACAGCCTGCACAGCCAATCATGCTGGAGTTGAGGGAGGAGCTACCTCCCACAACTCCGGTTCCATGGCCAGCAGCCTGCAGTCCTTAATTCAGACTGGCCGGTCCATTTTTGTCTAAATGACTGGCCGGTCCATTTTTGGCCCATTTTGGGGCTCTGCACACAGGGAGCTTTCTCTGCCTCCACCACCATCCCCGCCTCCCCCCCCCCCCCCGCCATGCCACCCACGCCGCTGGAGCGCTGCATCCCACTGGCCACATCACCACTGCTACCATCACGCCTGCTATTGCTGCTTCCTATCTGTGTCTCCTCTTCCTCTCCTCCTCCTCCAGGCACAGGCCTGCATTTTCATTGGCTGCGGCCCTGCACCCACTGATTGGGCCTCCAATTGGTAAAGAACTGTGTGGGTGGGGCTTGCCACATACAACCTAAGCCTTTTATAGAGAGAGATAGTGCCAGGACCTAGTGAGCTCACTAGTTGCTGTAGCCCCACCTCCCTTACCTGCTGGCTTTCCTGATTGTTTGGAGTGGCTGGGTGCCCACCCTCTGGTGCCCAACTACCCTCCACCCCCCACCCACCTCAAGTGCTTGTGTGCACTGCTTGGCCTGATTGCCTGCAGCTCCTGGTGAGACTCCAGCTGAAGATGCCAAAAGGAGATGGACTGGTGAGCCCCCTTCTTTTTATACACTACACTACACTACACTACACTACACTACACTACACTACACACACACACACACCAGTTAATTTAGAGTTCTTCTGGTGTATTTTAAACAGGGCTTAGTTTGAGGGAGGGAATTTTAGGTAGGTACTAGGGTTGTCAGGAGAGTTGGGAGGGTGACTTAGAAAGGCCACTGACTAATCCCTTTCCCACCCTCCCCTTAGACTCACCCCATTATTGTTTGCCCTTTTCTGCCCCCCCGCAAAGGCCTCCTCCCAAATAAAACCTGCTCTTTATTTGGGGGGTTCTAGTTTATTTATTTATTTAGCTGCTGCTGCTGCTGCTGTGTGCGCACTAGAGTGTTAGTACTGTGTGTGTGGCACACACAGCATAAATTTTGACCACCCCACAACCCCATACCACTTTCTTAGATACCTACATTCCCCCCACCCCCATTGGAGTCAGGGCTTAAATTAAAACCTCAAAAATGTCCGGCAAAGTGCAATGAAGGAGTAGACTGCCAGGGAGAGGGAGGGGTGATGCTGGTTGTGGTGGTGGTGGGGCAACAGGAGCCTAATCCCCAAATCAACCTTACCCCTGCTTTTTTGGCTGTCCACAGGCTGACCTCCTTGGATGACCCAGCAGAGCAGGAGTCATGGGGGGGGGGGCGCCTCCCCTGTCAGGGAAGAGCACCTTCCTGTAGCAGCTATGGAAGAGGTGCAGACTGCTTCAGCTGCTAGCCCAGCCAGATGGGTCTCGCCAGCCTCCCCAAATACTCTAGGCAGTGCAAGCCCCTGGTCTGAGGCTGAGGAAGAGCAGGAGGAAGTTCTTATGCTTCCCATTCCTGGACCTTCTCAGCCCGGACTGACAGTGGGGGTGGTGGCCCCCAGAAGGATCCAACAGCCCCACCACCACCAAAGTGGCCCAGGACTGGCGAGCATGGTGGCAGCATGGTGTGGGATCACTCCAAGCTCTGCCTTGGTAATCCAACCCATGCTCTCTGCAGGACACAGGTCAGCAGGGGAAAGGACCCCAAATGTGTTGTGATGACGGTGATGCTGTTGCACCTATGAAAGCATCGCCCGGGGGTCTTCGCCCCTGCTGACAGCAATTGACCTAGCATGCTCTTGACTAGCAGCAGCAAGGCAGCAGCATCACCTGACTGTGTAGTAGGTGCAGTCGAAGGGCAAGCAGTCTGATTGTCCAAAACTGCATCTGATAACCTGGGCCATTGGGAAGAGGATGACTGTGGACGATCAGCCAGTTCAGAGGGTGGAGAATGCTGACTTCCGCCAGCTGCTCCAGCTGCTTGCCCCCAGCTACAAGATCCCCTCGTGCACCACCTTCAGCAGGCAGGTGGTGCCCACCCTCTACCGGGCATGCAAGGAGGCCATGTTGGGCTTGCTGCACGTAGCAGGGCCCAACATCACTGTGCATTTCACTACTGATCTGTGGACCACCAGCAGCAGTTACATTTTGCATGTTAAGTAATGTCAAGTAACACTCCAGCCTTTCTAGGATTCTGCTTAAATGAACATTTGACTCTTGAGAGCAGAATAATCCTCTCTATAGGAGAAAGTATTCTGTATTTCCAAGAGAGGGGGGACCCAATATGAACTATTCCTTTTAATTATGCTTCCTATCACCCTCTCGCTAGGGGCAAGTATTCTGTGTTTGTGCGGTGGAGGGGTGGGATGACCCAATCTCAACCACTCCTTTTAATTATGCTTCCTTTCCCCTTGCAAAGCTATCAGAGGAGGAATGGCTAACATTTGTCCTACTTCAATGACATTTTTCATACCACATGAGCTTGGTCCACCTCTCAGTAAAAGCAGCTGGAGTTTCCATAGCCAGCTAGGAGCCATGAAGTACTCATTTATTTATTTTGAATTTTCCCCTCAGCCTTTGTATTTAGCATGTTTTCTTGACATATCACTACCATGTCTTGAAAGTTGCCCATTCCCTATAGCTATTTGTCTCAGATACAGATATACTTTCCCCCACTTGCTTCCAGACAGCCAGCTGCTGCCACCAGCTTCTCTTCCCAATGGCATCTGCATTTTGTCATATTTGTGTGATTCTTTTTTTATCACATTTAGAAGTATTTGTCATATTTGAAAGTCTTTCTGCTACAGACAAGTCACCAAAGGTTGCCCGGCAATTAAAACTCTGAGTAGTAAGCTGTCATAAATAGGGTGCCCCATGTGTGTATCTAAGAATGCCAAATCCCTTTTGCTGCTCTGCCACCCTGCATGAATATAAAATGCTGAGAGCACATTATATATTTTTCCTCCTGTTGATCTGGATTTATTTGAAAATGCCTCAGTTTTTACTATTTACTGCATACTATCGCTTATTCGCTTGTCTTCTTCTTTAATCTTTTCAACAGACATGATGGCTACTAATGAGGTGGCATATTTCATATCACTTTCCTTGCTGTGTTATTTTATTTACTAGCTTGTAAACCCCTAACCTCTTAGTCTCTTCAACATCCCTTTAAATGAAAGAGCCCCTGTGTCTCAGGAGTCTCTCTCATCTACATGCCTTTGCCTCTTACAATTGGGCCATCTATTTAGTCACTGGTGGATATCTTTCCTTAATGACTCTTATACTCTGCTTAATACAGTTTTCTCAGACACTAATATTTTAGTAAGATTTTTCTCCAAGATTATACCAAAACCTAGATCCAAACACTTTAAAGCTCTTGCTATCTCAGCATTAGCATTTACAGTAATGCAGTGGATGTCTTTGTATCTCAAGTGGGCCCTGTCTAATCACAAACTTGTGCACGTCTGTTAAACTGAAAACTATCTAAAATGAATTGTTTTTATGGGCAGATTTCAGTGTTCCAATGCAATGGGAACAATCCTGCTTATGTCACTGAGAGCAGAATCCATTTCTGCATGTCTGCCCATCTGTCTCTCTGTAAACGTCCCTCGGAAATGTGCAATTTGCCATTTAAACTACCTCATTCAAAATAAACTTGGGTAGTAAAATTCCCACACAACCTTGTAGGGTTATCAGGGAAAATATATCATGGCTTAATGTTGATATAAGGAAAGCAAAATTCCACCCTATTTAAATGAAATACGGATTTTCCTCCCTCTCCACTTCTTTGAAGTACAACCCCTCCACCCAAATAAATGAAAATGTAACTTTTATTTCACTGCTCTTTAAGAGTTAATGAAAGATTTGCACCTGTACAGCTGTTGTGGGCTGAATCGAGCTCGTGGAACAAATGTGTGTTCATGTGTGTGTTTTTCCTGGTTCAGACAGTTGTAAATGCCTTGAGTAAAAACACTGAGGACTGCTAATGGATAGGTTTATTTTAAAGCATGCCATCTGCTATCAATCATAGAGAAGTATAGGAAGCAAGTTTGGCTGTGATCCCTTCTTGTGAGCCTGATAAAGATAGGGCTTCGGTACTCTGGAACATTTAGTCCCCAAGAGAATAAAACATCAAACCTACTCAGCAGCTCCACTAACAATAATAAAAATGCCTCTGCCTAAAGGTGACATTCTGAATTTACGATTATTTGTGTCTATAAAGTGTATTCTTTGGCTCCTGACTCATTCTGACTGTCTCACTAGAAGAACAATACATTAAGCCTGCCTGAAGTTAATGGAAATCCTATCCTTTTATTAAGCCAACAGCCAGCACCTGAGATGCTCTCACGCCCCATAGCATCCCCAGATGCTCTCTTCTGATTTTGAGAGTTAGTACACTTCAGAAAATGAAGGCTGATTTTAATTATACAATCCACTGAATTGTAGTTTTCCTGGGTCATACTTCTTCCAGAACAATATCTGAATACTTACATTCGTTCAAGTGAACTGTCATGTCCAGCCTTTAGACTACTTGGGATCTGAGACAGCAAAAAGCATCCATAGTGCGGTTTGCTAGGACTCTTGACAACATCCGTGCAACACTGAGTGATCACCTCCAGTCAAATCGCATAGAAATGGGAAACAGAGATTTGGGAACATGAAAGGAAGTTGCATTCCATGCTGATACAAGATACCGCTTTGTAGTTTGTAGTCCACAGAAACTGGTGTGCAGAGTATCTTCACAGATTGTCAATATTTATTTATATTTATGTATTTAACGCATTTATTTTCATACCACCCAAAACTTGCATCTCTGGGTGGTTTACAATTAAAATAATTTAAACAGTAAAATCATGATCATTAAAATCATTTAAAATCCAACATTAGAAATATTAAAACTATAAATCTAACTAAAAGCCTAGAAGAACAAATATGTCTTCAGTGCCCTTTTAAAAGTTGCCAGAGATGGGGAGGCTCTGGCAACAGGGAACACATTCCAAAGCCCAGGGGCAGCAACGGAAAAGACCCGTCCCCTAGTAGCCACCTGACGAGCTGGTGGCAACCATAGATGAACCTCTCCAGAATATCTCAATGGGTAATCGAGCTAATGGAGAAGAAGACATTCTCTTAAATACAGAGGCCTAAGATGTTTAGGGCTTTATAGGTAATAACCACCACCTTGTATTTTGCACAAAAACATATTGCCGAACAGTGTAGCTCTTTCAACACAGGAGTAGTACGGTGTCTCCAAGATGATCCAGAGACCAACCTGGCTGCCACATTCTGTACCAACTGCAGTTTCCAGACTATGTACAAAGGCAGCCCCACATAGAATGCATTGCAGTAGTCCAGCCTGGAGGTTACCAGCATATGTACCACTGTTCTGAGGTCGTTCTTCTCAAGAAACAGACAACGCTGGCGTATCAGCCAAAGCTGATAGAAAGCACCTCTGTCCACCGCCTCAACCTGGGACACCAGGGAGAGGTTTGGATCCAGAAGCATCCCCACACTGTGTACCTGTTCCTTCTGGCAGAGCGAGACCCCATCCAGAACTGGCAGATCAAAATCATCTCCTGAGTTCCGACCCCGCACCATAGATACCTCTGTCTTATCTGAATTCAGCCTCAGTTTGTTATCCCACATACAGCCCATCACTGCTTCTAGGCAGGCATTTAGAGAGCTTATGCCTTCTCCCGATGAGACTGACATGGAGAAATAGATTTGGGTGTCATCGGCATACTGATCACAACCTGCACCAAATCTTCTGATGATCTCTCCCAGAGGCTTCATGTAGATGTTAAACAACATTGGAGACTAAATGGAGTCCTGAAAGGGGTTCAAAAGTTCAGATTTTGAAGAGCAACAGTCTCCAAGAGACACCATTTGGAATCTATCCATGAGGTAGGAGTGGAACAACAGCAAGGCAGTTCCTCCCCAGTCCCCTCAGACGTTCCAGAAGGATACTATGGTCAATACTATCAAAAGCTGCTGAGAGATCCAAAAGGACCAACAGAGTCACACTCCCTCTGAATTCCCAGTTGGAGATCATCCATAAGGCCAACCAAGGCAGTATCCCCACTCCATAGTCTGTCCAAAAGTCATTGAAATGGGTCTTGATAATCAGTTTCTTCCAAGACTGCCTGGAGCTATGAGGCCACCCTCTCAATCACCTTGCCCAACCACAGAAGATTGGAGACAGGCCTGCAGTTGTGTAACTATGAGGGATCCAAGGCAGGCTTCTTCAGAAGTGGTCTAATTATCACCTCCTTGAGACAAGGAGGCATCCTGCCCTCCCTCAGAAAAGCATTTATAACCTCTACCAGGCCCTCTACAATAGGGATGTGTGAACTGGTTCAAATTCAAACCGGTTCAAATTCGAACCAGGGTGGCTTGAAGGTTCGAATTCGAACTGAACCAGCCATCAGGTTTGAGCTGCAGGTTCGAATTCGAACCGAACCAGGGGGTGGTTGGATTCAAACCAGTTAGAACTGGTTAGAACCAGTTCAGACATCCAAAAATTGGTAGGATGGTAGCTGGAACCCAGGGGTACTTGCCACCCAAACCCCAAAGCAATCGGACACTCGTACAATATTTTATGAATTTTTGAAAATTATTTTTTTTCTCATAGGGTATAATGGGACTCGAACCAGCCCATTATTCCCTATTGTGGAGCACCCATGGGTGCCAACAACCATCCAAACCCCAAAGCAATTGGACACCCCTATGTTTTTTTTATGAATATTTGAAATATTTTTAATTATTTTTCTCATAGGGTATAATGGGATCCGAACCAGCCCATATCCCCTATTGTGGAGCACTTAGGAGCATAAAAGTGGGGTGGGTGGTAGACAACCAGGCTTGCCTACTATCCACAAAGTTCCAAGGCAATCAGACACTCCTCTGATTATTGGTGAATTTCAAAATTATTTTGGAATTCCTCATAGAGAATAATGAGGATTGCAGCAAATGTATAGCTTCACGTCGAGGAGAAAGGGGTGTCCTAGAGTGGAGTGTGGTGGGTGGTAGTTCCCAAGGGGGGCAAGCAAGCTATCAGAATTATTTGAAAGGAATTGGGCAAAGGGGTGATTTTTAAGTGATTTTTGAAGTTTATGCGACTTTAAGGTTTTTCTCCATAAAGAAGCATGGAGGTGTCAGCAAATGTATAGCTTCACGTCGGGGGCAAAGGGGTGCCCTAGAGCAGAGTGTGGTGGGTGGTAGTGCCCAAGGGGGGCCAGGAAGCTATCAGAATTATTTGAAAGGAATTGGGCAAAGGGCTGATTTTTAAGTGATTTTTGAAGTTTATGTGTCTTTAAGGTTAGCAGATGAGAGTGGATTCATGAATTGTCATTGAAAATCTTATATGCTACCAAAGAATCTACACTCAGAACACTTCAGAAACAACAAAACCCAGTACTCCATGGGTTAGCAACTCATGGGGGTGGTTGTCACCCTCTTTGCACTAGACCACCACTCACTCTGGGCCACCCCAGCACCCCACAAGTGGCTTTAAGGTTTTTCTCCATAGGGAAGAATGCAGGTTTCAGCAGCCCCATAACTGCACTTGGGGGGGTGCTGGGGTGGCCCAGAGCGAGGGTGCCAACCACCTCCATGAGTTGCTAACCCATGGGGTACTGGGTTTTGTTGTTTCTGAATTGTTCTGAGTGTAGATTCTTTGGTAGCATATAAGATTTTCAATGACAAACCATGCCCCTGCCCCGCTGCTTATCTTGGCTTCCATGGGGTGAGCCTACCTCTCCAGCTGAACTGTGCACCTGCACAGTTCGACTGTGGATGGCACATGCCCGTGACATCATGGGCATGAGACATCCATATTTGAACTGTGCAGGTGTGCAGGCCGGCCAGAAAGGCCGGCCTGCAGGAGAAGCCCACCACTGCCACGGTGGGTGGCCTGCCCCACTCGGCTCACCCCCCACATCCTGGAGGGTTTATTCTGGACTGACCTAACATTGCAAAGGAGCAAGCTGAGGTGACATGGGTGTGGAGGTGGTTGATTGGCACTGCTCCCCTAGGTTAAAGTGCTGGCAGGACAGCTATCAGGGGAAACAGCGATTAAGTTTCTGATTTCCCTCCCCTGCAACAGCCTGCCAACCTGCCAACATTACTTCTGTTCCCCACCACCACCGGAATAGCTGCCCCATAATCAGTAGATATGTCCCCTGTCTTCCCATCTCCAGACAAACCCAGGCACATTAAAACTAAACTCACCCAGGATTTAAAACAGAAGCCAAATTAGAAATTCCCACTCACCACTATTACACCCATGAAGAATTCAGGGCCAGGCAGCCTGGCCCTCACCCTTGGACCCCAAAAAGGGTGACCCCCTTCGGTGACAATACATTATTGCCACCGCTCAGCTCTTATCCCACATTAAGTAAAATGAGAACTGTCCACTGGATCTTGGGCATGGTTTTGTAACTGGGCTTTATTCAATCTTTTTATTAATATTTATTAATATATAACATATATTTATTAACAAAAATGTATACCTTTAAATTAGTCCTTCTATCTATTTCAACAACATTTAACATTAATGTTCAAGACAACCTACATTCTATAGGCACAATCAAATCACCTGGAGGCTTTACAGAAAGGGCTGATACCCCGAATCTCCTTTGGAAGAGAATGTGTACATTCACACACCAGCCAAACTTACCTCCAGTCCCTTTGAGATCCTTGGACCCACTCCACACATAATTCGGGCTTTGTCTGGCAAATTCTAGCTTATCTTGGTGTATTTCTGGGTTTTTAAAATGCTGGTTTTAAGCTACTTTTTCTGAAAATGCCAGAGCAAATAGGGAGAGGCACTGACATAGAATCATTAGCATGATAAGAGGGATACTCTCTTTAGAATTGCAGATATAGCTCTTTAGAGAGCTCTCTCTCCCCCCACCCAATGGCTAGAAGGAAAACATGGAGGCATGTCATGTGAACTTACATCAAAACAAAACCTGAGAGCAGAGTGGAGGGGCTGCTTCCCTCAATGCCACGAGTGTGATTCGAAGTGGCTTTGCTCAACATTTACCCCACAGCATGAAGCCATGTGTGAATAACTCCCTGCCAAATTCTGTCCCCTTCCACATGCACTACTCTGCTGACCCTGTCTCCCTTACTGGAAATTCTCCCATGAGTGCAGAGTTGTGCTTGTGGGATGTAAGGGACCAATGGTGTAAACCATTAGTAATCTACATATATATTCTGCAGAAACAAAATTAAGCATTCAGAGCTGACGGAGCGGGGGATACCTTTGGACTTGGTTCCTAAGACATGCATAGGAAAAGAAGGGAACTTCCCTGCCTCTTCTCCCTACAGTAGCACCCTCTTCTTAAATGCCTCTTCAATGCCTCTTCTGAAGATTAGGGGAATGGAGAGGGCATGGGAGAGCTGCCAGTAGAGGGGGGAAATCCAAGAAATTGGGCCAAGTTTTCTGTGTAACTGGGAGCACTGCCTTCATCTGATTCCTGTGCCCTACTGCATTCCCATGGGCTCTCAGCCCTCAGAGAAGGCTTTTCAGAGACTGCAGGGGCCTTAAGGGGGGGATTCCCTTGCAGGAATGTCCTTCAACATGCACTTCATAAGATCTAATGCAATGACTACAGGAATCTCAAACTAGACAAAGGTTTTGTGACATCCTTACTCTTCCAGGGGCCAAGGAAGCTGCTGCCCACAAGCCCAGGGGGGTAGCAAGATTGGAGTAGGCCCAGAGACAAGATTTTAAAATGCACGCCCCCCTCACTGAAGCTCAGTTCATGAAGTAAATAAATCTTAAATGAGGCTGAATAGTGGTAACAAAAAGCATAGTAAAATTTACATATATATATATATATATATATATATATATATATATATATATATATACACACACACACACACACACACACACACATCATCCTAAATTATTTTTTTGAAGGTTTTGTATGTTGTGGACGATGCAAGTCATTTAATGGTACTAGAGAAAGACATGCTGTTCTGGTAGCTCCAGGTCTTAACACCCACATCAGTTTCGGAGGATGAATACAACTGAAGGAAGCCTGGGCGGGTGTGTGGCTGGAGGAGTGACTTGGCAAGTCATGTGACTTGTCTCTGGGGGGCCCCCAAGGCAGTGGGCCCCCAGACAACTGTTTCCCCTTGCCCTATTATAGTTACGCCCATGCACAAGCCCATTGTTCCACAGAGTCTTAGTCATTCCTCTGTCCTGTCAAGTTTATTAGCTTCAGGGCCAAACATGGCATGACATTAGTCTAGTCATTGGTCCTTGAGTCCTTGCCTATTTGTGTGTGAAATATCACATGTGTGAAGCCCCAATATGGATTAGGACTCTGGCAGGGGGTAGGGGGCATTAACCCTACCCCTGCCATGATTCTGACAGAGCCCTCATATGTGTTTACACTGGCTCCATTGGGAGTTTCCCCCCCTCCCAGAGCAAATAGTGCAGTGCAGGGGCCTGATAGGAAGTGGGACCACTGAAGGGATATTGTTAAGCCTCTGCTTATGGGCCACACACACACACACACACACACACACACACACACACACACACGACCCCATCCCCCCAAAGTCACATCTAGTTTGGGCCTGAATATTAGTATTAATAAAATATTAAAATAAGAGTCCATTGAAAAGAAGAAAACACAAATACATACTCAGCATGCTCTGGATATACTTTGCCAGGTGTGTAATTTTCCTCATGGTAATTTCCCTCATGCATTCCTAGGTATATTTACCTAAGAAGACCCACTGAACTCAGGGGGACTTTCTTTTAAGTAAACATATAGAGGACTGGATTGTAACCATACTTCCATGTCACCAGTCAGAGAAGTACAGAAAAGGGGGAAGAGGGTTTCAGACTATCAATGTTCCAGATATGACTAAGACTTCAGTCTTATGCACCCTCTTACCATTTCCCACCCCCATGGAATTGTCTTACAGCACAATCCTGTCCATATAGGCTTACTTGGGAGTAAGCCACTGAGTTCAAACCTATCTTGAGAAATACGGAAATCTCAGGATAGGTTTGAACTCAGTGGTTTACTTCCAAATAAACATAGCATTGTTCTGTAAAACAATTACATGGGGGGGGGGAGGAATGGGCTTGTAAAATGAAAAAGGGTTCATCACTCTTGTGAAGGTGCCTTTGTACTGCCCCTTCCCACCTTCAGCTGCTTCGTGACATGACCAGCGTAGCTATGCTGCGCATTACTTTTCTGCCCAGAGATTTCAATCCCTTCTATTGCAACCATTTTAACATTTCGATGAGCTGAGCTTCTCACTGATGTGATTGTTGCTTTTTGGCTTGCTCTTTGGCACAGATGCAATACACATTGGTATGAGAGCTGGCAAGCTGGAGGACCTTGCTCACTCCAGTTCAAATCCCTGGCAAATAATTCTTTTCAGCGTTAATGACAAGCGCAACAATTTGGCCTGTGCCACTAAGATTAGACATTAGTGGCCATATCAAGAAGAGAAATACCTGCAGATTAGCACTGCAATTTTCTCTTCTAAATCTGAACCTCCTAATCTCTGCTTTAAAAAGGAAGTTGCAGCCCATGAATATGACAGAGGAATTAAGGCGACATTTACTAAGTGATTTCTAAAATATTTCAGCTTGTGTTTTAGAAAACTGACAAGTCATTAAAATATAGTTAATAAACATTATTCTGAAGTCATTGCCTTCAATTAAGCATAGTTTTAAAACAGCAGACACCGAGACATTCAGGCAACAACCTTGATACACTTATCGAGAAAGAAAGCTATTGATGTCAATGGGACTACTCTCTAGAAAGTAGTTTCAGGACTGCAAGCACGATTAGATCACAGCTGGAAAGTGTATTCTGACTATGGTAGATAATGCATTATTAAAGGGCAAAATTATTCTGTTACTCTACAGACGGTTGATTCATTGCTTTGTCAATTTATTGCTTTGCTTATAGCTGTTGTTTACAAGTCATATTAAAATCCATCATCTCAGTAGGTAAATCAGGGTTCTCCCCCCACCCCAATATGCTTTACTAAATAAGAAGAAGTAGTGAAACTACACATATTTTACTATGAGGTAAACACCTAGCCACCTAAAGATGCAGTGGGTAAATGACTTGACTAGCAAGCCAGAGGTTGCCGGTTCAAATCCTCACTGGTATGTTTCCCAGACTATGGAAACATAGGAACATAGGAAGCTGTCATATACTGAATCAGACCATTGGTCTATCTAGCTCAGTATTGTCTTCACAGACTGGCAATGGCTTCTCCAAGGTTCCAGGCAAGAATCTCTCTCAGCCTTATCTTGGAGAAGCCAGGGAGGGAACTTGGAACCTTCTTCTCTTCCCAGAGTGGATCCAACCCCTAAGGGGAATATCTTGCAGTGCTCACACATCAAGTCTCCCATTCATATGCAACCAGGGCAGACCCTGCTTAGCGAAGGGGACAAGTCATGCTTGCTACCACAAGACCAGCTCTCCTCTATACCTATATCGGGCAGCAGCAATATAGGAAGATGCTGAAATGCATCATCTCATACTGCACGGGACAGAGGCGGCAATGGTAAACCCCTCCTGTATTCTACCAAAAAATACCACAGGGCTCTGTGGGCACCAGGAGTCAACATTGACTCGATGGCATACTTTACCTTAAACTCATACCTGGTTCAGACACTGGGAGCAGGTGTGCCCTTCTCCTCTCCTTGTCATTCCACCATTCACATAATGCAGCGTGTATGTTGTGTATGAGGAGATCCAATTCCTCCTCAGAAAGCAGGAAAATATCACATGAACAGGAATTACATTTTTCCATATTTATCTGAATCTAAGACTAGCCGCCCCGCCCCCCTCAGTTTTTGATGTTAGAAACTGGGTGGTCATCTTAAATGCAGTCTCCTCTTCCTTTGGGATAAATACCAGTATAATCTGTATTTTACCTCTACAGTTTAAGTTGGTCATCTCAAATTGAGAGTTGTCTTCTGTTCGGGTAAATGTGGTACCCTCCTGCCAGCAGCAAGGACCACTTCCTCTGCCATTATGAATGATAACCAGTGCATGTACTCTATATGAACTTCAGGATGTGGAAGTAACTTGTCTGGTGGCAGCTGAGAATAATTCAGATAATTTACACTCTGGGTACACTGTACACAGTTACAATGCTTAAAATATATAAAAGAGCATTCCAGCAAGCCCCTCACACATGTAGCCCCCACCCCTGTAGCCCCTGTCCCAACAGACTCTGTAGCCCCACTTTCTGCCCTCCATGAGTACAGCATTTTCCTGAAGAGACAAACACTACAGTCTCTGTAGGAACTTAGGGAAAGATCCTCCCTGTGACTGGGGAATCTGGTGTAAAGAATATACAGTTACATGATGCACTTCTCTTTCTCCTCAAATCTGTGGGTGTTGCAGAAACTAGTGATGCTGCCACAATTTAGGATGGGGATACTTGTAATTGGGAAACTCAGATATTATATCTCCACCTCAAGCCCATTAAAATGTGAGCGTACAGCACTACCAAGTTTGAGCCCAGCTCCAAATGGGCTCAATATCAACCCATATTTCCTCCCATGCAAACTACCATTGAGACTACCATTGGTATATTGGTTGCAGAAAGGGCTGACAACAGTGAAGACCTTGCAGGCCTGATACTAAAGGGCTGCATGTTCCTGGTCATGCTGAGATATAAGCCACTGGGAATTATAGTTTTTAATTGAGAAGCACCCTCCAGCAGTGGACACACCTGAAAACGCTCAAACTGTAAGGATGAGAACTGGCCAGCCCCTCCTTCAAAGGAATACATTTTGCGGGGTGGAGGGAGTGGGTTTGCCAGGGAAGGCGGGAAGGCAGCTTCTCCACAGAGCCCTATTCACACATTATATTGAACATACATACAATCTGTGCACAGTATACACATATACAGACTATATGCATGTACAGTTATTTTCACATTATGCTCAATATATGTAAAGTAGAATACTTCCTATTTGTAAGCTGGATTTGAGGGGTTCCATATCCAGGTTAATTTTTAAAACACAAAAGTTATGTATGTATGTCCAGGTGACAGCATAATGTCTGAATAGGACTCAGGTATGCTAGACTTCCAACTTCCTCAGAGAATTCCCACTAAAAACAATTATTTTTCTGCATTGGTTACTTTAAAAAAAAATCCAAGCTGATTATGAGGAAACTAGAGGAACTTGCCTATCACTATCAGAAAGAGCATTGAATTTGAAATAGGATGTCGCAAACTTGACCCCAGAACCAAATTTTAATACCCAACCTCAGTCTTCCTGAATGATATGAATTTAAGAATTAAGGCAAGGGGGCGACATGCAGAATTCATTTTTCTCACCAAAGCATAGTTGCTACCCACACACCTATGATAAGAAACAGGATTTCCAGGTCAGAGACTGTGGACCAAGCAGAGTTGAGCCTGCCATCTCTTTTTCAGAATTAAGGCAATTTCTTTTTGCCTTATTATTGGTAGGTAGTAAGAATGGAAACACGGAGGTCATTCACACAATCAAAAACTGTGTTCTACCTTGGTCTGGGAGCTGTGTCTGCTCCCAGTTTTTGGTTGTGGAAGCAAGGTAGGAGGAAATCCTGGGTAGATGTGATTGTGTTCAGGCAAGGTAGGAGAAAAAGCTACTCAGGTTTTTGTCCTACCTTGCTTCCACACAATCACTTCTACCCAGGTTTTCCTCTACCCTGCTTCTATACAACCGAAATTGGGAGTACACACAGCTCCCAAACCTGGATATAACACATTTTTGATTGTATGAAGGACCTCTAAGTTCCTTATCAAAGCATGTTTATACAGTTCCCTGAGGAACTTAAACAGGTTCTCTGAGGAACCATCAGAATTTTCATCCATAGAAGCTTGATTTTACAAATCCTTATTCTATGGAAACATTGGACTGGGTCTCACGATCTGTGAGACCCAGTTTGTTACAGTGAGCAGGAAGAGTGGGCTAAACCCGCTCTCCCCACTCACAAGCGGGGAGGGAGCCCTGGGCAGCCGGATCAACCGCCCACACAATTGCCGGCTCCGAGATGGAGCCAGCGGGTGCTGGAGGGAGTGGGGGTTGATCGGCCCCCGCAAGCTCCAGCATGCCCTGTGCGAGCATGCAGGGCATGCTGGCAAGACCCCCAGAGCCAAGAGGTAGCTTTTCGCCTCCCCTCCAGGGGGTCTCATGAGTAGGCGTGGTGCGAAGCCATGCTGTGGCTACTCACAATAATTAAAACCAGGTTTGTGGAGCGCTCGCTCCGCAAACCTGGTTTTGGGGCAGGGGTTCTTGAGCGAGTTACCAGCTCTAGAACCACCGGGCTCGCAGCCGAGCCCGGTGGTTCCTATGATCGGGAAAAATCGAGCTAGACTTTCCTAGCCTGATTTTTCCCGATCATCAGAATAGCCCCTGTATCTCATTTCAGTCTAACTGGAGATGTACCAGTTTTATAGAAGTAGTCACTGGCTAGGCATAATAAATCTATAGCTACAGTATGGATGGAGAGTAGGTTAAGGGCAACTGCTCAGGATATTTTCAGAGTGATCACCCAAGAATGCTTTCCAGCTTTATGATATTTGATATGTGCCTGCTTTGTAAGATGGGAAGCAAAAGAGAGAGGTGAACCTCAAACTGGTGCCTGAAGGAAAATTTATTAGTTTAAATTCACTGCACAATGTATTTTGACAAAATGTATTCCTCAGAGGTATAAGTTACAAGTTCTCCTATTTCAAAATGGTGCTTTTCCAGAGTTCTAGTTCACACAAGATATTTCTCAAGAAAGGAGAAACTTATAACTATCTCTCTGGGGAAGACATTTTGTCAAAACATGTCAGGCACTGTATTTGTAAACTAATGAATTCTTCAGGCACCAGTTTGAGGTTTGCCACTCTTTTGTTTTCCTGGTCATTTTTTATGGTGCCCACATTTGCTTTTCCAAGCAGAGAATGAGGTCATTCACCTAATCAAAAACTGGGTTCTAGCCAGGTTTGGGAGCTGTGTGTGCTCCCAATTTTCATTTGTGTGGAAAAAAGGTAAGATGAAAACCTGGGTAGAAATGATTGTGTGGAAGAAAGGTAGGAGCAAAACTGTAGCTTTTCACACAACTGAAAAATGGGAGCACATACAGCTCCCAAACCTGGGTAAAAAACAGTGAGACACGATCAAGGAGACCCGCCCCCACAGGGTTTGCAGGGAGAGCGGGCTAAGCCCACTCTCCCCGCAGACGACCAGGGACGCATCCCCCACATGACAGCCGGCTCCATTACCGAGCTGGCGGGGGCTGGGAGGATCGGGGGCTGCGTGGCCCCCGGAAGCTGCAGTATGCCCTGCATAAAGAAGAACATTTTTAAACACACACCCCCCCCCCCATTACTGTTGCCAAAACTCTTTACTTGTGAAGGGCAAACCTTGGCGGATTCCCTTTTACAAGTATGCCCCTTGAGCTCTCGAGTTGGAGCTTTGAGCTGGGGGGTGGGGTGGCTCACCTCTAACTCAGACCAGCTCTATTTTTTAGGGCTTGAGGGTGTGCTTTTGAACCTGCCCAATTCAACCTCAAACTGGCTCAACCACGAGCTGCTTTGCACATCCCTAATTTGCTACCTTGCAGGTGACTCAATTTAGCAGTTCTCCTTCTCATTTTTAGGACAGATACATTTGAATAGGCTTTATAAGGGAATTATGTATTTGTCATCTACTTGCCAACAGAGTTGTTAATGCACTGATAAGTAACTGTTAAATCTATGGAATCATCAGGCTCTATTTGCTATAAAACCTATTCCATTCCTTTGCTAGGATGTGAAGCCTTTTGCAAGCCCCAATTAAATTAATAGAAACTACATTGCAGCAGTGTTTGGTGATTTCTATCTCTGAGAGGAGGATTCTCACAAAATCCTCTGGTGTGTGCATGTGTGTGCGTGCTCATTTTTAAAAATATAAAGAACGCATCTAATTCTTAAAAGGCTGGCCATTTTTAAAGTATCTTGTTTGAATATATTCCATGGTTGGTGAAAAAAACTGAATGATATACTATTTAAAATGCATAAAACCTGTCATGTCTTGACTTGGCTTTCCTTTCCTTAAGCACACAGTAAATATTTTTACCTATGTGAAAGGTTTGGACAGAGCAAACCATGTGAATAATTTAATAGGGAGAAGTGTTGTAAGACAGCAGTTCACCAGAGTAATGACAATCGAGACCCAAATGCCATAAAAGATAATATGCTTATGCGAATTGGCATGTGTTAGCTATTATGCAATCATCCATTTCCCACAGGTTTCTTTTTATAGGAAACTTTGGAAAATCCCTGAAGAACTGACCAAGTCATTTAACCACAACAGGTTTCCTTTCAACATGACTGGGAGTGGGCGATGAGTATTTTCATGTTTTTTTAAGCACCAAAGGGTTATTTTTCATCTGTCAAGATTAGCAGCTTGACCTTACCACAAGGGTCAGCAAAAGTGGACAAGGATGGTGTCTTTGACTTGAGTACGCAAGCGGCATACATGATACAGGTTCTGTGAGCATTTTGGGGCTTCCCAGTTTCAAGGAGGCTGGGCTTCAGCATTAGTCTAAGTTGAGCAGATCACGTTTCATGCACTCAAGCATTTCTAGCCTAGTCTGATACAACAGGGACAAGGGAGGTTTGTCTATCTATCTATCTATCTATCTATCTATCTATCTATCTATCTATCTATCTATCGTTGTTGCTGTTAAGCAAAGAGCATGCTGGATCCTTTTGCTAGCAGCTGAGTTCTCTTTCCTAGTTGGCATGCTTGGCCATTTTCATTGTAGCTGTCATAGTTATTTAATGCTGATATTTTTGGCAAGACTTTTCTCTCTCTCTTGACTGGAAAGAGGGAAATTTGAGTTTCTTCCACAATTCTGGTGCAATTTTTTTAAAAGGGTATTATCCCTGCATAGCTTTCTTGACTAGCTAACTGCTGGCTTGCAGCCTTCAAATGTTCTTTCTGTCCTGAGTGACGCCAGCAGAGGACCTAGGTATTCTCAGTGGTGCCTCAGCAGACTGACTCAGCTGTGGGGGTGTGGAATGAACCAGAGTCCTTATGTGGTAATCAGATATGTAAGGCCTTTCCTCTTTTCTTTTCTTTTTTTCTTTTTTGCTTGATGGGCACTCCTTTACAGCCCTATCTACAAACTAATGAAAATTCTACCATATCTCTGGATATAGAGGCCTTATTGTGACATCTTGTTATACACAAGCTTGTGTATTTACTCAGGGTTATCTTAGATCTAGAATCCCTGTACAGATGTGCCAGAAAATCTTTTTGCCACACTTTTTTCTTTACTTATTAGGTCTAATCACTACATTGAATTCTAGACTTTATTGACTGCTGAATATTCAGACGATACCTCCTCAGCCCACACAGTAGATTAATGCACCGCCATGAGGACATCTTTCATGAACATTATGAACCTCCTGACACAATCCTTTCTTTTTTTACATGAGGGGAAGCAGCACATACTCCAACAGGGGTGCAGCTAGGTAATCTTGGACCCTAGACTTAATGAGCTTATGGGAGCTCCGCTGCAAAATAAGCATCCTTTCTGTATATATACATTTCACCACAAACCTCCCCTGCAAAATAAGCATCCTTTCTGTATATATACACATTTCACGACAAATTCACACAGCTTCTTAACTATTTACAAACTAACTGGGACACAATGTGTGTCCTTTGCTCCACAGTTCAAACACAAAATCAACTTAGACATACAGTGCATTTGTAAGGGGGGCGGGAATTAAAACCCCAACACATGTCCCTTGTTTTGCAGTTCTCATGCAGACCTTTTGGTTTACAAACCAACTTGAGCATAGCACATTTGTAAAAAAATTGTTGCTTGTTTATTCACACGTAACAGTTAGTTCCACTTTCACTAGGTATGATGTACTCCAATAGATACAGAGAACTCTCTCTGACAGCTTTACTGCAGTAGTGGGGAAATGCATTAAAAATCATAGGATTGACAGATTTACTTGAAATAAAAATGCACAGAGGAGATTCTCATGATCAACAAAAAGCGGACTAAGGGAGCCTAGCCCACTTTTTGCTGATCGTCTGCTGCCACGGTAGCCGCACAGCTCCTGGCAGCAAACTCTCCTAATTCCCCCTCCCCTTAGCCTGAGCGCTCTACTAACCCTGTCGTTTTGATTGTGTATTGCCATGGTGCAGCTCTGTGCCATGGCAACACACAAGGAGACCCCCAGTGGGAGGCTGAAACAAGCCTCCAGACCCTGGCGGTTTCTCCAGGATGCCCCACACACTCCAGGCAGCCCCCGCCGACTCTGTGACAGAGCCGGCAGTCATGTGGGCAACTGATCCAGCTGCCCTGGGCTGTCTGGGGATTGTCTGTGGGGAAAGCTGGCTAAGCCTGCTCTCCCCACAAACCCTCTGAAAGCGGGCCTCACCAATCATGAGACTCGCCTCACAGTCCTGCCATCTTGGGCTACATGTTTGCCCAGTTTCAGAACTCTAAGCCCAGCCATTCTGGAAATGTAAAGGGTAGGGCAAAAATGGGGAGCATGTGGCACTTTTTTAATGAAGGCAAAAGGCAGAATCCTTAAAATGGGGGGTGAAATTATTATTATTATTATTATTATTATTATTATTATTATTATTATTATCTCTTGTTTACACAGTCAGACAGGTGTTATTGACTGGTTTGTTTTATCCAGACATCGAGTCCTTCCCAAGGACCTGGGATGGCTGAATTTTTATTGTCAATTGTTATAGATATCATCTCAGAATATAGGCTGTTCCCAGCAAAGCTGCTTTTTGTAATTGGCTGATGGTGATTTCTGTGGCCCCTATGGTGTTGAGGTGCTCTTCAAGGGCTTTTGGAACTGCACCCAGGGCGCCAATGACCACTGGGATTATTTTGGTCTTCTTCTGCCACAGCCTTTCAATTTCAATTTGTAGATCTTTGTATTTGGTGATTTTTTCTATTTCTTTTTCTTCTATTCTACTATCCCCTGGTATTGCTATGTCGATTATTTAAACTTGTTTTTCTTTCTTCTCGACTACAGTTATATCTGGTGTATTGTGTGGCAGATGTTTGTCTGTTTGTAGTCGGAAGTCCCATAATATTTTTACATCTTATAGATATCGTCTCAGAATATAGGCTGTTCCCAGCAAAGCTGCTTTTTGTAATTGGCTGATGGTGATTTCTGTGGCCCCTATGGTGTTGAGGTGCTCTTCAAGGGCTTTTGGAACTGCACCCAGGGCGCCAATGACCACTGGGATTATTTTGGTCTTCTTCTGCCACAGCCTTTCAATTTCAATTTGTAGATCTTTGTATTTGGTGATTTTTTCTATTTCTTTTTCTTCTATTCTACTATCCCCTGGTATTGCTATGTCGATTATTTAAACTTGTTTTTCTTTCTTCTCGACTACAGTTATATCTGGTGTATTGTGTGGCAGATGTTTGTCTGTTTGTAGTCGGAAGTCCCGTAATATTTTTACATCTTCATTTTCTTCAACTTTTTCGATTTTATGGTCCCACCAATTTTTGGCTACAGGTAGCTTGTATTTTTTGCAGATGTTCCAGTGTACCATCCCTGCTACTTTGTCATGCCTTTGTTTGTAGTCAGTCTGTGCAATCTTTTTACAACAGCTGATTAGGTGGTCCACGATTTCATCTGCTTCTTTACAAAGGTGGCACTTGCTGTTTGTGGTGGATTTTTCTATTTTTGCTCTTATTGCATTTGTTCTTAGTACCTGTTCTTGTGCAGCCAGTATTAAACCTTCTGTTTCTTTCTTCAAGTTGCCATTCTTAAGCCATTGCCAGGTCTTGGTGATGTCTGATTTTCCACTTATATTGTGCAAATATTGACCATGCAGTGGATTCTTTTTCCTTTTTTCTGCTCGGTTCTTGACTTGTTCTTTCTTGTAGGCATTCTTTGTTTCATTGGTGTTGAATAATTTTGCATTCTTGACCATTTGAAGTGCATCTTCTTCACTTTCCTTTATATATTCTTCATTCCTCTTTTCTCCTCCTCTACTGTTTGATGGACTTGCAGCATTCCTCTTCCACCTGAGCTGCGAGGGAGGTATAGCCTATCGACATCACTACGGGGGTGCAGAGCATGATTGATGGTCATGATTTTCCTGGTCTTACGATCTAGCATCTCTAGTTCTGCCTGGGTCCAGTCTATTATTCCTGCAGTGTATCTGATAACAGGTAGAGCCCAGGTGTTTATGGCTTGTATGGTGTTCCTGCCATTGAGTTTGGACTTTAGGATTTTTCGAACTCTCCTGATGTATTCACTTCCCATTTTTCTTTTAACTTCAGTGTGTGCGATGTTATCCACCTGGAAAATGCCCAAGTATTTGTAAGGTTCTTTCTCTTCCAGTTTCTTGATCTTGCTTCCATTGGGCAGTTCTATTCATTCTGGTTTTTTTTATTTTCCCTCTGTTCATTATTAATGCAGCACACGTGTCTATTCCAAACTCCATTGCTATATCGCTAGTGAATATACGGACAGTGCTTAGCAGTGATTCGATTTCTGACTGGGACTTTCCATACAACTTCAGATCGTCCATGCACAGCAGATGGTTGATTTTACTGGATGTTTTAGATGTTTGGTATCCGAGGCCTGTTTTGTTTAGTATTTGTGAAAGTGGGGTCATGGCGGTTACAAACAACAGAGGGGATAGTGAGTCCCCTTGGAAAATGCCTCTTCTAATGCTAACCTGTCCAAGTGTCTCGCCATTGATTGTTAACTGTGTACTCGACATGCTCATTGCTTTTTTTATAAATATCTGAATGTTTTTGCTGACACCAGTTGTTTCTAAACATTTTAGTATCCATGTGTGAGGCAATGAATCGAAGGCTTTCTTGTAGTCAATCCATGCAACACTTAGATTGGTTTTTCTTCTCTTGCAATTTTCTAAAATCATTTTGTCTATCAGCAGCTGGTCTTTTGTGCCTCTGGTGTTTGGGCTATTTCCTTTCTGTTCAACTGGAAGCTGTTTGTTAGTTAATAAGTGTTGCATCACTTCATCTGCTATTATTCCAGTTAATAATTTGAACATGGTTGGCAGGCAGGTTATCGGTCTATAATTACTTGGAACTGCACCTTTTGCTGGGTCTTTCATGATGAGATGAGTTTTCCCAGTTGTTAGCCATTGTTCAATATCACCTCCTTGCAAAATATAATTGAACTGTTTTGGTAGTTGTTTATGAAGGCTTGTTAGGTGTTTAAGCCAAAAGCCATGCAGTTCATCGTTGCCTGGAGCAGTCCAATTTTTAATTTTCTTTGCTCTTTCACTTATTAATTCTGGTGTTATTATTAGATCTTGCATTTGTTGGTTACATCTTTTGACCTCTTTCATACAGCCTGCATTATTATTATTATTATTATTATTATTATTATTACATTTATATCCTGCTCTTCCTCCAAGGAGCCCAGAGTGGTGTACTACATACTTGAGTTTCTCTTTCACAACAACCCTGTGAAGTAGGTTAGGCTGAGAAAGAAGTGACTGGCCCAGAGTCGCCCAGCTAGTTTCATGGCTGAATGGGGATTTGAACTCGGGTCTCCCTGGTCCTAGTCCAGCACTCTAACCACTACACTACGCTGATGGTCTGGGGTGGGGTGGGGGGTTCAGTTCCAGAAGTTTTTGTAGTTTTCTGCCATGAAAACAAGCTGTTTATAGATCTTTTTTGAATTCTGTTTATTTTTTAAAAATATTTATCACATTTTAATACTGCCCCATACACAAGTCCCTGGGTGCTTCACGATCTAAAAACACAACAATTAAAACACCAACACAATTAAAACAGTTTAAAATAAAGATACAAACTCTAAAACGTAAAACTTTAAAACTATAAACTAAAAGCTGGACTAAATAGGTATATTTTCAGGTCCTTTTAAAACATCCCGGGAAGAGGAGACTATAATTTCTTTAGGAAGTGTGCTCCAAAGTCCCAGGGCAACCCTAGAAAAGGCCTGGTTTTAAATCACCACCAATTGAGCTGGTGGCAACCGCAACTGGACCTCCCCAGAAGAAGATGATGATGAAGAAGGCATTCTCTTAAGTACCTTGGATCCAAGCTGCTCCGGGCTTTATAGGTAATAACCAGCAATTTGTATTTTGCCTGGAAACCTATTGGTAGCCATTGTAGTTCTTTTAAAATGGATTTAATATTATCTCTTTGGGTAACCAAAGGAGGACAAGTCTATTAATGGCTACTATGAGGACTATAGGCCACCTCCATCCTAAGAGGCAAGATGCCTTTAAATACAAGTTGCAGGGGAGCAACAGCAAGAGAGAGGGAATGCCCTCAATTCTTGCCTGTGGGGCTTCCCAGTGGCATCTGGTGGACTACTGTTTGAAACCGGATGCTGGACTAGATAGACCTTGAGCTTGATCCAGCAGGGTTGTTCTTATGTCCTTAATCCCAGAGAACAACCTGGTTGATGCATTCTGTACTAACCACAGTTTCTGGACTACGTACAAAGGCAGCCTAATTTGAAGCACATTGCAGTAGTCAAGTCCAGAATGTTACCAGCATATGCACCACTTATTAATATAGTTTATCTCCTGAAATGAAAGTAGCTGGAGTATCAGCTGAAGCTGATAGAAAGCCCTCCCAGCCACCACCTAGTCTGAGAGACTAGGGAGAGGTTTGGGCCCAGAAGTACTCTCAGACTATATACCTGCTCTTTCTGGGAGAGTGTAAACTCTTCCAGAACAGGCAGATCTAAGCCACTTCCTTTGATCCAATCTCCCACAATGAGTACCTCTGTCATTCTTGGTTTCAGCCTGTTTGTTCTCTCTCATCCAGCCCATTACCACCTCCAGGCAGTCATTTAGGGAAGTTAAGCCACTTCCTGGTGAAGTTGACATGGAAAAATAGATTTGGGTGTCATCATCATATTGATAAATACACTTCACCAAATCCCCTGATGATTTCTCCCAGTGGTTTCATGTAGATGTTTAAAAGCATTGGAATAGAATGGAGCCCTGTGAGACCTCAAACAATAGTTCTTATTTTGAAAAGCAATAATCTCTAAATGGAGATTAGGAACCATCAAGAACCATCAGAAACCAAACTGAAAGGTAGAAGCAGAATCATTGCAAACCAGTGCCTCCCACTCCCAACCCCTTGAGGTACTCCAGAAGGATACCAAGATCAATGGTATTGAAAGCCACTGAGAGGATCAAGGATCTACTGAGTCGAAAGGATCATAAGAGTCACACTCTCCCTGTCAATTCCTAACTGAAGATCATCCAACAGGCCAATCTAGGCCATCTCAACCCTATAGGCTGACTGAAAGCCAGTTTGAAATGGGTCCAGATAATCTGCTTCTTCCAAAATTGCCTGGAGCTGAGATGCCACCACCCTCCCAGGCCCCTTGCCAAACCAGGGGAGATTGGAGACAGGCCTACAATTGCCCAATTTTGAGGGATCCAATGCCGGTTTCTTCAACACTGCTCTAATAATTGCCTCCTTGAGACAAGGAGGCATCCTACCCTCACTCAGAGAAGGGTTAATAATCTTAATAATAACCCTCTCAAATTTGAATTTAATAATTTTTAAATTCAAAAAATAATTTAAAACCAATGGATTGACCAATCTGTTAAAAAATGAATACACAAAGTCCTTATAACCTGTCCCACTTCTGTGTCCAACTTCAGAACTCTAGGACAAGCCATTCTAGAAATATTGATAGATTGATTGATTGATTAAGTGCTGTCAAGTTGGTGTCGATTCTTAGCAACCACACAGATAGATTCTCTCCAGGATTCTCTCCAGGACATTGTAGAACTGGAAAAGTACAGAAGAGGGCAACCAAGATGATCAGGGGCCTAGACCACCTTCCTTATGAGGCAAGGCTACAACACCTGGGGCTATTTAGTTTAGAAAAAAGATGACTGCAGGGAGACATGATAGAAGTCTATAAAATCATACATGGTGTGGAGAATGTAGATAGAGAGAAATTCTTCTCCCTCTCACATAACACTAGAACCAGGGGTCATCCCATGAAATTAATTGCTGGGAAATTTAGGACCAACAAACGGAAGTACTTTTTCACCCAATGTATAATCAACTTGTAGAATTCTCTGCCATGAGATGTGGTGACAGCCAACAATCTGGATGGCTTTAAGAGGGGTTGGGATAACTTCATGGTGGAGAGGTCTATCAACAGCTACTAGTCAGAGGGTTATAGGCCACCTCCAGCCTCAAAGGCAGGATGCCTCTTGAGTACCAGTTGCAGGGGAGTAACAGCAGGAGAGAGGGCATGCCTTCAACTCCTGCTTGTAGGCTTCCAGAGGCATCCGGTGGGCCACTGTGTGAAACAGGATGCTGGACTAGATGGGCCTTGGGCCTGATCCAGCAGTTCTTATGTTCTAACTGTACTAAGATTCAATTTGCTTATTTTTGACATTTGTATTTTACTCTTCCTCCAAGGAATTCAGGACAGTGTGCATAGTCTTCCTTTTCCTCCTTTTATCCTTACAGTAACCCCGTGGAACCCTGGAGGGCTGAGGAAGAGTGACTGGTCTGAGCTTATTCAATGAGCTTCATGGCTAACAGAGATGCCTTCCCCCAAACATGCCACCTTATATTGTTGTTTGTTTGTTTATATACATATACCATACTGTTTTCAGTGTACATAATGACTTACAAAATTACAGAGGCAGCAAAGACAAACCTATGCTCCAAAGAAAATAAATGGCAGGGGGAGGAGGGAACCAGGGTAGGGAGAGATGAATGTGGGCAAATTCTGCTACACGTACTGAAAGCTTGGTATGAGTAGAGAATGGAAAAGGTAAGGTCCGATGGGAAAAGTACATTTTGAGGAAGGCTTTGAAGTGGGAATGGTGGCATATGTATGCTCAGGGATGGAGTTCCATGCTGGGACACAGGGCAGCATCATGTAAGCGACTTGGATAACTTTAGTCAACTGAAAGGGGTAGAGCTGAAGGGGTGGAGGTCACAGGATGGGAAATGAGAAGCAAGGGCCAAGAGTTAGGGTCTGGCAAGTCCATGGATAACTGCAAAAGGAAGGAAGGAGCTGGGCATATTTAATCTGGAAAAAGGAGACTAAAAGAAGACATTTGAGCCTTCTGCAAATATCTGCTGTCACACAGAAGGAGCAGTGATGTTGTTCTCTATTGTTCCTGAGGGCAGGAATAGAACCAATGGTTTGAAACGACAAGGAAGCAGATTCAGGCTACAATTAAGAGACATTCCCTAGCTGTGAGAGTTGACAGTGGGACAGCCTGCCTTGGTAGTAGTGAGCTCTCTTAGTACTTTTCTTAGGATGTAACACATTTGACAATTCAGCTCCAATAATGAAACTGGATTTCAGGGCTGAAGCCTAGCTACAGTTGATGCAGTATTAGATAGAGTTGCTTCTCTTTCTCTTTTTTTTGGCTCTTGTATCTTTAAGGGAAGTCTGATACATAGACATTAGGCAGACAGAGCCTGGAAGAAGGTGCTTCTTACCATAGAAGTAAGTGCTGCAAAAAAGCTTTACACACTAAATTTCTGTCAGTCCATTATTAAGAGCACAAGGGTATGGCTATCAAAAAGGTAGCAATCCAAGCTGCAGCGGATTAAAGACTTTGTCTCAGAGCTAACTCACGTGAGGGAAAGAAAATGGTGAATCATCCCTGGCAAGGTGCCTGGCTAGGCTTCTCCTAAAACTAATCTATATTTCCAGTAGAATCAAAATGCTGCCGCTGCCGCCCCTCTTATCAATGGAGCATGAGCCTCCCTGGGCTCAGGGTGGAATCCTAAGGAAAATTCTCTTATCCTAGGGAAAGCTCTCTTAATTTTATTTATTTATTTATTTATTTATTTATTTATTTATTTATTTATTTGCTTTCTATACTGCCCTTCCAAAATGGCTCAGGGCAGTTTACAGCACGTCCAATTTTGCTATTGGACAAGTACAAAAATCTTCCACATGTACACCTACATGTCATGAGAAAACTGATAGCTGCTAAGCTCCTGAGAACATGTTTGCACCAGAGAAATCCCCCTTATTCCTCCCTCTTTTTCCTGTTAAAAATCATCTCTGAGAGACTTGTAAAAAAAAAAGAAAAGAAAAAACACAAAACCCCAGTTTCATTCAATTACTACAGACTGCTTCCGTCTGTGGTTTCTAGCTTTCTTAGATGCTCTCAAAAATACTTAGTAGGTTACAAAAAATAGGTTGTCTTAGGCACGCTTAAATGTTTATAGAGTCTTTTGCAACACCCTAAGTAGGGTAGGGTGGGCATAGGCTAGTGTTTCTTATTTTAATTGTTGCAAGTAAACAATAATAGAACAGTATCAGGAATATACGAAAGCACACATATACAAAGAAATATAAGTTCATAACACACAGTCTGACTAAACAAACTGTTCCTTATGCTGAATTTCTTTTTCCTTGAAAATCACCCAATTCCTGATGAGAATCAAGCATCCTGCAACCCTTTCTTTCAAGGATCTACAGAGTTATTCCATGAGAGAAACCTCCATGGTGGCTTCAACCATGAGGGAGCAAAATTCCATTGCCCCTCACAAAGACTTTTCGCACATGCTTCTCTGAAACAAAGAGCCTTCTTGTTCCTAGAATTCCCAGCAACTGCTCTCTTGGTCCCACCAGCCTCATGTACTGATTGGCTGCCTTGGAGTTCACCAGCCTGTCAGTTGAGACAAGCGTTCACTCCCTGTTAACTTAAAGAGGGAGGGGAGGCTGATCACTACAGAAATGTATTGTAGTTTATTTACAGAGCATTCCATGTAAACCATGCCATGTAAACCACACAAAAAACAACCACCATGAAACCATGGGGCGGGTCTCACGATCCGTGAGACCTGCTTTTGTTAGAACTGCAGGGAGAGAGCCCTGGGCGGCCGGATTGGCCGCCCACACGATGGCTGACTCTGAGACGGAGCCGGCGGGGGGTGGGGGGAGCAGGGGCCGTGCAGCCCCCGCAACCCCCAGTATGCCCTGTGCGAGCGTGCAGAGCATACTGGGGAGACCCCCGAGCTGGGAGGCGGCTTTTAAGCCTCCTGGCTGGGGGTCTACTCGTGAGTAGGTGTGGCACAAAGCCACACCGTGGCTACTCACGAGCCTAAAAAGCAGGTTTGCTGGAGCGCTCACTCCGCAAACCTGCTTTTTAGCAGGGGTTCTCGAGTGGGTTACCTGTTCAAGAACCACCAGGCTCAGCTGCGAGCCCAGAGGTTCTTACGACCAACAAAAATCGGGCTAGGCACTCCTAGTCCAATTTTTGTTGGTCGTAAGAATCGCCCCCATGTCTTACTCAAACTACACTACAAGCAACTGCCTTAGCCTTCAACATTTTAAAAAATAGCATTACAATGTTCATCCCTAATCAGGGCAAACAAAGAGTTAATTGAGCTATTTAAAACAGATTGCATAGATTTCAAACACCACACTATTTCATCCCTGCTATACACATCCACTATAGGAGAAAAGGGAACATTTATTGTTTTGTTTATCACAGATCTGTTTAAACAGTTTTGCTGAAACAGAACTCATGGAGTGGAGATAAGAAAGATGTGTGGCATTTGTCACATCTCTTTGCCTATCTTGTTACAAATAAGGCACAAAATCAATCCACTTACAAAATCAACCCACTTATCCATATCTGTTTTTTTCCTGGGCATCCCACAAATGCAAGACCACTTATGTCACTATTTGTTGTAGTCCACGAACCACTCATAGGTTTACTCATATGATATTATAATAATACAAAAGGCTTTGTCGTGCCATCATTCGAATGTGTTTTCTTCAGCTGCTATTTCTTTTTAAATAACTTCATTACTGTAATAACGAAGAACCTCAGATGGTCAGTCACCTAACGGTACTTAAAATGTGCATAGATTTTTATGTGGTTGAATAATAACATCTGTTTTGATTTTTGAACCACAAAAGTGCATTTAATCTGGCCTTCCTTTATTTGAACTTTTCACATCTGCTTAGGCTTGGTTCCCATGAACTAAATCCCAGATCTCTTTTCTAAATGGATGAAGTTTACCTGTGCTGCCATTGTCCCAGTTCCAAAGACAACTTTTTAGGGCTCAGATAAAAACGTCAAAAGGAATTCTACACAATGCCCAGGCCAAACTTTCATGCGCTGGGAGTATGACTCCACTTCCAGTTGATTCTCAATCTCAAGTCAATGACCCACCACACTAAAAAAAAAAAAAAAAAGTTTGAAGGAATTCAGATAAAAGTACGGAACAATCTCTGCTTTAAACATTCTTTTAAAGTTGGAATGTTTAGCTAAGCAATCTACTGGCATGAATATCTATGTTCTGAATGCCAAAGAAGGCACAAGTCACCACCCTTTTGACATTCACCTTTCCTCTTTTCTTTCAGGGACACCAGGGGAGGAAGAAGGGGCTGGGAGAACAGTCTCAGCAAGATTCAAAGGCCTGTTCTTGGCAGGAGCGTAGCAAGATTGGAGTGGGCCCTGGGGGCAAAAGGTGGGCCATGGGCCCCCCTGCCTATCTCCCTTCTTCTTCTTCAGAGAGGTGTGAGGGGAAAGCAAAAAGCAAGCTGCCAACCAGCCAGTGTCTCCCGCCTCAGGGATCCAGGGACATACGTCCTCCCTTGTTCAATTCTAGCTATGCTCCTAGTTCTTAGATATATGCATGATTAAATTGCAAATAAGTAGTGGCAGGGGGTGTTGGTTGAGGTTTATTTTTGTAATAGCCAGAGACCACTTGAGAAATAATAACATGTGGCCTCAAAAAAAGAACAAGAGAAGAGACCTGTTGGACCAGACCAAGTTCCCTGTAATCGAGCATTCTGTTGTCAACAAAGCCGAACCAGATGTTTCTGGGACGTAGGGCATGAGAGCAAAGAGCCCTCCTCTGATGTCTGCTCCCATCACCTGGTATTCAGAGAACCACTGCCTCTGAACATGGAGTTTCTATTTAGCCACCATGGCCAATAGCTGTTGAAAGAGGTGAAGGGCTTTCCCCCATCCCAAACTTTTTTTCTTTATTTCAACTAAAACAAACTAACACAAATGTAACAATAACCCCATGAACAGTTACAGAAACAAAACAAAAAATGTAAAGGAGGAAAGAAAAAGAACACCTTAATCATTTACATAATATATACAGCATGCCAATTTTAATAACAGGGACAGAAAAGACAATATTCCAAGGATATATTTCTTGATAATGAACCACAAACACTTCAGTAATATTAGAGCAAATTGCTAACAACTCTTCTGCTTTACCATTCCATCAAAAGAGAACCAGTTTGAATGCCAACAGCCAATACATATCCAAGGCTGGAGGTGAGGAGTAGATCTGTCTTTCCAGTGTTGTATAATAATCCTTTTAGCAACACCCCATGCTTGAAGAGTCCATAGATTTTGATGTAATTATAGATTCCATACAGTAGGCATGTACCACAAAAGCACATGATCATCCATAACAAGCAAAGAGCGCTGCATAGTCCTATGAACAATCTTATGATTGTTAGGTGAATATTATAGAGGTGGAGTGGAGAGCCCTTCCTATTCTGCTTTCTTCCACTCGTGTTTTCCGTTTCAGATATTAACAGGGATGATTGCTGACAGCGTCCTCCAGTACAAATGCCTTTTTAATATTCTTGGGACATGCTGAATTACAATAGTTGACATTATTACAAGACATATTTGGAGGACAGAGTGCAAGTAATTCCTGTGAATTTCCCTGGGACTTCCAGTATCCTGTGTTGGGAAGATCAGTGCAGTCGTTAACTGAACGTTCTGTTGCACAACATCCCATCAGCAGCCCTGCAGAACTGTAAAAGAAACATATTTTGCTTGTACTTGGGCAAATGAGTTGTAAAAATCATTCCACCTGAAACGGTTTGACCAAAAGTTTGGGAAGTATGAGAGAGAAATGATGTTATCGGCAGACTGCCCTTGGTTTAAACTCAATCCCTTCTCTTTTTCCTCCCCTCAAACAAACTGTCATTGAAACTGCATCATGATGAAACAATCTGTGAGAATTTAACAAGTCTGAAATGGATTAAAAAGCACTTTATGACTTGTTAAAGAAATCCCCTTGTTCCTCGGAAGCATTTTTAGCATCTTATTAATGGCATTTGATATGACTAACATATTGACTAGTCATTTGAATAGGAGATGAATCCTCCTTGATGGATCACAAAGGGAATATAAATTCAACGAAGGCATTTTTCCAAATTTCCCTTTTTAAAAATAAACCCTGAGCAGAATAATATGCCTACATCCATTTTTGCTTTGTCCCACAAGAATGTGCTGAGAATACCTTGAGTAGTAAATGATCTCTCTCCCCCTTTCCCTCTCCATGCATGCCTTTTAACTTAGTTGGTGAACACTGGCTTTACTTTCTATTACTTTCTGCCACACATGTCACATGATCACATGATCTTTTAATCATGTATATATGATGCATTTATGTCCTATTTGCATTCCCCCTTTCTTTAAAAAAACAAAACAAAAAACCCAAACCCTTCAAGATACCTATGTTTGTAACAAAACTGGTTTCAGCAGGCTGATAGAATGGGACCCTGATGTCTCCCTTATTCCTTCTGCCAGCTGTAGGGAGCTTGGCCAGATGTGTTGTAATTTTTTTTAATTTATTGCCGCATTTCTATACCACCAAAATCCATATCTCTAGGCAGTTTACAAAGTTTAAACAGCACACAATAAAATAAAACAGAAAAAATTAAAACAATAAAACATGTAAAAACAATTTAGACTGTAACTAAAAGCTTAATTTAAAAGGTGTTTCTTTAGTGTCTTTTTAAAGGTTGTCAGAGATGCTGAGGCTCTTATTCTGGTAGGGAGCATATATCACAACCTGGGGGCTGCTACAGAGAAGGCCCAGCTCTGAATCACTACCAAGTGAATTGGTGGTAACTGTAGCTGGACATCTCCATACCATCTCAACAGGTGGTGGAGTTTATGACAAAGAAGGCATTCTCATACATACTCTGGGCCTAAGCTGTTTAGGGCGTTATAGGTAATAAACAGCACTTTGTATTAGGGATGTGCATGGAATGTTTGGCACTGTTTGGTCTGAATTTAAACCCAATTACTAAACCTCAAGTATGCAAACTGGTTAGGTCAAACCAATCAGCTGGGATGGTCACTTCGATGAACCAGCTCGACCGGTTTGAAGTGGTTTGCAATCAAACCACTCGAACCTGCCTGGTTTGCAGTGGTCTGGTTTGCAATTGAATCAGTTCTGCACATCCCTACTTTGTATTTTTCCTGGAAATGTATCAACATTTCTCAGACAGGGAAAGGCCAATTGACTTCTGATCCCAGAAAGACAGAGGGGGCACTGGCCTTGGATACACTGGAGGATAGGGATCCTGTCCCTTTTAAGAGTTGACTCGAACAACGATTAAGTCTGTCCAAAGTTCACTGAATTCAGTAACTTGCTGTGTGCTAGGCCCATCCACACAACAGCCTTGTCTAGATCAGGCTGGGCAATCTAGATCACAGAGTATTACATGCAGAAAGTGCACACATGTGACTGCAGAGCAAATACCTCCAGGTGACCTAAGCAAGTGAGTCAACCCACATGTAAAAGAGAAAGCAAAAAAACATAATCCCCAGAGTCCCAGCTAGACCCATGAGGGAAATTCCTGCACGGTTTCAACTCTACCCAACCTGCGCTTAAGCAAAGCTTATCCACTAAGCCATTTACAGGGAATATTATAGGACACAACTCTCATAATTATTAAGGGGGAAACATCTCCCCCTAATTTGTCCTAGCATCCCATCCAGGGGCTGTTGCTGGTGTCTCCCTTCGTTCTTTTAGAGAGTGAACCCTTTTGGATGAAGAAACCCTTTTCCGGTTTCTTGGGTTATGTAAACCACTTTGTGAGCTCTTAGTTGTTAAAAGGCAGTATATAAATATTTTAAACAACATAATAATGGCACGTCAATCAATAAGCTTTATTTTATTTTATTTTTAAAACACACACACACACGGAAAATAATCATAGGTTTGGTCAGCAGAGATGCTTTCTAGCTCTGTCCTGAAGGAATGCAGAGAACTGAATCTCTAAAGGGCTCTGCTTGTCTTCATTTGCGGCACATACTGTTTTAGAGAGACTTTGCCAATAATTATATCAGGGCACTGACACAGTATTTGATGTTGCAGAGGTATTGTGACAGTTAAAATAGACAGATATCAGATAAAGCGTGCATCAGAATCAAGATTCCAGTTAACCACAGTTTAGGTAAATAGGATTCCACGGTGCTCGTAGAAGTGTCCGCATCTCCCTTTTTAAATGAGGGAATTGCAAAGGCAGCACTTTGGAAACACTCTGTGGTATGAAATAATGGGACTGTACAGGGGTGGCTGAGGGGGGAGACTCCAGTCTCTTTGCTGGATGCTTGCAGGCAGCACAGATTGCAGCCTGTATATTTACACAACATGATCCTTTGGGAGCAGCTTAGATAATTAATATTCCTAAATGGCATTTTTGGTTCTTTCAGCACAACTGAAAGCATATGATCTGGCCACATGATTCATGCCAAGCCAAATCTTGCAAACTGACAGTGTCAGGCATCTGGGTGGGAACACCATTTACAAAATAAAAGAGGCATATTTCAAATAAAACACAAAAGTAACTGTTCAAATGTCTTGAAAATTCCCTCTTTTTCTTTTCTTTTTTTTATGGATTAATGACCCTACATAGAAATGGGACACTTTGCTACTTAATCCTACCAATGTTTCAGCAGCTCCCACTAGCACCAAAGCAGAGGCAACCTTTTCTTCTTCAGATCAAACAAGACCTAAAGTCTGGGAAGATTTAACAGCAGAATAAAAACAATACTTCCAGGGAGGGAGTGGAGGCAAATGGAAATGTTAACCATCTGCAGCTCGTATTGCCTCTGCGCTTTTGCGTTTTTATTTGACTTTTGTATCAGAAGCATTAAGACTCCCACCCCCTGCACCCCGCACACTTCTTGCTCCCAGCTTTCCAAACTATCATAACCAATTAAAAGTAGTCAAACAAACTGATTTAGAGTTTCTTAGAATCTTTTTCTGGGAAAATGAATGTGAGATAGCGGCTGGCTGGCACAGATCTAAACGCTGGGCTCTGCTCCATAGGTGGAAGGAAGTGAGGCAGGGGAATAGAATGCAGACAATAGCAAAATGACCCATTCCATATGCCAGGTCAGTTAGGGCTGCTTGATTCTTTACTACCTATGCCTTTAGGACTGGCACCATTTTTCCTGGCCATGTTCTTGTGCCTTTAGCAGCAGCTCTATACAGAAATCAAGTAGTGGAATACTTTTCAGCAGCAGAGAAAACAGGATGAGAAAAGTTTCACCTGTTTAATTATGTTTAATTAATTATCTCAGTCACAGACATAAAGATATGGGAAATGTTTCACCTATTTAATCATGTTGGGGTGCTCTTAAAGACACAGGAGCAGGCACAAGGGGAAAAAGTGGCAGCCATGCCTGCCATCATTATTGATTTCATATATAAGAAAATGCATAGTAAATGTAACCGCAATCTGAGTATCTATCTTCCGAATAATACATTTACTAGGTTGGTCTTATTGTAACTCTTTTAGTTCTCTTCACATTCTTTTCAGATTTTCAACTGAGAAGGAATGTTTCTATTCACTTCTAATCTGACTTTAGGCAAAATCTGGTGGCAACTTATGGATTTACAGAAAGCCTGCTCAAAAGTGTTGAATTTTCTCAAAAGCTCTCAGATGTTTTGCATTAGAAGGAGATGCCAAATCCACTTTGAATTTCATTTGAGGTGCAATTTTGCTGGAAACACTTATTGGGAAATGCAGTTTTCGTATTTATGTATCACTAGGAACATAGAAAGCTTGATTTACCAGGACATGGCCCTAATGCCTTTTTTCAATGCAAGGACTCAGCCCAGGGGAGTAGCTACAATTGAGAGGAGGATTACAAATGACCTTCAGCTCCTAAGGGAGGGGGCCCACCGGCTGGGTGACAGACAGCTTGCTTTTTGCTCTCTCCCCTGAGCCTCTCTGAAGAAGAAGGTGGACTTCTTCAACTTCATTTTTTGTCCCAGGGTCCAATCCAATTTTGCTACATCCCTGGCTCACCCCTATCGTCTTCATCTTCATTATTAATAAAAATAGCTGACAAACTGCGCAATGTTACGAACACAGTGCAACAGAGCATTTGCGTAATTGTGTAAAAATGCTGTTTCACAAGTGCAAAATTGCAGAGAGTTGTGTGACAGTGCAGCCTGCACAACCCAATTTGTGCAATTTTTGCACGTGCACAACAGTGCCATTGCACAGCTGTGCAAACATTACATTCTACCATGTGCATAAGATTGCCCAATATATCAGCCACTATTTATATATCACTTTTCAATAAAGAAGTGATTTACATAGTAAAGTTATAAGAAAATGGTTTACTGTCCCCAAAGGGCACACAATCTAAACAAAAACAGTAAGTAGACACCAGCAACAGCCACAACAGAAGGGGTTCTCTGCTGGAGTTGCTCTCTCCCTACTCTGTATAAGAGAACCACCACTTTAAATGATGGGACAATTCTCACAACCAACAAAAATCGGGCTAGGAGAGCCTAGCCTGATTTTTGTTGGTCGTAAGAACCACTGGGCTTACAGCCAAGCCTGGCAGTTCTTGAGCGGGTAACCCGCTCTAGAACCCCTGCTAAAAAGCAGGTTTGCGGAGCGAGCATCTCCTGCAAACCTGCTTTTTAGGCTCGTGAGTAGCCACGGCATGGCTTCGCGCCACACCTACTCACGAGTAGACCCCCGACCGGGAGGCGAACAGCCACCTCCTGGCTTGGGGGTCTCCCCAGTATGCCCTGCACGCTCACGCAGGACATACTGGGGCTTTCCGTGTGGCCCCCACTCCCCCCACCCCCCGCTGGCTCTGTCACGGAGCTGGCCATCGTGTGGACAGCCGATTCGGCCACCCAGGGCTCCCTGCCCGCTCGTGAGCGGGGAGAGCTGGCTTAGCCCACTCTTCCCTCTCACCAGACTGATCATGAGATCCGGTCCAATGCCTTTTTGCCCAGTTAGCCCTAGAACCTGACAAGGCATGAATGCATCAGAGTATCAACAAAATTATGCATCAGGTTTGGAGGTCAGAAGTCGGTAGGTTCAGAAACTCTGATAAATTTAACTAGCCTCATCCCACTTGTCACAGACATTTCTCTTGGGAAGAATCCTGAAATTCACTTGGAAGTTAACTTTTTTGAAATTTCAATGATAACTCTAGTACAAAGTCAATTGTCTCTCTTAGTAGTAAAACTGCCGCCCTGTAACCAGAAGGTTACAAGTTCGATCCTGACCAGAGGCTCAAGGTTGACTCAGCCTTCCATCCTTCCGAGGTCGGTAAAATGAGTACCCAGAATGTTGGGGGCAATATGCTAAATCATTGTAAACCGCTTAGAGAGCTTCCAGCTATAGAGCAGTATATAAATGTAAGTGCTATTGCTATTGCTATTGCTATTAGTATAATTGTATTTATATAATTTGCTCTCCTCTGGAAAATTCCTACAGATACCCATCATTGCAAAACGACAGAACCCATTGCCCCAAAATTTGCAAAGTTTGCAGTGCAATACTGTGGCCAAATTAGTATGTAATGCAAAACCTGAGTTAACAGGGTGGAAGTTGGAACTCCGTTACATGTGAATATGTGAAACCACGGTTTCGAACCAAAAGCAACCAGCAATTTGCCTCACCAAACTGAAATTTGAAACTTTGGTTTGCACTTGGATTCACCACCAAAAGCAGAGGTTTGGCTGCCGAAGTGTTATATCCGGACATGTACAGTGTACAGTGTCATAACCGCTGTTCCATGCAGTTTTTGGAACTGGAATAATAGGAACGGTGGCACAAAAAACCTGCCTTGGCTTGCACCCTCTCCATGCCTGCAGTGCTTCTCGCTGGCTGTGTCTCTGAGCACTCGCCTCACCCCTCCTGTCTCTAATCCCACAAAGCAGCCCATCAACAGGGATACTGCCACATCTCATGCCAAGCTGGTCAGCCTGTCAAGCAGCAAAGTCACACATTCCCCCTCCCCACTTTGTTCCTTGCTCTCCTCTCCTGGCAAGCAGGAGGGAAAGGGGACGGGATGACAGGATGGGCATTAAGTGCTTTGTTCCCCAAGAATGAAGCGACAATGATGTATGTTCACAAACACAAACACTCCAGGTGGCAACATAAGCAGGGAACCCCATTACAGCACCATGACTGGAAAATATGTTAAGGAGATGATACCCAGGGTCAAGTTTAAAAGGCAGCCCCAACCAGGTATTCTTGAACAGTCCATTTCTAATTTTTTAGAAATAGAATAAATAAGTTGAGGAAGGGAGCCCCAGCCACTTTACCTTGGGGGTGCTTGTGCAGCCCCTAGGCTTACTCAAGAGAAGGTTCCTCCCTGAAAAACATCAGAGGGCAATGCTTCCTGGCATTAGTTTGAATTGAAGTTGTGACACTATCACATAACCAAATCTGAATGGCTACCTGGCATCACCATAATGCCAATTCTGAATAAGGGCAGGGAGTAGGGGTGTGCATGGAACCTGCTGGTCTTGTCTGGTTCGAGTCCAAACTGGAGCCGAACTGGACTGGGCCAGTTTGTTCTGGCACCCCCTTGAACCCCACCCGGTTTGGTTTGGTTTGGTTCAGTCTGGAGGGGTTTGTGATTTTTTAAAATTATTATTATTTTGTTATATTTATCCCCCTCCAGGGGAGTTGTTTCTGGTGACGGGGGGACGACCATGGAGGTTTTCCCTCCCCTGCCGGCCTCCCTTATGCCATAATTTTGATTATCCAGGCCATGCAGAGGCCCATTGCGCAGGCACAGCAGCCTCCAAAATGGCCACCCTGCCAAGGGGGAAAGGCCAATGAGCAGCTGAAGAGTAGCCGGTGGGGGGGGAGGGGGAACCTCTGCAGATGCCCCCCTCAAACAACTCCCCCACAGGTCATAAGTGTAATTAAAAATTAATTTTTAAAAAATTGTGAACCCGGGGGGGGGGGGTGGGGGGTTCGGTCTGGCATCAGACCGAACAGGACGTGGAACCAGTTTGACGTTGAACGTGTTCGTACATTCCTATCAGGGAGCAGTGTCATCACTTTGCATTGACATTATGACATCAACATGCAGCCAGTTCTGCTATATGGTGTCATGTCATCATGTTGGCCATGTAATCCCTGACTAGTTGGAATCATGTAGCCAGGGAGAAGAAGAGACACATTTTAAACAAAAAGAAAAACAAAAGCCCTCTCCTTTTATGCTGAAAACGGTCAGCTGAACATTTGGTGTAGCTTAATCTTGCTTAATCTTAATCTTGGATAAACCTTTAGTGATATTATAGTGCTTACTGCTTTACTGTTTCAAACTCATTATATCATAACATGAGGTCTTTAAAAAATAATATGAGAACTCAGGAGATTGAGGTAATGTGCTGCTTGCAATTCTGACAGTCAAATATCTTAAACAAGTTGAGAATAGTAGCAGTGCTTGAGAAGAGTGCTAAAGGAAAGGTCTTGTAGGGCTTATATTGAATTGTCTTCTGGGGTCTCATACCTCTTTGGCCCAGTTGTCACACTTCCACCCGCACAGTTTGAACTGAACCTGCACAGTGAAACACAGGATGGATTCACAGATTTCCAGAATGGTGTGGTAGCTGACTGCATGTGGCTGCCTCCCACCCTCACCCGCCCGCCAGTTTCTGAAAACAAAGGAACTACGTGGGAACTGATTTGTCTTCTTCTTATGCCAAATCAGAATTTGCTCAGTCTCCAAGGAGGGAATATGCAATACGGGTTGTCTTTATGAATTAAGGGAAATTGTAATGGAGATAAGCACGACTGATTCCTTTTTACCACAAAAGATATTCACACAGATAAGTACATAATTGCAGAAGCATCTGTTTGGGCTAGATTCTTACAACTTCTAAGTGTAGTACTTTTCCTAATGGCTAATGCAGCCTTCTGTATAGTGATTTCCCATGTCACACGGAGGGTACTCTTGATCAATGATTTTCAAGGTCTAAATCACTGTATTTCAAAGTTTCAAAAACATTAATGTGCAGGCTTTTAGTACTTCTGTGTTTACAAAACTTCAACATTTAATCCTAAAATTTTGAATGTTACAATATCCATATGTCACAGTCTTGAAGTTCAAAAGATTTTGGATCTCAGCTGAATTTGAATTCAAAGGTTCCCATTCAGAATTTGACCCAAGTTTTTGAAGTCAACTTTTATGACTTCAAAAATGAATTCTCAGCTTGTTTTAGAGTGGCTTTAGTGATTTCTGTCAGACTGGTCCTTTGGGTCTTATTAGCTGCCTCCACCACACAGACTCATTCCCCAAAGGTTATTAAATTATGTAGGAAATGCCCACAAAATCCTCTAGTTGCTTGGTGTTGTGCTGACAGATACCAATGCCCATTCCTAGACTACTTGGCTTTTCCTCAACTGGTATTTAACTTAGTGCAGTTTTTAAGCTTCAGCGAGGAACTCTTGGCTCCAGTAACCTGCTTTTTGACTTGATTTGGCTTCCTGACTCAGCCTTTGAATTTCTGGTTTCCTAAATCTGACTTTGTACCCAGACTCCTGCCACTTGACCTAGATCCAGCTGACCACCTTGATCTAAGCCCTGCCTCTAGATTCTGACAGTATCATGAATCTGCTTGTTCTGGTTCAAGATTACTTTTTCATCTTGACTGTGTATTCAGTCCTGCTCTTTGATGTTTCCAAGCCACTATTTCCTTTGCCGTCACTTTTATCTCTGTCCTGGCACTCTTCCTTGCAGCATCCTCTTCCCCAGATGGTCTCCATCTCCCCTTCAAAAGTGCCCAAAATATTCCAGTTTCCTCCTCTTGATCTTTGCACAGCAACACACATCTTCATCGTGATGAGCTAGAATCATATATATATATATATATATATATATATATATATATATATATATATATATATATATATTCCTATATTCCTTTTGCGGTCTTGTGTCTTAATATGGTCCTCTTCCAGATCTGTTGGAAAGAGACGAAAGTATTTGTTCCTCTTGCTATATAATGCACTCATCATAAAAATATCTATTAGAAGCAAATATAGATGAGGGCCAAGAAGACTCAGTGAAGTTTTGAATTTCATTACTAAGTTTTGTCAGGAAGCCCAAATATTGCACTGAAGGTCTAGGAGAGTCTTTTATGGAAGTCCATATGGGGCTTGGGTCTCTGACATTCAAAGCTGACATTCAAATGATCACTTGGTAATATGCAGGGCATTTCAGGGCAATGCATTTATTCTCCTTTGTATAGTTATTATTTTGTTTGCCACCTTGTGGAAATTTACTTGTCCCCAGACCCCAGCCCAAGAAGACACGTAGACTTATTATGGGTAAAAGGGCCACAACTTTATTAACAGGAACAAAAGACATGGCGGACGGGAACACCAGGTGATTAATCACCCTTAGAGAACAGTGCGGGCCACTAGGCCCGGGTTAGGAATCTGACGTTCTACCCAGCACCTTACTGGGTGACACACCATGGCCCGGGAAATGGGCAGGTACACCCCGCCCAATTCCTTCAAAGCCAACCCCCCCTTTAGAAGAGAGGATCTGGATACTTCAAGGTCTTCACCCACCCTGGACCGCACAGCCCAAAGGTTGGTGAAGTCCTGAAGCAGGTTTCATGGCTCCATTCTCCCCATGCCACACAGGCCACAAAGGAGCGATTGACCAATCACCCGTTTAAATATCCAAGGGTGCTCACCGATATTCTATCCCTCAAATTACCACCCCGCCCACACTGTTACTGCCATTGTGACCGGCCTAACTCTAACTAAACACCTGGAACACAGAATGGAGTAGGCAGAAAAAAACCCAACAGTGGCCAATGTGTTGGGAGCAAAAAATTCCTACTCGGCCCCCTCGGGCGACCAATCACTAGACCTGCTCTGCACCAGGGAAGGGAGGGAGGGGAATGCCCAGCCCAAACTGCAGAGAATGGGGCGGGGATCGGCCGATCACGGCCGAAACCCCACCCCCAAACCCAAAGGGCCAATCGGCCCGCTTCTTGGGCCTCGTGCAGAGCAGGGCTGGGACAAACTCGCTCCCCTCTGCACGAGGCCAAGGGGAGGGGGATTCTTATAAATAGGATATATAAACAATATGTCAGGGTTAGTACGACTGGCAGAATCTGCACAATAGAAAAATATGCAAAACATTGTAAAACCTATCTATACCTCCTTGTGTTGAGAGAACAAACAAAGCTTTAATTCTACAAGTTGTTTTTTATTGTAAGAACACTTGTCCATGAGAAAGTAGATTTAGGATGTAATCTAGATCCTACGGATGTCAGTGGGCTAGATCAGATGTAATGGGAAACCACAGTTTAGCCTGGGTAAGAAACATCCCTGAGGCTAGGGAGCACATGCTCTCCCCTCCCATACTCATGTGAGTATCTACTTCCCAGTTAAAGTAAACTAAGCTCAGTTGTGGCATGCAAAACAACCAATCTTGGTTCATTGTAACCCACTTATTTGAAATAAACTATGATCTATAACTCATTTCAAATAGGGATGTGCAAATAATTTCAAGGTTGAATTGGTTCAACTCGAATAATTTCAAGGTTGAATTGGTTCAACTTGAATCTGCTTGATTTGACTGATTTGAGATTGAAACAAATTTGCCCTGTCACCCCTGGCCAAAATAGAACTTGAATCAAATCTCCCCAGATTCCATTTGAATTGATTCGAGATTTGATTTTCCCATTTGAAGTGCTTTTATTTTTTTCTGTCATAGGGAAGAATGGGAATTCAAAGCAATCCTATTACTCCACATGGGCAATGCCAAGCTGGTCCAAAGTGGGTTGGGGAGGTAGGGCACACTGGGTGTCAACTATGCCCCAACCCACAAGCCAATGGGATACTCAGGTTTTTTCAAAGGGATTTTTGAAGTGTTTAGACACTTTGGTGTGTAATGAATCCTCATAGGGATTCATTAAGAGGAAAAGTCATAATACACCAAAGATTCTAAACACTTCAAAAATTCCTTTAAAAGAACCAAAGAAACTGAGTATCCCACTGGCTTGCAGGCTGGGTGGTAGGTGGCACCCAATTTGCCCTACCCTCAACCCACTTTGGACCAACTTGGTGCTACCCACAGGGAGTAATGGGGCCACTTTGAATCCCCATTATTCCCTATGGCAGAAAAAATAAAACCCCTCCAAATTAAAAAATTCCTTTAAAAAAAATCACACCTTTGCCTGATTCCTTTGGGATTCCTGTGGTAGTTGCCACCCATTGGGAATTACCATCCTATCCACTCTGGCATCCTGTGGCCCTTTCAATTTCCACCAAATTGATTCAAATTCAAATCAATCTGAAACAAATTCAAATCTAATCTAATTTGAATCAAATCTGGGCTGATTCAAGGGGGCTAGATTCAAGGTTGAACTGAATCTAGCTGATTTAATCTGACCTCAAATCAGATTTGATTGAATGCAAACATGACTTTAATAAGAAGGGAAGTTGGGTTTTAAAAAAATTATATCTGTAGCATTATCTTTTTATTCATCAATATATAATTGAATAATTGGGGTTGAACACTATAGGGTTGCTGCACTGCGGGTCTGCTGTGTCCTTCAAAGGCAGCATTGGGGTTGTGTAAAAGGGGTGGTTGTGCAAACAGTTCTTCTGTAAATTTCTTCATTCAGGACAATGGGGGAATCTGTGGAAGTGCTGATGCTTGCAGAACTGCCTGTTTTGTGCAATCCCAATGCTACCTTTGAAGGGTGTAGCAGCCCCACAGCACAGCAATATGAAGATATAACATTGGGCTGGATGTCACCCATTTATATCAATCAGGGAGAGATAAGGACATGTATATACCTATCCCACTGATATCACTGTGACTGAAACATGCTTAACTTTGGCTAGATATATTTTGAGTTAGCAACATTTTTTAGGGTGCAGGAAGCAAGTCACATTTAATTCATTAAAACATTATAATTGCCTAGAATTGCCCAGATCAGACCAAGGATCCATCTTATCCAGCATTCAGTTTCCAAGCAATGGGGAAATCACTGGCAGACCATGAGGGGCTGTTTGTCCTCTGCCTCCAGAAGTCAGGGATACGTTGCTTTGAATCCCAGATTGTCATGGATAATATCCAATGACTTATCATCTAGGAATTTGTCTAACTCTTTTATGGCCACCTAAGTTTAAGGTTAGGTTTCCTTTTTGGTATACATGCTTAGGAGCAGTGTTTTTTCTTTACCTATTGTACTATAGATCACTGATCTATTTATATTCAAATATAAAGAAGTGAGATTTATTGCCTGAATTCATGCAGAAAGCAGGAAGTTCCCTAGAAGAAAGAGTTAGGGTGAAATAATTTCACTAAAAGTGAAGCTTGACACAAGTTTGGGAATGGATTTTTTTCTTTCCTGGTGCAAATCTTAAATTTAAGCCTTGACTTCAAAAGCTGAGAAAAGCAATAAGAAAGCTTTAGTTTTCAGCCTCAGTTGCCTTCAACTCTTTTACGGCAGTCCCCTCGGTGCTGTCACTTCAAAATCACAGCATAATGCAGCGTAGTGTTTTGCAGTGTTGGTAAAACAAAAGCTTTATTTGAATAAATATGTGTGAAAATGTTGCAAACAAAAACATCTCCACAGGCACTACCTGATTGGCTCTCAGTAACCCACTTGAGTGTCATATCAGAGCTCAGCAAGCCATTTCCTGCAATATCACAGCATTGCTCACAACAAGGTGGGGGCAGGGGGAGTGTGTTTTTGTTCTCTGACAATGTTTTTTTTGGGGGGGGGAGAACTCTCTTTACAAAACCCAATTACTTGGTTAGGAAGGCAACGCGGAGTGTTGGACATTGGTAATCATATTTCGTTTTCGCTTTCCCTCTCTTTCATTAAAAAGCTATTGCTCAAGTTGGCAGTTCTAAACAAGAAGCCTTGTTTTAATTTTTGTATTTTTACAAATCCCTATCCAGTTCCATTTTGTTTACTTTGATGTGGCCAAACCTGGCCAAAGTGTGCTCCAACAAGAGGCTGATTCTAGGCTCTTTGTGTTGTGAGTCTTTACTAATCACTCCAAATACACTCAGAAGAATGCACTACATGACAACAAGGGCTTTGCTACCTTCAAGAGCATCACTGAAGGAAGAATGTCAGCAGGTACAGCTTCTTTCATTAGAGAAGCATTGTCATTGGAGAAGCGACATCTGCTGAAATGTTCAATTTCATGCAGCTTTAAAAGGCATGTAACCCCTCTCTTCAGTGTTGTATGTCAACCCTAAAACTCCCTTACCAAATGTATCAGTAGCTCGAAGGAAAGTGCAACCACAGATCCAACAGTGCAGGACAGATGCACTTGTTCATCCAAGAGGTACAAACCCCAGTGTTTTTCAAGCAATTAGCATGAAGACATCAGGTGACCCAAAAAGGCACCATGACATTATCATCTGTTGCAGTTAGATGACTAACCTCAAAAGGAATTACTGACTTACCTAATATGCAGTGAGCTGATATGAGAGCTCCTCACTAGCCTGATTCAGAAAGTGGCCCACATACTGCACAGCGAGCCGCCAATCCAATTGAGAGGCACACTCATTGCTCATTCCTTCATTCATTCATGAATTGCTTCTGAGTCACATTACACCAGGCCTACTCAACTTAGCCCCCCCCCCAGCAGTTTTTGGACTACAACTCCCATAATCCTCAGGGACAGTGGCCAATAGCCAGATATTATGGGAGTTGTAGGCCAACATCTGTGGGAGGGCTGAAGTTGAGCAGGCCTGCTCTACACCCTGCCCACACTGTTTCCGAAGGTGGGGCTTCTCCGTGCTTACTAAGGAGTGTGTCCTCACATTTGCAATGCTACTCCCAGCGTTCCCAATGAGAGTAACATCATAAGTGTGGTGATGCACTGCTTAGTTGGCATGGAGCAGCCCTGCCTTCACAAACAGAATGAGTGGAATGTAGAATGGCTTGGAAGCATGCCTCTTGCTTGGATTAGCAGCTTGCTGAGTGGTATAGGAGCCCAATCTCACAATCAGCAACATGAAGGTAGAAGGCAGTAAACCCAGCTTTTGCTGTTCATGAAAATTCATGAGAAGCCCTCCAACTCCGCCCACTCAAATGTGGGTAGCCTGACTTTTAAACTGAGGTAGAACAAAAACAGCAGCTGCCCCACTTCAGAGTTTGATCATGTATTGAATTCATTGAGGTGGGTCTCATGATCACAGAGACCCACCTGGGAAGGGTGAGTGGGGAGAGTGGGCTTAGCCTGCTCTCCCCGCAAATGAGCAGACAGTCTGCTCTGGGCTACCAAAGCAGCCACCCACACGACTGTTGGCTCTGTCATGTAGCCGGTGAGTGCTGGTGGGGAGTGGGGGCCGAATGGCCCCTGGAAGGTCCAGCATGCCCTGTGTGAGCGCACAGGGCATGCTGGAGAGACCCCTGGAGCTGGGAGGCAGATTTTCACCTCCCCTTGGGGGTGTCCTCATGAGTTGCCATGGCACGAAGCTGCACTGCGGCAACTTACGATTGCTTAAACCAGGTTTGCAGAGCGCTCTCTCTGCAAACCCGGTTTAAGCACTGGGTTACTTAAGCAGGTGACCTGCTTAAGAACCACCGGGCTTGCAGCTGAGCCCAGTGGTTCTCACAGTTGTAGGAAATCAGGCTAGCAGAGGCTAGCCCGATTTTCTACAATCGTGTGAATAGCCTCATTGTTTAAAATGGTTCCTGGCTGCCAGTGGCCATGTTTATCATAGAGTTCTGCAGCTAGAGTGGCCAGTCAGAGGGTAGCTGCTGCTGTACTGAGGGCTGCCTTTCTACTGAGAGGGAAATGCATCATTAGATACTTGGAGGACCTAGTTCACCTTTTCTCCTTATGGACAAAGAACTTGCTGCAGTCATCTGGGTGGTGAGTAACCAGAGCCAAACAGAACCTCTGACTGTCTTTGGGAATCATAGTAGGGGTTCTTTTCTCCCCCAAACCCCCCAAGATGGTCATGTAAAGTAAAGTAAAGTAAAGTGTGCCAACAAGTTGGTGTCGACTCCTGGTGACCACAGAGCCCTGTGGTTGTCTTTGGTAGAATACAGGAGGGGTTTACCATTGCCTCCTCCCATGCAGTATGAGATAATGCCTTTCAGCATCTTCCTATATTGCTGCTGCCCAATATAGGTCTGGGAAACATACCAGCGGAGATTCAAACTGGCAAACTCTGGCTTGCTAACCAAGTGATTTCCCCACTGTCCCATTAAGTGTCTAGATGGTCATGGGGGTGTACATATTTTTACTATGTGCATATTGTTGTGTGAATAACTGTGCGCACAGTAATGTTCAGACTGGACCTAAGCAAATGGCACACAAATTTTACATACATTTAACATAATGTATGTGGAATAAAGCTTTTCTGACTGTCCAGTGAAGGGCTAGTTGCTTCAAATGTCTTGGAATTTATACTACTTGATTCTCATCTGTGCTGGCTTTCTGTTTGATTCTGCTTTGTAGTGCTGCCCTTTTGGCATGTTCTGGAACAAAAGAGCAGCTGCAATGCTGAACATCTCTTCACCATTGTACTGTCTCACAGCACCTTGTGCTAATTCATAACGGCGTCAGTATTTTAGTAGGAATGTGCAACTCCTACTCTACCCCACCTCAAGCGAATTCCAAGGAATTTAATTAATTCTCAAAATTATTTTGGTTTCCTTCAAAAATTTACCTGATGTTTCATCTTAAAGGGAACCCCCAAGTTTGACTCTAGGACAAATCTGATGGCCACACTTGAATTCTCGATGTTGTCCTTCATGGAGACAGAGCTATCGTTTCCCTCCCAGGAAGATAATATTTTAGACACTGGGCAGCATCCAGACTAGTTAGTCATCACTAAGCACCACTGAAATCAATGAGACAAGTTAGTTGTGATAAAGTCCCATTAATTTCAATGGGACTGAGTCTGAATCCTGTCGATAACAATTAGTCTTGCTTTATTTTCCTACAAATCATCATTGCCAGAATTTAAGCCTCTAGTTCTGGATTATGCTGTATTGAACTGCTGTGTCTGCCTAACTGTTTAGGGTTTGTTTAAATGGTTCCTGTCTTTGTTAATTTTCTGTAACCTTTTATTTCACAACATCATGAAAAAGCCTCAAAAACCATGCAGAGCACCGGCAAACTAAAGAATGAATGCAATTTTGTAGCAGATCATCAAACATGGATCTGAAATTATAAAAGTGTAATTTGAATACACTTGTATGAAAAAGCAAGACTTTCGTCATTAATTCGATTTCTGACTCATTAAACCCATTTAGGAAAATGTACAAAAGTAATTATTAAAAAGCAGCTACAAGAATCATAGACTAAGGAACAACAAATGGGCTGTCTGAAAAATGAATAAATAAAAGGAGGAATTTGTGGCTCCTAATTAAGGCTTCTAATACCCTCCAGACTGGCATCAAGAACATTTTGGAATCCAGAGACAATGCTCATATTTCATTGGGCATTAGCAGTGAAGGAAGTAATGGCAAGGAAGGATGGAGAACAGTAATGGAGACCACAGAGAAGCACCACAAAGCAGCAGCTGAGAGGAAGAAGACAACCATATCCTTCCTAGTAGCCATTTCAGTTAGTAACAGGAGGGAGAGAGCACCATGCAAGTATACTGGCATCATTGGCCTATTCCTATGTTATGGGTGTGTGAGCCGACTCGATTAGAACTGCAGTTCAAATCAAAGCAGCCCAGTTCAGCTGGTCTGAGTTTGAATCGGACCTCCACCCGCCATGGGTGTGCCAGTCTAGGTTTGAATTGGACCAGCCCTGGTTCTAAGATCCAGTTTGTGGGCCTTTATACTTGTAAAGGGGGATCCTTACTAGTAAAGGGGGCATCTCTAACCTTCCCTAAAAGCTGCTGGCGGGGTGAGAGAAAGAGGCCTCTGTACCTTTAGCTGAGACTGCGGCAGAGGCAGAGAGGCAGAAGCAGAGACATCGGAGGAGGATGCAGGGGCTCCTCCAACACCACCCCCCACTGGCATCCCAAATGACAACTCAGGTCAGCTGCAGCCTGGCTTGGGCCTCTGCATATGTGCTGAGGCCATTTGCATCAACACACAAATTGTGTGCTGACACAAATTGCCTCTGTGCATGTGTGGAGGCCCAAACCCTGTCATTTGGGAGGCTGGCGATGGGGTTACAGGAACCCCTGCCGCCACCCTGATGTCTCAGCTGCCACCACCTCCACCTTTCCTGCCAACCCAGAACCTGAATTTTAAAGGTTAAAAAATGCCTCCCCCCCTCCACATTTACTCTATGGAATGCCCTTTACTTGTAAAGGGGAATCCTCTCTGGATTCCCTGTTAAAAGTATACCCCCCTGAGCCGTCCCATGAGCCAGTTCAGCCCATTTCAATGGCCGGATTGGACTGGACCTGGTTTGCCTAAGCCTGGAATGGACCAGGTCAGTTCAAACTTGGACTGGCACACCCATGAGGGGTGGAGGTCCGATTCAAACTCAGAACCGGTCTCATGGCTAGTTCGCACATCCCTACTTCCATCCTGACCTCCACACATTGAGATTAATATGTGCAGAGATCGTGCATAGGTGGGTTCAGTCACTGAGAACCCTAGAAATGAGCACTATGCATGTGCAATTGTATATGAATAGGATCCACATGCACATTAACTTGAATGTGTGCAAGTTAGGAGTGTAGAAATGCTTCTAAAACACCCAACCTGCCTTATCATACACCTTGGTATACTTCCACAAAGGAAAATAACTCTATAAAATATGGTTCAAACTGTTCCTAATGTAAAGAAAGACAGGGAAGCAGATGCAATTGAGAAGCAAATTAAACACAGATGAACAGAAAATAAATACAGGGAATAGACAGAAGGGAAATATACACTCATGGAAGGAAGATAAGAGAACAAAAATTGGCATTAACATTGGAGCAACTGCTGAGTACCTCTTTCTTCTTTATAACTCAACTCTCTATTTACCTCAATTGCTAATCTAATGCCTTTTGTAATACCTATCTCTTAAAATACATTTTCCAGAATTCTGTGGGATAAGAGGTAACAGGTGACTTTAATTCTGCATGGTGCAATGAAACCAGCATTTTCAATGGAGCTCTGTGTGTGTGTTCATTCAACATTTATCTCTGAAAGCTAGAACATGATTATTGAAATATTTTTGACTAAAGTAGATGTCTTCTCATCTGAGCTGCATGGGGCTTGAGCTGTATTTGCAACTATTCAAAATGTGATGGGGAAATTTTCCCCCAATCTGACCACTGAAATTTTTGAACAAGGAATTTCAAAGCAGAGTTTGAATTTCATATTGCAGGGAACATTTTTTAGTTCAAAATCCGAATGTGATTTATTTAGACTTGCTGCCATCATTTAATTATTTTGATTTTGTCAGGCTTTAAGATGCCAGTTGCCAGTCAAATACTTATTACGACTGCATTCTATCTAACAAATGCTATCAGACTAGGAGAGGAAACCTAGGGCCTGGACAAAATATAATATTGGGGCCATCCTCCTGTCCTCCAAATTCTATTAGTAGATAGGCATTTTAAGTTCAGTATGTTTGGAAGGGGGGTCTGCAAACTTCTGGGACCCAGGACAGTTCCCCTCACTGTCCCCACCCTGCTCCCTTATATCAAGCACTGAATACCTTTGCCTGTTATCTGTCAAATGTTATATGATAAAAAATATTGTTAGATGCCAGCTAGCAAATATCATTACTATATTAAATGGCCAGTGTGCTGGCCCCATACCTATCAAATCTGAGTAAAAATAAGGCAGCTTCATATATTCATGCTGGCATTCAACCATCAACAGCATTGCCATGTGAACATCACTCTTTTTCCTAATTCTGTAAATCTATGTCATTCAAGCTGCTATCTTAGCATGTGGCAGAGAGAAGAGCATGATCACCACCTTTTTATTCAGTCTTCTCCTATGGAGCGGCTTAAATAATAATTCAGTCCACAGCAGCAAAAGCAGTATCTGGTTCTTAACAAGTGGAGGATAGCCACCTAGAGTTGAACCACTATTCTGCTATACTGTACTTATCTCCTGGGGGCTTTTCACACAAAGGCTTTACCATGACTTTACTGTGAGGCTTTACTGCGAAGTTGCCTCAAAAAAGACACAGAAGGTGGATTTTTTTAAAAACCCTGGATATAGATCAGGCTACATTCTAACACGCAATGAAAAACCCAAATTGTGTGTGAAGTGCTCCCCATCCCCAATAGCTCGCAAGGACTTCGGGTAAATCTGGCCACTATGTGAATGCAGACCCTCCTTTCCAGAGGAGATGCGAGTGAAAAACCCTGTGTGAAAAATGCCCTGGGTCTCTAAATGCCTGATAAGAGGCTGAATTAAGGGTGGTGATCATCCTCTTCTCTCTGCACTAATCTACTGTAGGATGGCAAGAGGAATTACAGAACACACTGGCATGCTTGAAGTAAGGGTGGGTGAGCTGGCTCGCTTTGAGCTAGCCCAGTTCGAGCAGTCTGAATTTGAACTGACCCGGCCCCCAGTTTGAAGTAAACTTGTACAGGAAAGGGCTTCCCTAATCCTAATGGTAAAGGCAGAGCAGGTGGCGGGGTAGCTAAAGAAAGCGTCCTCCTTTTAGATGAGGTGGTGGAGGGGGTGAAGAAGCAGTGGAGAAGTGTCAGAGGTGGTGGGGAAAGGTGGTGGGGACTCCTTCAAGCCCCCTGCTGGCCTCCCAAATGACAATCTGAGCTGGCATGCGCAGAGGCCATTTGTGTCACCATGCGTGGGCAGAGGTTTGAACCAGGCCACAGCTAGCCCGGGCTGCCATTTGGGGCTGGTGGGGGGACTTGGAGGAGCCGCCACCCCCGCTGCTTCTGCCATTGTCCGCTGCTTCTCTGCTGCCACCTCTATAGGTACAGAGGCCGATGGAGGCCACTTTCTTTCGTTAACCACCCACACACCTTTACCATTAGGATTAGGGATGCCCTTTACTTGTAAAGGGGAATCCTCAGGGAGGATCCCCTTATCAAGGGGAATCCAAAGGAGTGCCCAACCTGAGTAGCCACTTATCTGGGCGGTTGATCTGGCCACCTAGCAACGAGCAACTTCTCATGTGCCAGGAGAGCAGGCTAAGCCCGCTCTTCCCGCAAACCACCTTGAGGCACTTCACTTTGACCGTGTGAAGCGCCTCAACATCTTCTTCACTATGAGCCCCATCGCCCACTGAGATCATCCAGAGAGGTTTGTCTGCAGTTGCCATCAGCTTGTCTGTCGCCTTCCTCTCTTCTTTGTTGCGGGCCCCCTAGCCTCTGGAATGTGCTCTCAGCTGAAATAAGAGCCTCTCCATCTCTGAAAACTTTTAACAAGTCACTAAAGACACATTTATTCACCCAAGCTTTTTAACTACAACTTCTGCTTTTAAATTGTTTTAAGGATTTAATATCGGCTTTCATTTGTTTATGTTGCTGTAAACTAGTGAGAGATGGAGGTTTTTGGTGGTGTACAACTATAACCATCCATCCATCCATCCATACATACATACATACACTTATGAATCAGATTTAAACTCATATACACAGAAATAGGTTCCATGGAATCCAGTGAAAATTACTTCTAAGTAAGCACCCTACAATTGTAGTCATAGAAGGTAATATCTAAAAATTAAATGGGGACTTCATTGTTCAGTTTATTAATCAAAGTTTACCTGTTTTATATTACATGGAGACAAATTAAGTAGGCTACGAAGGTACTCATAAAGCATTTGCTAACAAAATCAGTAGTAATGATAAACAAACTTGAGTTCCCTTTGTGATTGATTTTTTTATCCAGCTGCCTTTAATTATAAAAGAGCTCTCAAAGAAGGCTCCCTATTAGCAGTTAATTCAGAATGACTTCAGAGGAAAATCCCAGAGCTTCCAATGATATCTCTCCAACAGCTTTCATTTCTCTGCAAGCAGATGAGAAGAACTGTGTTAGACCAGCTATAGGCACAAAAGTGAGACATCAGCTCACAATATCTCTCAATGGAGTAAGCTTTTCAGGGTCAGGGTACCTGCATCATAATAAACGCAAATATTATGAACACTGGAAATTCATATGATAAATCCAATACTAAAAGCTTAAAAACAAGTAATAAACATTCAATAAACACTGAAGAAGTACAAGGATGTTTCAGAGACAAAAATGAATTCTTTGCATCATCCTTCACCACAAAAGATGCTGCTATATGAATCATTGGTTTCAGGACAAGCATATGAGGTACCCTCTCAAATAGAGCTGACATACGGTGAAGTTTTACAGCTCATTGGAAAAGTATGACTCAGCAAGTCAACAAGGCTGGATAGCAATTATCCAAGGGTTCTTAAAGAACCTGAATGTGAACTTGCTGAACTTTTAACAAAAGCATGCAACTTCATTGAAATCAGCCTCCTTATCAGAGGAAAGGACAAGAGGTTGGATACCCTTTTAAAAGGTTAGATGAATATATGGAGATTTAGCATATCAGTGGTTATCAATGCCATGATAAGTCATCAGAGGCAATATAGGTATAAGTTTAAATACCAGGTATTGGAGATATTCCATTAAAGGAGTGCTTTACTGTATGTCTCTAGTATCTGGTTATTTGTCATCTGGTTGGCCACTGCCGATAGCAGGGAAAGAAGAATGCTTACTGATTCAGCAAGATTCTTTTTAGCCTACTTTTTAAGGCTTATAAACTATTGTAGGCTTATGAGATCGCCCAGAATTCTGTGTGTGCATATGTGTGTGTGTCCGTGTTTGTGTGTGTTCGGTGTATGCTTGGTTTAAGCTAGGCTCAATGTCGAACCAGCTCGGCAAGACAGGTTCTAGGGATGGGTCCAGACGTCGCGCGCGAGCTTCACGGCCTTACGCACTAGCTGCCAAGAAGGGGCGCTCGGCGGCCGGCGAGCCTTCGCCGCGTGGCCGTAATCCGCGGAGGGTCTGAAGGCAGCCGCAGGGCAAGAAGCAGCAGCATCCGCCCACCTTGCATGGTGGGGAGGCTGCAAGCTAGTGAATGTCAGGCGCTGCAGCCCAGAGCGGGATTCCGAAGCAGCTTGTGCTCCTGACCTGCGGCTGTGGCTGCAATCGCGGCTCGAGCTGCCTGGACAGGGGGAATTTACAGCTCCGCAAAGAGAATGGGGGGGGGGATAAAGATCTCCCTGGGACCTAAAGCGAGCCATGCTGCTTTGGAGAGGGAGCTTCATTGGCTGCCAGAGGGTCCCCTCGACCTCTGTAAACAAGACTGGGCTTCTGTAATCCATGTGAAGCCACCCTAAAGTCAGAGAAAGCGTTATTGAATGTATTAAAGAATGTAAAAAGTCGGGGAGACGTGAAGCTTGCGCGCGACGTGCGCGTGTGCAAAAGGCTTGCCGGAGCCTTTTGCATTGAAGAGGGAGAAGGGGCGTCAGGGAGGTATCCTGCCAACCCAATTACTACGAGAAATATGAGCGCTGGAAGGGGGAAAGCGGTGGGAGGGGTAAGTAAACCCTCCCCCGCCCTTAAAGGAACCCACCTCACAGTGCCAGACCGCAGCTCTGCGGTTCCGTGCACACCCTTCTGCCACTCTCCCCCCACGGCCCCCACTCTCTCCCAACACCACCAATGCCACAGATGGAAGTTGTAAGTATTAATTACTCCATCCACTCTACCTTTAGGCAAGCCCCTCTACTCCTCCCTTTACTGGTAAAGGGGGATCCTCACCTGATTCCCCTTTACCAATAGAGTTCCAAATCAGTTTGAACTGGTTCAGCGGTCGAACTGGACCTGGTATGGTTTGACCAGAACCAAAACTGAGCCATGCTGGGTCAGCTCGAATCCAGCTTAGATTTGAGCCAAACCAGCCTAGCCAGTTTTGTGCACATTGTGTGTGTGTATATGTGCGCCCTATCAACTTCACAATGCCAGGACCAATATGAACCCAATTGGATACAGTTGTAGGGACAGATAGGGGCACCTTAATGGCATAGCTTGTGATTATGTCATCCACTCCAATTCAAGATGGCAGATGTGTAAACGTTTGAGGTGCAAATGAGCTAACTTGTGGACTTTCTAACCAATTTGAACCAAATTTGATACAGTTGTAGTGAGTGACACACAGAGACACCTCAACAGTGTGGTTTGTGATTAAGTCATCCATCCCAGTTCAAGATAGTGGGCACATGAACATTTGAGGTGCAAGTGGCTAACCTGTGAACCACCTAACCAATTTTGACCAAATTTGCTACAAGTGTAGGGACAGATAGGAATGGCTCAAAGGCATAGTTTGTAAAAATGTCATGCAACCTGATTCAAGATGGCAGACACATGAACATTTGAGTTGCAAGTGGGAACCAATTTGGACCAAATTTGGTACAGTTGTAGGGACACACGGGAGACCTCAAACACATAGTTTGTGATGATGTAATCCACCCCAATTCAAGATGGTGGACACATGGACATTTGAGGCACAAGTGGGTAACTTGTGAACTGCCTAACTGATTTGGACCAAATTTAATCCAGTTTATAGGGATAGTGAAAGGCAAGTAGGCAGATTAGTTCTTACTAGAACAACTTGTTGAGCCTATTCTCATAACCAGCAAAAATCGGGCTAGGAGATCCTTGGTGATCTCCCAGGTGAGCTCCCAGGTGAGCCCGGTGGTTCACAAGTGGGTAACCCGCTTGCGAAGCCCTCCCCTTAGTCCAGGTTAGTGGAGCGTGCGCTCCGCTAACCAGGGTTTCCAGATCGTGTGTTGCCTTGGCACAGCTCCATGCCGCAGCAACTCATGAGGAGACCCCTGACTGGGATGCTAAAAAGCAGCCTCCTGGCTTGGGGGTCTCTCCAGCATGCTCTGCTCACTTGCGCAGAGCATGCTGGAACTTCCAGGGGCCACGCAGCCCCCAAGTCCCCACCGGCTCTGTGATGGAGTCAGAGGTCATGTGGGCGGCCAATACGGCCACCCAGGGCTGCAGCAGTGATCGTCTGTGGGGAGAGCAGGCTAAGTCCGCTCTCCTTCCTAACCCCATTATGGTGGGTCTCACCGATTGTGAGAACTGCCTCGTTATGTTCTTATAAATGCTGCTTGTTCTTGTTTCAGGATTCTAGGTGACCCAACTTGATACCATTACTTATCCCTAGGATCCTAAACTGAATAAGTGAATGGTACCAATGAGTCTCTTCCTGTTTTTTAAAAAAATGAAATATTGCTTATTATGTACCAGCTCTAGAGATAAAAGGGGAGAATAACATGGTCTTCCTTCCCCTTTTGTATTTTATTTATATAAACTTCCGTCCAGATCTGTGTGTGATGGGGTGAACATATGGAATCAATGTTTCCCTTGGTTCATGGATCAAACAATGTTGCCAATATACTCTTCATAACAATATCACTAGTGGCTTCAGTGTATTCTTTCCAATAGCTGTCTCCATATCAAGTGTTACTCTTTGTGCAAGTCGGTGTATGAATGCAACATGACACTAATGTGGAATCAGCAACAGCAAATCAAAGGGTGGCCCTCACATGCAGCCAAGAATAATTTATTTGTTACCTCGTTTGACATAAATATTTAGTGACAGTGAGAATGTGCTTTTAAAAGCACTTTTAATAAGAGGGTACCATTAAAACTAAGGCAGTAATCCTTAGCAATCTCCGTAGTCAATATAAGACTTCTAACATAGGTTAAGTTAGAAGTCATAGCAGCTCATAGGTGTGTAAAAATCAAAAATGATGTTTTAGAAATGGTGTTGGTGTGTTTCACTGGTGTTATGTGTTAAACGCCCCCCACACACACACATACACACACTTCTTTAAAAACGTCTGTTGATCTAAGATTTCTTATTTTGTGAAACAGAAACCAAGACATGACTGATTGTTGAATCCCTCTGGATCATCTATGGGTACTAGATGTTAGAATACCTGTCCTCAGACCTGGAAAAGCAAACATGACTATTACCAACACAGCTGGTAATCAGTAATATATACTGAGGCTCTACACACTCGAAGAGGTGAGTCTCACAATCAGTGAGACTCGCTGTTATGGGGTTAGCAGGGAGAGCTGGCTGACCCCACTCTCCCCTCAGATGAGCAGAAGGAACTTCTGGGGGCATCCTGGAACTTTCAGCCCCCGCTGGCTCCATGATGGAGCTGGAAGTCATGTGGGTGGCTGATCTGGCTGCCCAGGGCTGCCTTCTGCTTGTCTGCGGAGAGAGCAGGCTCAGCCCACTCTCCCCACTAACCCCATAACTGGAGAGACCCATGCTGGAGAGACCCCCGTGAGAATACCCTCCATGTGCAGAGCCTGGGAGGGTTCAGTGGGGAGAGCAGGCTTAGCCCACTCTCCTCACAGATATGCAGCCACTCGTTGCTGGGCAGCCAGATTGGCCACCCACGCAACTACTGGCTTTGTCACAGAGCTGGTAGGCGCTGTAAGGATGAGGGGCCACTCGGTCCCCGGAAGTTACAGGATGCCTTGCATGAGTGTGCGGGGCATCCTGGCGAGACCCCCGAGACTGGGAAACTCATTTCAGCCTCCCAGCGGGGGTCTCCTCGTGTGTTGGCATGGAGCCACACCACAGCGGCACACGACCAGAAAACCCGGGTAAGCAGAGTACTTGCTCCGCTAACCGTGCTCCACTAACTTGGGTTAAGGGGAGGGTTTGGCGGGCTAGCCAGTGGTTCTCATGATGGGAGAAAATCAGGCTGGGCTCCATTTTTTCCCCATTGTGAGAACAGCCTCATATTCCTCTCTTCTTCCTTGACCCTAAAACATCAAAGGATACATTTTCCCACCTCAGAAATCCCTAGATGCTAGAGCTCTTCCAGGGTGATACCCCATTTCTTTGTTGTTTTGTACTCTTTTACCTTGAATTAGAAACATTATAACTGGCCCCTGTGCCTAAGCTGTTGGCTCACATCTTCCCCAGCACTATGAGAGTAGAAGAAAGGCTCTTCTCTCACAGAGTGGCTGGAGAAGAGCTATGTTGAAGCCTTGCTCCACAAAAGTGAAGGCAGAGGGGGAAGTGATTCACTTCTCTCTCTTCCCTCCAAAAACCTTCCAGGAATCTGTCCCCAAGGGAGGAACACCTGAACTGGGCTGTGTAGCAAGGCTGCAATGCAACTCTTCTCCAGCTGCTTTGGGATGGCAAGGTTTTCTCTCTACCCTCAAGCACTGCAGAAGATGTGGGCTGGTGTTGATTATAGATGTGAGACTACAGGTAGACACTCTGTGGGACTACAGGTAGACACTCTGTGGGACTACAGGTAGACTATCTCCAGGCTGAGGCAGAATGCCTCTGAATACCAGTTGCAGGGGGGCCACAGAAGGAGAGAGGGCATGCCCTAACCTCTTGGTGTGGGCTTTCCGGAGGCATGGTGGACCACTGTGGGAAACAGGATTAGATAGGTTTTGGGCCTGATGTCCTTACTCCCAATGCTGACTTGGAAGCCTCCCAGCCAAATGCTTGCCTTTGTGCTCATTCCCTGCCCTTTCTTAAAGCCTTGGGTTGGGGATATGTTGTGCTCCATTCGAGAGCTTGAATTGCTAAAACTGAATTAGGATACTTACAGACATGGGCTTGTTTGCCAAGAGTTCTACTTACTGTATTCATTCCATAATTTGGCTGCTGGCTGGCATGTGGCATACATCAGACTTGTTTGGAACTAGTGCCAGTTAATTTGGACTCTTGGCATGTTGGTGTCCCAGTCATGGGCATACAATAAAAAGGTGCCCACAGATATAGGACATAGGTTCAAGCAAGCAGCTAACATACAATTTTCTGAGTGAATATCCTGTTTGGAACATGGTCCTACCCATCCACCCACCCATCCACCCCTGCATGATTGCACACATTTATATATCTTTATATTATCACTGACCTATCTCAAGAATGCAGGGCACCTGTGATTGTACTCGATTCAAAATATGAGGGGAGAGGCAAGGTTAATATCTCGACCAGCATTTGACTTGCTCGTATGTATGTGTGTAAGGTAAGTTTCAGCAATAGCTTTGCATTGCAGATAAAGGTCAGCTTCAACCAAATGATTGCTAGGCTTGAAATCCATCCAATACATCTTATTTTAATAATGCATAAATTTTCCTTTCTTAGTTCCACAGCACAAATGTAATTCTCTTACATTTTCACTTTGGAGGAAGTTACAACTTTGAGGAGAGTTACTTCCTGCTCTGAACACCCCATTCACCAATCCCTTGAACGTGGGGAAAGGGATGAAAGGAGTGTAAGCATCAGACAACTTCTCAGAGTGCATCATAATATAAAGCAGTTTAAGAATATCAGCTGTTACTTCCTGGTTCAAAGCTCACTCCGTTCATTGGGGGGAAATGCTATTGATGTTAGAGTCCTTTATAAAGAAGTAGCATTCAATGTTAATTAATGAGTACACTGTGTACCTTGTGTCAAAACAGATTTTAGATTTAATTAAATGTTTGTAAAATTATTTGAAATTCTGAGAGGAAAGGCACTAGAGAGAGCAGTAAGGTGAGGTTGTCGATTATTAGAATCTCTCAAGAGCTCTTTGAGGCTCCTTATCATGGCTGTGCTCTCCTTCCCATGAATGACTGAAGCACTTTCTTCCTCCTTCTGAAAGAAAGTGTGCCCTCTTGACATGCTTGAACCATTAAAGAGGCAGTGTTTACAAGCACCTGACAGCATTTTCATGAGTTGACATTGACTTTTAATCAACAGAGCGGCAACTTAATGAGCTAGTTGGATGTTGTGTTTAAAGGGGATATTAGAAGTGCATGAAGTGCTTTGATTGTGTATCTGCAAATATGTATAATTAAAAAGTATAAATCAAAGGTTGGTTATTTTGTACTTGACTTTAGATATTTTGAACACACTTGTGGCTCTGCTGCATGCATTGCCAAACATGTTGATCCAGTGTGTGTGTATCCAGGATGTGACAGACAGATTGCCAAGACTTCACTTATCAAGTCCACAGATATTTATCCCTTCTTGCTGACCCACATAGCGATGGATGACACTGCTGGGCATGGCTATGACTGCATCACATCTGACCGTGAGGCTTTGGGAAGATGGTTGTGGTCAATGATTCCTGTCAAAGGCAGAAGACTACAAAGAGAGAGGATAAGACTGCAGGGGAGTGGCCTAAGCATCCTCAGTGAGGGACAACTGGGGGGAGATAAGCTGCACTTCACAATTACTGGGGGAAATGTGTTGGCAGAAGCTTGATTCACCTGATCAAGACACATTTAAACTACATCCTGTGGAGGACTTCAAGAAAAGCCCAAAGTAAGTCCAAAGGTAAGTACTAGAGATAAATTAGGGGGCTGCAATAGGAAGTGGCGGTGGTGAGGAATCAGGGGGTTGCTGAGCAAACCCTGCAATACAATAAAAGCAGCAGAGATTGGGCATAATATCCAGAGCATATGCAGAGTATGGAAAATAAAAAAAGGTGTTACACCACAATCCAAGGAGATTATGGGGGTGGGAATCAATGTTTTATTGCTTCACAAATCAGCAGTTACTTTTACAACCTGGTTGCTCTCTGTCTAGGCCAACATAGAAAAAACTATTCTGTGTCCCCCCCCCCCTTTCTCCAGAGTTCCACTAGGCTTTCCTTTTTAAAGTGACAGTAATAATCAATACCAAAAAAGCCTCAACCAGACTGTATTGCATTTCAATTCCTTTCACAATTGGATACCTAGAAAGTAAAGTAAAGTAAAAAGTGTGCCGTTGAGTCAGTGTCAACTCCTGGCAACCACAGAGCCATGTGGGTTTCTTTGGTAGAATACAGGAGGTAGAATACACCATTGCCATCTCCCGCGCAGTATGAGATGATGCCTTACAGCATCTTTCCTATATCACTGCTGCCCAATATAGGTGTTTCCCATACCAGTACAGGAAGGTAAATATAGCGTGATGGGGTAACAGAGATTTAGTGGGTTGACTTCAAGGATTAGAATGTAGAAACTGAAGGATACAAACATAGGAACAAAGTAAGCTGCTGTATACCAGGTCAGACCATTGGTCCATCTAGCTCTGTATTGTCTACACAGACTGGCAGCAGCTTCTCCAAGGTTGCAGGCAGGAGTCTCTCTCAGCCCTATCTTGGAGATGCCAGGGAGGGAACCTGGGACCTTCTGCATGCAAGTATGCAGATCCTCTTCCCAGAGTAGCCCCATCCCCAAAGGGGAATATCTTACAGTTTCCCCATTCAAATGCAAACTAGGGGGACTCTGCTTAGCAAAGGGGACAATTCATGCTTGCCACGCAAGCACAGTGGGGAAATGACTTGACTAGCAAGCCAAAGGTTGCCAGTTCGAATCCCCACTGGTATGTTTCCCAGACTATGGAAAACACCTATATCGGGCAGAGCAATATAGGAAGAGGCTGAAAGGCATCATCTTATACTTTGCACGAGATGGCAATGGTAAACCCCTCCTGTATTCTATCAAAGACAACCACAGGGCTCTGTGGTCACCAGAGGTCAACACTGACTCAATGGCACACTTTACTTTACTACAACCACAACAAATATTTATATACCGCTTTTCAACAAAAGTTTCCGAAGCAGTTTACATAGAGAAATGACAAAGAAGTAAATGATAAATAAGATAAATAAGAAGGATCCCTGTCCCCGAAGAGCTCAAAATCTAAAAGGAAACATAAGATAGACACCAGCAACAGTTACTGGAGGTACTGTGTGGGGGGTGGATAGGGCCAGTTACTCTCCCCCTACTAAATAAGGAGAATCACCACGTTAAAAAGTGGCTAACTGCCTCTTTGCCCAGCTAGCAGGGGTTAAAAGAACAGCTCTCTTCCTGTGTCCTGATACACAAGAAAGTATTTATGATGGCATGCTGCTGTGCTTGATCCTTGTTCAGCCACAGGGCCCTGGATCTGCACAGCACTTGGCAATCGACCTCATACCAACTGCAGTCGGTTCCACCCTGTTACCTTGGAGCCAGTTCCAGAGATGTGTGACACATTATGGCTATTAGGAGCAAAAACGGTCTCCACTTCAAATGCAATGCACTAGCGGAGTTGAAGAACGACCTCTTCTCCAATCTCCACAGCCTTCTATAAGCGCACAACCTTCTAAATACCACAACCTTCTAAAATGGCAAAACAACACATCTTTTTTTTTTAAAACTTAGGCAATTTGTTTTTTTAAAAAAAGAATAGATGCAACAGAAAGGAAGAGTATCATTGTGTGTCAAAAATAGGAACATAGGGAGCTGCCATATGTCGAGGCAGGTCTCACGATCGGTGAGACCCACGATAACGGGGTTAGCGGGGAGAGTCGGCTTAACCCGCTCTCCGTGCAGACGATACCTGCTGCAGACCTGAGCGACCAGATCAGCCACCCAGATGACTGCCGGCTCCATCACGGAGCCGGCAGGGGCTTGGGAGTTCGGGGACATTCGCGAGCGCACAGAGCATGCTGGAGAGACCCCTGAACTGGGAGGCTGCTTGTTAGCCTCCTGGTCAGGGGTCTCTTCATGCAGAGCTGCACCATGGCAACACACAATCTGGAAACCCCAGTTAGTGGGCTGGGCTAAGGGGAGGGCTTTGCCTGGTGGTTTACATGACCAGCAAAAATTGGGCTAGGCTCTCCTAGCCCGATTTTTGCTGGTCATGAGAATAGCCTCACTGAGTCAGACCATTGGTCTATCTAGCTCAGCATTGTCTACACAGACTGATAGCAGCTTCTCCAAGGTTGCAGGCAGGAATCTCTCTCAGCCCTACCTTGGAGAAGCCAGGGAGAGAACTTGAAACCTTCTACTCTTCCCAGAGCAGCTCCATCCCCTGTGGGGAATATCTTACAGTGCCCACATGTGGTCTCCCATTCAAATGCCACCAGGTCAGACCTTGCTTAGCAAAGGGGACAAGTCATGCTTGCTACCACAAGACCAGCTCTCCTCTCATGTTTTAAATGTTTATACTTACACAGAAATTCAGGAGTGTGAACATGGTAGCCCAGGAGAGATCATCTGAGTAAAAATAAATAGAGAAGAAAATAAAAACAATTGCAAATAGAGTTTACTACAGACTGCTGTGGAGGATGCTTTCCTGAAACAAATTACAGATGTTTCAAGGAAGCAAGAATTAGTAGTAATGGGGGCTTCAACAATGCTGATAACCCAAACTCTGCTGAGCATGGACTCTCCAACAAATTCCTGACAACCTCCTCTTTCAGAAGATGGAGGAAGGCACAAGAGATTGGCTTTTTTTTTTTTTTTTTTTTTGCTTGATCCTGACCAGTAGGGAAGAGTTGGTCAATGAGACTGAAGTACTGGGAACTTTGGTGAGAGTGGCAATATAATTCTTGAAAGCTGAGGGCATAGTCAGAAATGTGCACTGGAATTCACAAAATCTGTTTTAATAAGCTCAGAGGAGTATGTAGTTTTATGTGGCTTAAATTAAATTTATGTAATATAATTAATGAAGAAAGGAGCCCAAGATGGGATTTTATGAAGGAGTTACAAGAGGTGCAATTCTAATGAGAAAGAAAAACAGGAAACATCTAAAAAAAAAGCCAATATGGCAAAAAACAGAGATGGGCTGAAAATATACTATTACTACTACGAATATTTATATACCACTCTTCAACAAAATTCTCAAAGCGGTTTACATAGAAAAATAAATAATACATAAATAAGATTGTGTCCAAAGGGCTCACGATCTAAAAAGAAACATTTATATTTATTTATTTATTTGATTTCTATACTGCCCTTCCAAAAATGGCTCAGGGCAATTTACACAGATAAATAACAAATAAATAATATTGATCCCTGTCCCCAAAGGGTCCACAACATGAGGCAGACACCAGCAACAGCCACTGGAGGGATGATGTGCTGGGGTTGGATAGGGCCAGTTGTTCTCCCCCTGCTAAAGAGAAGAGAATCACCAATTTAAAAAGTGATACAATGATATGTATCAGAAATGAGAGGAACTGGTAATGAAGGAAGAATACAAATGAGTAGCTGGGACTTGTAGGGGTACTGGCTGACATTCTGCACAGTGATCTGGGCATCCAAGTGGGATGCAGGCTCTCTGCTTCCACGGCACTCACCAGCCTGTCAACAATCCTAGCGAAGGCAGGGGATGCTCCTTGCAAATGATGCTGTGCCATGGCTTCCTAGGGATGGTGGGTTCTCCCTCACTGGAGATCTGCAAGCAGAGGCTTGACAGTCATGGGATGGGGATGCCCTAACTCTGGATTTCCTGCTTTAAGCAAAAGGCTCGCCAAGATGGCTTACATGGCCTCTCCAACTCTATGATTCTGTGCAGTGCTTTGTGTTTAGAATGAAACTTGTTGCAAGCCCTTTAGAGTGTAAAGAAAATAATTATAGTTTCAATAACATGAAGTGCAACTCAAGTATAACCCCTGGTGCGATTCCCACCCCCAAATTTAGCAGTGACATACATTATCATGATTTATTGAGGTTATTCCTATACTTATGTATTTATAGTGGATTTTGGTTAATGATGGAAAGCTTAAGTCCCCCCCTCCATCAAAAAATCCCACCAGTGCTCTAGTGATATGTTTTAACTTCTTATATAATGCTTCTACAATGGTCCAGTGATTTAACCATAGTGTGGAAAGTGATTTTGCAAAGATGCATTGTTGTGCTTGCATTTTGACAGCTTACTTTAATTTATATCATATAATGGATGAATATATTTCTGTTTTTTAAAACTCTAACATTATTCCTCCCCAATAATGCCATTGATCCCACTTACTGTTCCTTAAATGGGTACAGGGAAAAAAATATATATACTTGACATTAAAGATGTATGCATTAATTACATTTTACATTTTGAGAAACTCCTCAGTAGCTCAGGTCCCATCAATTTTGGAATTATATTGCTGGTCAGAGGGAGAGAAAAAACTTGATCTTGAAACAAAAAACATGGTCGACGGTGGTGTTCCAGTTCCTTACTGTGCATATTTCTTCAGTAGAATAAGCTCTCCTGATCTATCCTTGGGGCACTGAATAGCCAAAATAACAGGAACTATTCAGTTATTGGAGTCAACTATGGATGATGTTATCCCAGTACAAAGTTTTTGATGAAAATGACCTTCAGGTATCATCTGGGTTAAAAGTGGCTGGCTTCCCTTTTCCTTCTACTCTTCTGTGTGTCTACTGGGTCATAAGGAAAAGAAGGACTTGCCACAGCCCCTTAGTAGATAACCTCATGTTTTCAGCTTATTTAATATGAGCAACTGTCTGTCTGTTGCTCATATTAAATGAGCTGAAGACAATGGAGCCAATACATAGGGCGGGGGGCCATGATTGCTTCTTTGGGAGGCTGGAAAGTACATAATGTTCTCCTTTCCACTGAGTTTGTCCACCTCTATAAAATGGGTGAGGGTAGACTCTCTGCCAAGTAAGTTGTCTCTATTTTCTACACTTTAGTTTCCGACACATGTGGCACGGCTCAGCCTGTTTGTTCTTGACCTGAATAATCTCACTTTTACAAAATTTGAGAACCTCTGTTCTGATGTGACTAATGAACAGAAAGAATGAAAACCTTCATTCTTAAACTCAGCTCTCAGACATCTGTTTTAGCACAAAGTAGCTCCATTCACACAATTAGGCTATTCACATGATGGTAGAAAATCAGGCTAGCCTCCGCTAGCACAATTTTCTACCATCATGAGAACCACCAGGCTCGGCTGTGAGCCCAGTGGTTCTTAAGTGGGTCACCCGCTTAAGTAGCCCTGCCCTAAGCCCAGGTTAGCAGAGCGAGTGCTCTGCTAACCCAGGCTTTCTGATCGTGAGTTGCCACGGTGTGGCTCCACGCCATGGCCACTCACGAGTAGACACCTGACTGGGTGGCTGAAAAGCAGCCTCCTGGCTCGGGGGTCTCTCCAGCATGCCCTGCGTGTTCGTGCAGGGCATGCTGGAGCTTCTGGGGGCCGAGCGGCCCCAGTTCCTCCCAGCCCCTGCCAGCTCCGTAATGGAGCTGGAAGTTGTGTGGGCAGCCACTTCAGCCGCCCAGAGCAGACTTCCTGCTCATGTGCGGGGACAGCGGGCTAAGTCCACTCTCCCCGCAAACCCCAACCAGGCTCCTCTCATCAATCGGGAGAAGAGCCTCAATATGTGAAGGTTGACAATATGCCTACTGAGTGACCTTGCTCCAACCTACTAACATTAAATAGGGTCTAATGGAAGAGAGCTGGTCTTGTGGTAGCACACATAAATTGTCCCCTTTGCTAAGCAGGGTCCACCCTAGTTTGTATTTGAATGGGAGACTACATGTGAGCACTGTAAGAGGGTTTGGGGCTGCTCTGGTAAGAGTCTGTGTAGACAATACTGAGCTAGATGGACCAATGCTCTGACTTGGTAGAAAGCAGCTTCAATGTTCCTAACAGATTTGGTAGTACTTTTCTACAGTTCTAAGCAGGTATTATGAATGCCCAGAAGGAGTGGCAAGGTCTGCCTCAATGTATGTATATTCTATTCATGGGCAGGTCTCCCACAATGCAAGGTGAGATGATGGCCTAAGGCGGGGAGTATGCCACAGGATGTGAGTTTAGGCCCTCCACCCCACCCTTTACATCCCACCTCCATCCTGCAGGCATCACCCATCTGGCTACAGCTGTGGCCACTCCAGCCTCCTCACTGCCTCTGTATGTTTCCCATATTGTCGCCCTACCCTTCTTGCTGGTGCCACCCCATGCTTCAAATGGCCCAGATGCTGCCCTCTTCCCTCTGTGCTGGCCTCACCTTCAGCATGCAGTGCCCACACTGCGGTTTACAGGTCCCATTCATCCTGATGGTTGGCCTCTCTTGATTGTTGCTGGTCACTCTCTCATCTGCCTTCACTTCAGCATCAAACTTGCCAATAAAGAATTGCTAGGCAGCGGGACAAGTGGGAGCTGTAAACAACTGTAAAGAGCAGCATGGGCAGAGTGCACCAAAAATGGAGCCATCGCAGGAGGAAGAGCAGCAGAGTTTGGCCTGTCTGAAGCATGGGGCAGGGCTGGTGGATCGTTTGGGGCAACATTAACATTGACCTCAGACATGTATTGGCAAAGAAGTATTGGCAAAGAAGATGGGGCAGCATGCTGCCTTCATTTCCAGTGGCAAAAGGTAATGAGCCAGCCCTGGTTCTCTAGGACATCTAGAGAGCTTCCAGCTTGCTTAGAAGGTGTTGTTCTTCCCTGGCATGCTGGTTGGGTTGTCAGCTTTCCAGGAGTGGCCTAGATATTCCAGGAAATGGCAGAGGTCTCCAGGTAACTGAAAACAATCCTAGATATTTTACTCTTGATATTGTGAACAATATTGGAAAAAATATTTAACCATCTTGGAAAAAGCATCCCTAGGAATACTTTCAGTCAGAGGTGGCAATCCTACATGCTGGAAGTTGGAAAAGGCAAGAAAAACCTTAACCGTGCTAGGCCTTGGCTCATCTGCTTCAAGTTTAATGTGCCAGAGGCCTTAGAATATACACAGAGAGTCCTAACCACACCTGGGCTCTCCACATTCTGGAGTAGATTGAAGAATCCATTCAATCTAAGCTGAAGGAATGGATTCATTCTGAAAAGAAGCAGTAATTCTGCTGATTCCTAATATTTGTACCAAAGCATTTGGTGAATTGAGGTCTGACTTCCCAGCAGTTATCTCAGATCCCCTAGTGTGGTCTCCGTCCACTTTAATGCTAAAATATTTTATGACATCTACCCTAGTACGATGTTACTTATTATATATATTCTAAAATATTTTATTTTCTCAAAAGAATTGCCCAGCGCTTGAACATAGGCCAATATCTTGGACTTTCCTTACATAATGCCTGAGGCCATGTGTAGTAAGACTAGCCACAAGGGAGCAGAAGTATAAATATTTTCCTACTCTTTAACTCAACTTTTCCTTCACTTTTACAGCTTTAGTATTTCACTGCGAGTGTTATTTTAACATTTTCCCTGCTACTTATTTTCTATTTTACCACTGCTTGTTTTGTCTTTATTCTCTGGCAAAATTGCCCCAACAGGTGATGTAAAAGATCTTTACAGCGATAGTGCAATGTCTGGTTTCTGTCCGCTGAAGCTTAAGACATCCAGATTTCATATACTGTAAGAATATACCCATGATTTTCTATTGTTATAAAAATTGTTGTCTCCCAATAATTGAACAAAGCCTCTCCATTTTTAAAAACGAAACAATTGTCAGTAATTTAATTCAGTTTTGACCACAAAAAAACCCCAACCACCTCTAAACAAATTAAAGTTGTTTAGTTTTTTATTGCTTAAAATGTGACTACCTGCTTAATTGCAAAGCTGTAGTAATTTCAGATTACTACATTGGGGGGGGGGTTTGTCTTGACCAAATCACTTTGACTGAATTCATTTTGAATATGACGTTCTGCCTATCAAGCAGTGGTGCTCTTACCCCTGGACTTAGGGGCCGAAGTCCAGGGCCTCCACACTCTCTCGAGGGCCCCAAATCCTCTTGAGTCTGTATGGTCACCACTGGCCCACAGTGCACCGGGCAGCTGAGTGTGGTTATGACCTACGCCGGGTGCTTTGGAGACAGAGGGGGGAGTGGGGAAAGAAATATGTGGGGTGGGAATATGTTAAGTTGCATGTTGAAAGGTTTCTGCTAATGCATGTTTGCATAAAGATACCTGTTTTATATTCTTCTGTCCTTGTGAGTTCAGAGGCTGTTTGTGCCCTCAAGAACCCACATGTTAAAAATATTCGGGGTGTGTGTGTGTGTGTGTGTGTGTGTAGGGGGATGATGCTTAACCTGCAGTGTAGGGGAGGCCTCCAAAGGCCTTTCAATCCAGGCTCCAAAATTACCTAGGTGCACCTTTGCTATCAAGCAAGTTAGCAACTCAGTTCACAAATAAAAACACAAAATAATCACACTTGCATGATATATCAGCAATTAAAACTAAAAGCTATAAAACAAAAGCCAAAAAGACATTTAGCAGCCAAAAAGATAGCAGTATAGATGCTAGTCAAGCCTTTCTGGGGAGCAGTTTCTGGTGGCATTAGCAACATGATCTTAGTGTGCAGACAGGTTAATTAATATGGAAGCAGGCATTCCTTCGCATCCTAATCCATTTATCATTAATTATTATTTAGAATATACCATTATTTCAACAAAATAAGCTATCAAAGAGGTGTACATAGCAAAAGAAATGAGAAGATGGTTCTCTGGCCCAAAGGGTCCTACAATATAAATACATGTGTGTATAGGAACACACACACACAACACCAGCAACAGCCACTGAGAAGGATGCTATGTTCGGCTTAATAGGGATGGTTGTTATCCCTTTGTGAAATATAAGAGAAACACCCCTTTAAATGGTGACTCTTTGCCCCTTTAGTAGGGGAAAACACATACTGAAAAACTGCTGATTTACAATAGTTTCAAACATTTGCTTTAAATTAGAGCCTTCATAGCAGTTATGACTCTGTTTGTGCTGAACTAAAACCCAGAATGTACTTTCATTTTCTCTTTTTATATGTTCCAAGAATGTCAACAATTTCAGGATATTGTAGGAACCTGCACATCCATGATTTTGTAAAAACCTATTGTGTATTTTTTAAAGTTAAAGGGTTTCAGTTCCATTTTAAATTACAATTCATGTGTGGCAAATAAATGCAACGCCTGTCTGCTTGAAATTATAAAGCAGAGGTTGAGAGGAAAAGTGCTGCAAATCCAGCAGCCCTCTGAATGGCCAATCACATTTTTGAGGCTAGAACCCATCCCAGCAGTAAAATGGAAATAGCTGGGGAGAGAAGGGGGTTGTGTTTTGTTTGAGATGAGGAAACGGAAGGGTGATGCTGTGTGAATGAGAATAGGGTTAAGGAAGAAGAGGGGATGGAAAAGAGAAACAGGTACTGCTGTGCGAGAGAGATCTAGGGTTGAAATGGATGAAAATCAGAAAAACTACTTGGCAGGAGTGTGGAAGTGCCTTCATTCATGCACTGACGCCTTGCAATCCAAGCCCAGGTCCCCAGATTCTGTAGGATGAGCCAATATGGTAACTCCCAAGTTATTTATTTTGCATCAGAATGCATGTCCTTTCTGGAGAACAAGGCTTCCTGACTTTTTGATTTGTAAAATACACAATTAAACACAATTGCCCTCATTTTAAGAAGAAATGCTTCTGATTCCCCACCCCACCCCGCAAGCTTCAAACATTTATTATTATGCTATTTCATCCCACCTTGTGTCATTAAAATATAGGACGCACGTAATAAAAGCAAAGTAAATATGCACATATCTTTACACCATGTAGTGTAGCTATAAATCTTATTCTTTGATAACAGCTGTACTATAGCAATCATTTGAGTAGTGCAGCTGCCACAACAATATCAAATTTTATAGTAAAAAAGCAGTCAAAACTTTAATGGTACAGTGGAGGTAGACATATATTGTGCTATAAATAAACATTATCTAATGAAGAAATGAAGCATGTTTATAATTCCTTGACAGAACATTCAATATCATATATCTCTCCTTCTGCGCACTGCTGTAACAGCAATCATTACTCTTGAGCAACCATAACAAAAAATTCCCTACTTATACTAATTATGCTAAAGTTAAGTCAGAGACATGAAAACCGGAGAAGAAAAGGATTGGCAGCAGACTGCATTTGAGAAAGTTACAGTTCATTGAGAATTGAGTGTTCTGGAAGGGTTTTGTTTTTAGCAGCCTGGGAAACACAAGAAATAGGAATGTGTTGCTTTATTTTTCTGATAGTTTTTGCTGCTCTACTAATTGGCCTGTAAAAACAGCATTGCCACAGATGGGAAAATAGAGTTTTCATATTGAAACAAAGTATTCCATAACTAATAATAGATATTTTAAAAATAAAGGGAGTAATATGAAACTGGGGGCCAGTTTAAATGATTCCTAAATTTATTTGTGGGTGGGTGGGGTGGAATAGCATAGGCATGGAGGTCTCCCCACCACCTGGCATGCCATCTTGCTGTCAAATAATCACGCAGAGATGGCTGATCTGAACCACACCTAAGAGTGTGAGTTATGAATTTGTACATTTGGGGATAATTTGGATGACTCATACACCCCCTGTGCAGGACTGCATGCTGTGGGCAGGAGATGGGGGGAATAAGCACTCAACTGCTTCACTATTGGACAGGCCAGCAATGTATTGGCAGAACTCGTCCTGGGTAATTCTCATCTTTCCCTCATATTAGGGGGGCTTTTTCTGTAATAATTGCAGATGGAACAACTAAGATTTTTTCACTTCCCATACAACACTTAGGTTATATAGAGTTATGTATACTGGAAGCCCAATACAGGGAGAATGTGACCAGTATGCTTTATCAGCTTCTATGGTTTCTGATTTGTTTCCAGGCGCAATTCAAGTTGTTAGTTATTACTCTTAAAGTCCTTAATGGCCTAGGACCAGAGTAGCTTACACATGGCCTTTGCCCATATGAACACTGAGATCACCTGATAGGTCCCTGCTTTGGGACTTGCCTGTTTTAGAAGTATGTACCGGGGGAAAATACAATATAGACACATAATACAATAAAACTATCAAATCTCTTGAAGCACTAGATAAAAGAACACATACCTTTTTAAAGACATTGGCACACATGCTCCCCAGTCTGCAAATGAAGCTTCCTGTGCAACTGCAGGGTACGGGAAAAGGAAAGTGCTGAGAGACCCTCACGGACCTCTTCCTAGACATGAAAAGGGCCTTTGCAGGATAGGGAGAGAAGCAAAAATTGCTTTCCCCCACCATACACTTCAGCTGCATGGCAAGCCACTGTTTGTTAGACTCTTGTGAGGATGGAGGGAGAGTTCCTAAGGCTATTCCTAGCCAATCATAAGAAAAACCAGCTGGACTCAGTATGTCTTTTTGAAGCACTCAGTCACTCCTAAGGCCAGCCTTTTGAGCTCATGGAAGTGAGCTCCACAAAGAGACGGGCCACATTAGGGAGGGCCCTTTCCTGCATGGCCACCAAGTGGGAAGACAGGAACAGCACATGCAAGAGTCTCTTCCTGCCAGTTCTTATCATTCGAGCAGATTCAGGCATGAGAAAATGGCCTTTCAAGCACCATTTAGGATTTTAAAGGCCCCTGAGGCCTCTTTTAGGACTTCAAAGGCCTTTATGGCTTCTGCTGAATTGTTATGTTCTAGGTTTAGTTTCCTTAACCTTTTCTCTGTACTATTATTCTTAAAACACATATAAAGAGGAAAAGCAGACATTTCAGATTATTTTCTGCAATTCCTTCTGTAATCTCTGTTCCTGTTTTCAACACCAATCTGAGATAATATCCTGTTACTCCCCATTAGTTTTTCTCAGTACATCCAGCAACCCAAGGCATAGGTCTCCAAGAAACTGGAAGAAAGATTTTATTGCTAAAATCACCATGGAGATTTGTTGTCATCTTGAGACAACATTCATCTTTGGATGGAGTCTCGTGTGACCTTGACATGCAAATATATCAACAGGAACAGAAGATGGCCAAGAAGGAGATTTGGTTAGGAAGGCCCAGTAAGAATAGTGCACACAACAATTCCAAGCTTTACCAAAATTTTGTTGCTCTTAATAATTGTGTTCATCTGCTGCTGGAGTTCTAAAGTGCTAATGTTTACCACAAACTTTCAAAATTTATGAACAACTGAGTCAAACACAGCCCATCAGCCACACATTGTGGCCTTTATTTATTTTATTTAACACATTTATTTTAGCAATAGCAATAGCAATAGCACTTACATTTATATACCGCTTTATAGCCGGAGCTCTCTAAGCGGTTTACAATGATTTAGCATATTGCCCCCAACATTCTGGGTACTCATTTTACCGACCTCGGAAGGATGAGTCAACCTTGAGCCCCTGGTCAGGATCAAACTTGTAACCTTCTGGTTACAGGGCGGCAGTTTTACCACTGCGCCACCAGGGGCTCACTGGTGACGCACACGCTCATTTTCATTTTATTTAACACATTTTTATACCGCCCAAAACATATGTCTCTGTCTTTGCAGTTGCTGGTAAGAATCATATTTAAAATATTTCCACTCAGCCATGAAGCTCGTTAGGTAACTTTATGTCAGTCACTATCTCAGCCTAATCTACCTCACAAGATTGCTGTGAAGACAAAATGGAAAGGGGAGTCCATATGCATTGTTCTGAAACATTGGAGGGGTAGAGGAAAATGTAATAAATTTTTTTAAAAAACCCAAACTGTTGGTAAATGAGTTATATAATTTGGAATGGGGGGGGGGGAGATTGCTACCCACAAAGTGAGAGCCTTAGAAAAGAGCTGTGATTTGTTCCCTTGTCCAGAATTCTAAATGCTAGATTAAGTCTCTGCTTCATCTCCTAATAAGACATGGCACTGATTTGTAAAGTTATTGAGATATTGTTTTCTCCTCCCACCTTTTTCAGATTAAACAAATGATAGCAGTTGACTGGCACAGTCAAAATGGGACATGTGTCATGCAGCAAGAGTAGTTTACTAATATGATGTTATTGCTCCATCACACTTATAAAAATCTATTTTGTGCACTTTAAGTGATAGGGACCTCAAGTAGGAGCAGGGATGAATTAAAGCAGTTGAGAGCATACATTAAATTACAGTTAAGGCTCACAGACAATATATTTTCCACCCAATCAATGTTTCAGGAATCCTGTTTTTGCTGTCTTTGGTGTCCAGAGCTATAGGCAACACCCCAGCATCCATCAAGGAATAGGTTCTCTAAAAGGATACATAAGGTGTATAAGCAGATTTGTCCCAGCAGAACAACCTTTGTTATTAAAATCAAATGGTTATAAAACATTTTTTAAAATCACTGTAATTCATATTCATGATAATCAGTATATGCTGTGTTCTTGAGACTGTAAAGTGAGAATTGATTTGGATTTTTTTTTTAAATGGATTTGCCCACACCTCAGAAGACATGAGGTAATAAAGATCATGAAACAACATATGGAAGAAACTTTAAGAGTTAAGAATCAATGTGACTGCAGCAAATACAGAATTCCACACCCAACACTGGGGATCTAGAGTTAGGCTGGGAGTCAGACAATAGTGTCCTTCCCCCAGACCTTCAGAGCAGTCACACCCTGACACAAATCAGTGGATCAAACCCCTGCTAGATCAGTGGATAAAGACTGAGGATCGGACCGCTGTTCCTCTTTGCCAGCCCCCAAAGAGGGCCAAGGCCATTTTGGAGGTCTCACTCATCCAAAGCCATTCAGCTTCTGAGGTTGGTGAAGCCCCCAAAGCCAGGAGGAGGACCTCCCTCAAGGCTCTGAAGACTGATTGAACACCTCCCCACACCCTGGGAGCATTCACATGATCAAATAGAGGGGATCAGGAGGGAGGCAGGAACCTACCTACCTTCCCCCAGTTGATCAGAGACTCCTTTTGCCTCTGCCGATTGCGCAACCAGATGATCAGTGTGGCAGCTATTGGGATCAAGAGAAGGAAGTCCTTCATTATCCTAGAATGCATTCCATGGGAAGCAGAGTGGCAGCCCATGCCAATGCATGAGGGCTCCTTCCCCTGACCTTGCAAGTCACAACACTGTATGGCCGCCAGCCCCGGGATCTGCAAAAGTTGCCACAGCACCCACAAGACAAAAAGCAAAGGTAAGTCAGTAGACATTTCTTTCCCACCTAGGTTAAGGGCAGAATAAAAAAGCTGGGTAACCCAGTTTGACATGTGCTGGGGAGGAGAGGTTTCCGAGGCTCCAGATGAGCCTCTGTACCCAGGTTAACTCTCTCATGCCCAGAAAAGGCTGGCCATGTGAATGGTCCCCCTTTCTCAAATCAGTCCAAGCGTGCTCACAAAATAATCAACTCTTCTCCTAGCCTATGCTACCACAACAAACAACAACAACAACTATTTATATACCGCTTTTCAACATAAATTTCCAAAGTGGCTTACATAGAGAAATAATAAATAAAGATGGATCATTGTCCCTACAGGACTCACAATCTAAAAGGAAACAAGATAGACATCAGCAACAGTCACTGGAGGGGTACTGTGCTGGGGGTGGATAGGGCCAGTTGAACTCCCCTTGCTAAATAAATATACCCACCACATTTAAAAAGTGCATCTTTGCCCAGTTGTGCTGAACTTACCAGTTGTGTGACCTAAAACCAAACTAAATAAGGGAAACAGAATGGAGCAGGTGAAAAAACTTCCTGACGGCCAATGTGTCAGAAAGCAATACATTTTTACTTGACCCCCAAAAGGACAATGAGCAAAGCCCCTTCTGTACTCTCTAGCCACTCTAGGGACTTCTAGCACTGAGTGTCATCACTTCTAGCAAGCAATTTTTGTTTGTGTATAGATTATTGCAATTGGAGCAATTTGGCAAGAAATATTCTATGAGTTTTATGAGCGGTGAGTTTTTGGTTAAAGCAGAAAAGCTGCTTGTACAATTGTCAGGTAAAACACATGATGTAGTAGAACACACCTAATACCTTTTTCACATCTGAAAACTGTATGTTTAGTAGAACTATTTACATTATTCTTTCCATTTGTGAACATGCCTTAAATCTAACTAAGGGCTGATACAAGAGTAATCTACATGAGAAGTGGGAAAATGAGATGGTAGAATCCTAAGGTGGTACAATGGACTGAACCAATTCAGGCTGCAGGTATTTGGTACTATTGTTGAATGGTCCCCTGCATTTTAAAAAAAGTAGCAACAAAACGCTCTCTGAGAAGTAAAAATCTTGCACATCAGGGAGAAATGTTCTAGTGCAGTCCACTCTGTGGAGTGTGTGTGTGATGTTTTGTAGAAAAGCAGAGAAAAGATCCTCTTTTCTACTTGGAGAAGGTTTGGCTATTATGATTTTCCTTTATGAACAGGAACATTTAAAGATGTGGTCCCAGCCTTTATTGTTAAGTGGCACTGCCCATTGTACCCACCTCGGCAGCACTTTCCCACCTCATTCTGCTGCATGTGTAGACCAGGCCACAAAGAAGTAGTGCTTATTGTTTCTATGGTCTGCTTTGTGTAGATGTGTTATAGTAGGGCTGCACAACTTCGGCCCTATAATAATAGCGAAACCCTCCTCCATGTAGAAAAGTGGATCTTTTCTCTGCATTTCTACAACACACACACATACACACACACACTTCGCCCATCATCCTTGACTTTTGGCCCCTGGAGATGATGGGATTTTTAGTCCAACAAGAGTTGGAGGTCTGAAGTTGGGCAAACCTCCAACTGCTTTATACTATGGACTGGCTGTTCACAAAGGGATAGCAATGGTCATATACGGCTGCTTAGAAAAGGGCACAACAGCACAGAAATGGCTGTGTGTGGCCCCACATAAGCAACTGATTTTTATTAAGGTTTGTCCACTCAGTCATGTACTTGGCTATACTATTGTACTGGGGAAAGGAGCACTGCTTCTTAGTGTGAACCAGCCCTAACAAATAGCCAATTGTGAACCAACTAAGCTACTCATGCAGGGTTCGTCCTGTCATCTTGTGTCACCTCTTTCCCTGGGCATTCTTAATCTTGTCTGTTTTTTCCCCATAGTGCTGCAGTTCTTGCTCTAAAAGGTTTTTGCGCTAAAAAGTAGGGAGGTGAAGCCATAGTTCAATTCAATTTATTTTTATATTGCTTCTCATACAAAGTCTCTCAAAACACTTTACAGTGAGAGATAAAATAATCATATAACACTTGCCAGACTTCAGCAGAGAGGCTGATACAGACGGTGAGGGAAGACAGTTAGGCCAGAGAAAATAAAGGGCCATAGGAAATTTAGAAGCAGCCGTGATGCTAATAAAAACACACATTTATTGCAGGCTAGTCAGACTAAATAGAGCAAAAAGTAGAGCACTCTTTTCATTATTCTGTTTGTATTGATATTGTACATCACATCTATGCCTTTTATGTGTAATAATTATTTGGGCAATGTGTTAGTTATCCTGATAACATTGCTCTTAAGTATCATTTTATTGTGCTATAATTTGTAGCATGGTTGGGCAAGGTAATTGAGAGGGTGGTGGCCTCACAGCTCCAGGAAGTCTTGAAGGACACTGATTATCTAGACCCATTTCCAATTGGCTTTCAGGCGGGCTATGAGGTGGAGACTGCCTTGGTCGGCCTGGTGGATTATCTCCAATTAGGAATTGACAGCGGGAGTGTGACTCTCTTGGTACTTTTGGATCTCTCAGCAGTTTTCTATACTATCGACCACAGTATCCTTTTGGAGCGTTTGCACAACTTTGCAGTGGTTCCGCTCCTACCTCTCAGGCAGATTCCAGATGGTGTCTCTTGGAGACCATTGCTCTTCAAAATCTCAACTTCTATATGGTGTCCCGCAGGGCTCCATATTGTTTCCAATGCTTTTTAACATCTACATGAAACTGCTGGGAGAGATCATCTGGAGATGTGGTACAGGGTATAATGAGTATTCTGATGACACCCCAAGCTATTTCTCCATGTCAGCATCATCAAGAGATGGCATAACCTCCCTAATTCCTGCCTGGAGGTAGTGATGGGCTGGATGAGGGACAGCAAACTGAGACTGAATCCAAATAGTAGTAGTAATACATTTATTGTTGTGACCACAGGTCATAACATAACATGAAACCAAATAAGATGGAGATATTTATTGTGTGAGGTCAGAACACTGGAGATGATTTTTATCTGCTGGTTCTAGATGTGGTCACACTTCTCCAGAAGGAACAGGTACACAGTCTGGAGGTGCTTTTAGATCCAATCCTCTCCCTGGTGCCCCAGGTTCAGGTGTTTGCCAAAGGCGCTTTCTATCCACTATGGCTGATATACCAGCTGCATCCATTTCTTGAGATACATGACCTCAGAACAGGGGCACATATTCTGGTAACCTCCAGACTTGACTACTGCAATGCACTCTGTGTGGGGGGCTGCCTTTGTACATAGTCTGTAAAATGCAGTTGGTACAGAATGAAGCAGCCAGTTTGGGTCATCTCAGAAAAATCACATTACTCCTATATTAAATGAACTACACAGGCTACCAATAAGTTTCCAGGCAAAATACAAGGTGCTAATAAAATCCTATAAAGCCCTAAACAGCATAGGCCCTGGGTAGTTAAGAGAACCTCTTCTTCACCATGAGTCCCACCACCCATTGAGATGATCTGCAGATGTTTGTCTGCAGTTGCCACCGGCTCGTCTGGTGTCTACGCAGGGACGGCCCTTCTCTGTTGCTGCCCCAAGACTCTGGAATGCTCTCCCTGCTGAAATAAGAGGCTCCTCATGTCCAACAACTTTTTAAAAGTCTCTAAAGACTTATTTTTTTTACTCAAGCTTTTTAGCTTGATTGTGGTTTTAAATTGTTTTAAGGTTTTCATTTTTAATCATTTTTATGTTGCTGTACTGCCCAGAGAAGTTTGGGCTACAAATTGTAGAAATCGCTCTCTCTCTCGCGCGCTCTCTCTCTCTCTCTCTCTCACACACACACACACGTACACACACGATAATTGCACATGAAATTTCATATTTCCACACAGTTCTTTAGTTTTTTATAATTCTCAATTTTTAGCTTTTAAAATAATTTTTAATTTGAAATGTGTAAAATAGCAATGCCAGTTATGATTGTGGTTTTATCCTGGATTTTTAACTTGTTTAAATTTGGTTGTGAGCTAAACTGAGCTGTAGTGTACTAGAGGGGTGTGGTATCAATATTGTAAATAAATAAATAAATAAATAAATTATTCCCTTTCCAACTATGGATACACAGGTTTAGTTCCTAAGCAGATCAGAGTAAATGTATTTAAGATGTTATTAGATCATTCTGGAAATGCATAGAAGGAAAGGATGGACCCAATTTCCCACAAGAATGAAGGAAAAGTTGTACAGTCAGTGGCATAACAAGCTCTGAAGCGGCCTGTGTACAAGAATTGAACATGGACCCCATCAGATAATTTCCTCATAGAGATCAATGGGAAACTCCAAAAGATTATCAAAACTCTGAGAATTATTCAGCACTCTTTCCAAGCTAGAACTCTCAGGATAAGGATGGTATAAAACCTGTATGTTTGTTGTGAAGACAGGCGCCTCCCTTCCCAGCTACATCTCTCCCCGGTGCTGAAGGATAGAAATTTGCCTCCACCTCCGCAGGTGGCAATTATGACATCACCTGTGGTTTCTCTGTTATGATGCACACATTGTCTCTTTGGTGATGGAGACATTGAGCCTTTTAAATTTTGATTTTTAAGTTTGATATTTAAATTGATTTTTAAAAAGTTTTAAAATGGCTTTGTATTGTATTTTGCTGTGTTGCTACAAAGCAGCTAACATATAGTTGTATCACTACTACTACTACTACTACTGCTGCTGCTACTACTAAAGCTCCATCACCAAGCTTTAGCCATCAAGGTGTGGAGGATTCAGGAGAAAAAGAAACATTTCATAGGGGCAGCTTGGTTCTTCTCCTCCTATCCTGAGAATAGGTGGAATAATCATGGCAAATGAGTGGTAAGGCTGCCAGGTAAGAAGTATCCTTCTGTTCTAGAATAGGAAGTTGTAAGGGCTGGATGCGGTTTGAAACCAAGTGATGCAGCTGATGAGGAGACAGAGCATTTCAGCATCTCTAAATGCCAAATTCTTTTCCTTCCTTCCTCTGTTTGGCTCTGTAAATAAATTTGCCCAGGCTCAATTCCAGGGACAGTAGTGGAAAAGATACTACAATGCCTAGAGAAGAATCTTCACCCTGGAAATAGACAGATTTGAACAGAGAACTACAGACAAATGGACAACGATAAGACAAACTTCATTTTAGGAATCATCTGGAAAAGCTTTAAAAAAATCCACCAAGTTTAACAAAATAAACTCATATCAAAAATCATGACACAAGTTAAGGAATGGTAAGGAACATAATTTGTTGCACTGCTTCAGAATACTGGGAGCAAAAAATAATAATAATAATTCAAATATTAACATCACCAACACAGAGGTAAGTGTTTTCTTGCTAAACAAAACAGTCGTTGGTTTCTTTCCTAGAAAATGAGAGGCTACACCATCCCAATGTGCTGTATTATCAAGAAATGGCTTGGCTTCATACGCATAGTTTTCAATACGGATGTGCATGAATCAATTTTTCCTTATAATGAATGTCTATGAGGATTCATTATACTCTATGAGGATTCATTATACACTTTCATTTCTTCTGTTCATTCAAGTGCCATGTGTCAACTACAACCCCCTCCACACACACACACACACAGACAGGGGAACTCAGTTTATGTGTTGGAGTTTTTGAAGTGTTTAGATTCTTTGGTATATTCATTACACCCCTTCATTTCTTCTGTTCATTTTGACCCCACTGCTTTGCAGGTGGGAGGTGGGGAATTAGTGGCATTTCATGTACCACTAATTCACTAATGTGCCCCTGCAAGCCACTGGGGTACTCAGTTTCTACTTTAGGAATTTTTGAGGTGTTTGGACTCTTTAGTGTGTAATGAATCCTCACAGGGAGTCATTATGAGGAAAGGTTATTAGACACGAAAGAGTCTAAACACTTGAAAAAAATTCCTAGAACATAAACTGAATAGTACCCCACTGCTTTGCAGGGAGGTGTAGTTGGCACATTGCAACTGACAGTTGGCACTATCCAGACAGTCAAAATGAATAGATGAAATGAAGGTGTGTAATGAATCCTCATAGGGATTCATTGAGGAAAAGTGATTATACACAAAAGAATCCAAACACTTGAAAAATAGTGACTAGGGGTGTGCATGGAATCGTCTGGTCCATTTAGGTTACTGGACCCAAACTGGACCGGGCCAGTTCAGTTTGGCACCCCCTCAACCCCCACCCCAGGTTGGTTTGGGGGGTCCACTAGGGTTTTTCTTTAAAAAATTATTTTTTTTAATTTAATTTTTTTAAACTGACCCCCTCCAGTGTAATCCAAAATTGCCATTGCGCCAAGGGGGAAAGACCAAAGAGTGGCCAAAAATTGGCCAAACGGCTGATTTATGGCATAAGGGAGGCCGGCGGGGGGAGAGGGAACTCCGCGGAACACACACATCCCCCCACCCCGCTGCTTTGGACAATTCCCCCAGAGGGGGATTTTTTAAAAATTATTTTTTTTAAGCAACTGACCCTAGCGGGGTTCGGTCCAGGGTTGGTCTGGAATCTGAATATCAAATCGATTTGAATAAAATCTGGTGTGATTTGATTCGAGCTCAATTTTCACCAGGAGTGTCTGGGCAGATTTGTTTTGAGCTCAAATCACCGGAATCAACCAGATTTGGGTTGAATCAATTATAATCTAAATTGATTCGCACATCCCTAGTTTTGAATCAGTTTAAGAAAGCAACAAACTTGTAACAAGAAAGTTAAATGATACACATTGTTGTACTGTTTCAGGAAGGAGGAAGTGTAAAAGATCACAGGTGGTTGTGGTGTTTTTGGTTAATCCATTCCTTGATCTAGTTCAGCTTTTTAATGGGGCTTTCGTTACTTGTATTCCAGTCCTGGAGTAGAGGCAGGACAAACAAGCAGCAAGCAGCAAGAGCACTGAAGGCAGACTGCACTTGCCTCTCTGTACATATCTATTTCATTAAACAATTAATATTCTTGTCCTTGCATACCACAATTCATTCCTTTAGATTTTACACTGGTCACCACCAACATGGAAGTAAGTCCTGAAGAGGTCAGTCCTTTCTTGCCAAAGCAAATGGCTATGTGGCTTCTTTTCTGGCCACTGGCCTTTTCAAACCAATCACATAAGACATCTATCAGACATCTATCAAGATATCTATCATGATTAAATGTTCATCTGACCATTTGATTACTGTTTTACCAACTGAATGGTTATTTTCTAGTTTACAAGGAATGGCAATCTGTTCTCACAAAAGAAAAAGAGATACTTCTCCAAGGTAAATTTGAAAAAGTGGCTTGTCTTGCATGGTAACAGACTTGTGCAAAGAACTGGAGGGGGGCAGAATCTTTATTTGCAGGAAATAGCTTGGCTTGAAAAGCATAAATAAATTAATGGTTTCTTATAAGCTTAAGAAAGCAACAAATGCATAACAAAAGGTCTGGTGTGAGGTAAAGAACACCAAAATTGTTGCTTTGCTTCAGGGCATGTGAAACATCACCATTGTGGAAACAGACTCTTAAGAAGCAAGTCATTTATTGCTATTGGAACTGGCTGCTTCATTCCATTACTAGCCCACGGGCCTTTTCAGACCAATCAGAGAAGACTAAGAGGCTCTTCTCACGATTAGTGCTCATGATTAGTGCTTATGATTAGTGCTCACGCAGGGTATACTGGAGAGACCCCTGAGCCAGGAGGCTGCTTTTCAGGCTCCGGGTCGGAGGTCTACTCATGAGTTGCCACGCCGTAGAGCCGCGCTGCAGCAACTCACAATCAGAAAGCCCGGGTTAGCGGAGTGCTCAGTTCGCTAACCCGGGCTTAGGGAAGAGCTACTTAAGTGGGTGACCTGCTTTGACTGAACCGGGCTTGGCTGCGAGCCCGGTGAGTGTCACGATTGGTGGGAAGTGGGCACCCTTAGCCCACTTTCCACTGATCGTTAGAGTAGCTTCTAAGTCTTCACAGACATTCAAGGATATTGTTCGGTTTTTAATGATTTGGCGGGTTCCCCCCCCCAAACTGTTTAACAGTGTCATAACTGCTTTGTTTCATGGCAGAAAGTTACAGAAAGTTCTGGAATTTAATCCCCCACTCTGTCCATCATTCAAGCCTCATCTTCAGGAAGCTGTTCCTTGCCTTCATTAAAAAGGAGTAATACCCCCATTTTTGTACACCATATATTAATTAATTTTTTATTTTTATTTAAAAAAAAAACTATTAAGAATCAACAGACTCAGCTCCTTGAATTTCCACACATTTAATCCTACAATCATGTAGGAACACCCTGTGAAATTTCAGAGCTTTCTGCCCAGCCATTCGAGAGTTATTGATATTTTTGAGTTGCCCATTGATTCCTGGCGGTGGTGGGTGAAATCCGGGTGCAGCCCCTCCTAGTCACAGCCTGTGTTCATCGCACACATATTCTCAATTGTAGATCCGTCCCTGGGTGCAATATTTTCCAATGCAGGAGACAGCAAGGTTTTCTTGGACATAGACAAAAGAAGAACCTACTTTCTTCTGTCTCTTTGGTGAGAAAGTTCCTGAATCCTGAATGCAAGTGAGGTTTGGTTCACCCCCGCCACTTTGGATGAGAGAGTGGGGGGGGGGCCACTGGAGACTTCAAGCATCTTTGCAATATTTACTTTATTTGCAAATACACAAACAGAGCATAAGTGGAGGCAAAGGAGCCCCTGCCTGTGTGTCTCCTAGGGGTGTGCACGAAACTGGTATGCCTGGTTTGGTTTGAATCCAAACCGGACTCAAACGGAACTGGGCATGTTCAGTTTTGTCCCCCAAACAGACCCCCCAGTTCAGCTTGATTTCGAGCTGGTCTGGGGGTTAAAATGAATGAAGATATATATATAATATCGCCACCTCCAAGGGGTGCTGCTGTGGCTGTGGGTCGGTCTCCGGTGGTTCGCCCTCGCTCTGCCAAACAAAGGGGGACAATTTTGTGCATGGAAATAGTGTGTGAGAAAGTGTTAAAAATTGCCCCTCACTGTACACCATGACACTGAGCCAGATCTGGGCCCCCACCATGTTATTTTGTCATAACAGACCCATTTCTGGTCCACTTCCTGGTTGGCCTGCGTGTTCATGATGGGTTTAACACCACAAGTAGTTTGGCCATAAGCTTCTGTAGTGTCAAATCCTAGATTCCCATCCAATCATTTTAGCCTAAACCAGAGTGAGAGACTCATTCAAAGTAATGAAGTTAGGGCAACTGCATATTGTATTCTCTCTCTCTCTCTCTCTCCCTCTCTCTCTCCCCGATAGGTCGAAAAACCCACACAAATTGGAAAAAAGAAAGAAAAATTATTTAAAGAGGTGAGGCAGTATTTATCTGTGGAGAGGCTTGAAAGCATGAGGATAATTGAATTGAGTGTAGAAGGGAATGTATCAGTGAAGGTGACCCGGTTATGTTTTATGATGGCAAAAGGAAAGGAGAGAATCAAGATATTTACAGTTTTGTTGACTTATAGTGGGTAAGAAAAACAATAAAGAACAAATATAAAGTCTGTATAGAAAGGGTGGCATCAGAGAGAGAGAGAGAGAGAACAAACATTGAATTAAATATTTTCAGCCGAAGTATACAAAACAGTAGTTAAAATTAAGCAAACTAGCTAGATCGCAAAATAATGTTTGAATCATGACATCTATACTGATATGCCATTATTCAAACAAAGCCTTCAATTCAAAAACATATTCCCTTAAAAACAAAAAACAAAGACAAGAACCGCAGCTTCCACATATATCTGCCTGGAGTAAAGGTGAATTCACACATGCATGCTCATCATTCAAGTGTAGCATGCTTCAGTAATCAAACCATTTAGATTAAGATGAGAATTAAGATGCGTTAAATTTTATTTTTCAGAATTGTTCTGGTTCCCCCCCCCCCATACTTACACATACCTAGGAATAACCGGCCACAGAGCACCCACTTCCACACAGGAGAGGCCCTGCCAGTCATCTTCTGCACTAAAAATGATGCACAGAGTCCCAGGGAACACAGGCCCTTCATCTCCAGCTGGAAATGATGCTCCTTGTGTCATTTGCAGCCAAGGGGAAGCATTGTGGGGCCTTTCTTGCATCAAAGTGAGCCCTATGCTGACTGCTTCTTCCTTTCCCAAGGTGACGGGATTTTTCTCTTGCAAAAGGTCAGGTAAAGTGGCAGAAAAAGAAAGGCAGTGACAGTGTTGGGGTATAAATCCAATTTCAAAGAAGGCTCAGCTAAACATAGTGAGGTAGATTAGGCAGAGAGATAGAAGCCCTATTCAGACGTCATGTTGTACCATCGCTTCTCGGCCTCTTGGCTAAGATAATGTGCAGTATCAAAATATAATGTTGTACCTGCTTCCAGATTTCTGTACACATGTATATGTTTTTGTGTGAATGACTTACTTGTATTCATTAAAAATTTGACCTGGGTCCCTGAAATGGATGGTACAGATAAGAAGCGTTCTGTAGTATCTGAATTCAACATTGGGTTGGGTGGTAGGGCATGATGGGTACTACCTACCACCCAACTCACTAAATAAATGGGCAAGCAGGCAATTTCTAATAAACAATTTTAACACCCCCCCAAATGCCCCTAGGGAAAGGTTATTTTTTTTAAAAAAATTATCCACTTGCCCATTTCTTTTGTGGGTTGGGTGGTGGGTAGAACACATCCTTCCTTGGGGTCCTTAGGAGCTACCCATGGGGAACAATTGGGTGTTTTGTTTTTTTTTTAGTTCCCCATTGTTTCCTATGGCCAGATGACTCAAATCACTTGAATCATTTTGAGTTTGATAGTTGCCACTGTTATGATGAATCATTTTGAGGATTTTGCTATTCATTTCAAGCTTGAAACGAAATGCAAAATCTATTTTGTGCACATCCCTGGTAAATAGGGCTGTCCAAGGGTGCAGTGAGTTTAATGGCTGAGCTAGAGTATGAGAACCCACTCTCCCTGGTCCCAAACTCTCCCTGGTCCAACTATACTACCCTGTATTTCTCATTATGAATGAACCAAGGCAAACAAAGTGCTTTGTTTACAAAAATACACATAGACTGAATTTGGATGTAACATGTAACCAGAGTCAAATGGGGCAGAGGTTGGAACTCCATTACGTCCAAATTTGTGCAACCATGGTTTTGAGCCAAAAGCAACCTGTGGTTTGCCTCACCAAACGTGGAGGAGAGCTGGTCTTGTGGTTACAAGCATGACTTATCCCCTTAGCTAAGCAGGGTCTGCCCTGGTTGCATATGAATGGGAGACTTGGTGTGTGAGCACTGTAAGATCTTCCCCTTAGGGGATGGAGCCACTCTGGGAAGAGCAGAAGGTTCCAAGTTCCCTCCCTCCAAGACAGAGCTGAGGGAGATTCCTGCCTGCAACCTTGGAGAAGCCGCTGCCTATCTGTGTAGAAAATACAGAACTAGATGGACCTATGGTCTGACTCAGTATACGGCAGCTTCCTGTGTTCCTAAACTCCAATTTGAATCTTTGGTTTGCAGTAATGTTCATTACCGAAGCCTGAGGTTTGGCCACTGAATCATTATGTCTGAACCCGGACACCACCATAACCACGTTTCATGCCTATTTTGTAACTGCAATCATAGAGAGAGTGGCCCAAACCTGCCCAGGGACATGGTAGCTGTATGCACACTATGACTGTAGATGGCTGCCTCTCAGCCAAAGTGCCACAGCCCAGCCATCTACCTTTCTCTTCCCCATTCTGCCTGGCAACAATGACATTTGCGGAGTATTTAAAGAGACACTGCCCTTTCAGCTATTCCTGACTTTCTGCAGCAGACAAGGAATACTGGGCAACCGGATGCCCCCTCCTCTGGTGAAGAGTGGGGATATAGTCCTGCCTGTGACTGAACATGTCTCACCACTATTGCCAAGCCTATTGCCATGTAAGGCCTTAGCTCCAGCTGGGTCCTGGGGTGACAGCACACAGGCACAGTTGCTCATGTCCATGCTGGAAGGGAAGGCAGCACTGAGAAAATGGGGGCTGAATGCCAATATCTGTGTGCAAGGTTTTACACTCCAGAAGGTATAAACGAAGAAGTGTAAATCTGTCAACACTGTCCTGAAGGGTTGTTTTTTTAAGGAGGGGGGACAGAAAATGGAGTCAGGCTTGCTAACTTCCACCCATGAAGGTTGCAGAGGCTCCCCTGCCAAGGTCCTGGAACTTGATACAGCCAGTAGAAAGAGGGTTTGAGTCCCCCAACAACCAAGTAGGGTGTGCTAGAATGGGGCCAAAAGTGGGTCATACCCACATGCCTTATTGGCATGGAGCTGGAAGAAGGGTGTGCCAGCCCTAGAAGCAGCTGGCCAAAACCATGAACCCTCCATCCTTGGAACACTGCCCCTTTGCTCCTGTGATTATGCAAGTAAGGTGGACGGGTACTCCCTTCCACCACCACCACCCCAGATGCCCCAAGCGGGCAGCATGCGCAATTCCTCTTGGTGGAAATGTTTCTGGCACGTGGAGATTTAAGCACACACACCCCTACACCATGATGAGTACTTCGGTTGGCAGCACTTTTACACCATGACCCCGCAAGATGTGGTGGACTTGACAGGCTGGTTCATGGACGTATATGCAAGGGTGTTGGGCAGATGCCAGGACACAGATATTTTCTGGACCTCCCCACTCACCTCCAAACTCTGCACCAGTACCTGGATAGGGATGTCCACGGACCGTGGAAGTAACTTCCGTGCATGGGCCTGCCGCTAATGCACATGCCACGCAGCATGTGTGGCGTGTGCAGCGCATGCATGTGCACCAGCAGTGCGCATGCATGGAAGTTACGTCTGCTTTTCGCAGTCAACAAGGGGGCAGGGGCGGCAGGGAGGAATGCTGCTGCCCAAAAATGGAGCGCCGTAGGGAGAAAAGCAGCAGGAGGGGTAAGTACAACCCCCTCCGCCCTTAAAGCAACACTACCCCGGTGTCAAACTGCTGGACTGGGCCACTTGCAAACCAGTTCGTAGGCCTCTAACATGGCCTGCAGACCGGTTCATGCACATCTCTATACCTGGGTGAACACTGTGTCCATGGAGGTTGGTGGGGAAAGAGTAAAGTCAGTGATATGCAGGGATCACGGATGCAGCCTGCAGGAGAGGATGGTCAACCCATTTTGTGCACCCAGAGATGCCCTGGAGAGGAACAACTACAAGTACAGCGGCATGAGAATCGTGGTGGAGCAGTTATTCAGGAGGCTGAGGACCCGGTGACACACCCTCTATACCTTGGAGGTATCCTGTGGAGAGGATCTCATGCCAAAATTATCATGTCCTGCTGCATCTTGAGCAACATATGCAAGTCCAGGGGAGATGTCCTGCTGGAGGAGACTGTGGAACTGGATGCACATCCAGAAGGTGGAGGTGGTTGTGGAGGGGTGCCTGAAGGAGACGAAGATAATGTGCTGGCAGGTCCCATGGCCCTAGCCCTGAGGGTCATTGGCAGCAGCAGGGAGGTGCAGGCAGTGAGAAGTGCCTTTGCAAGACACACCTGGGAGCATCTTCCTCCGGCCCACCACCAAGGCAGGCAGGTGCATGGGGTTGGAAGGGTATGCTGCCCTTTAAACTGCTGATGGTAGCACAGGGTCATTGTCCACAGTGTCATTGCCAATCAGCAGTGGATCAAAGATTGCAAACACCTGTCCCTGCCTTGATAATGAAAGGGCTGCCAGTTTATTAATGCCACATAAAGTGAAAGCATTCTTTATTAAATTATTGGGTTTCTTTCCAAATGCAAGTGCAGAGCTGCTCTTTCACAGCTGGTCAGTGGCAGGGAGGGTGATGAGCAGTTTGGGGGGTTGGATGAGGCAGGGGGCAACATAGGATCCTCCTTGCCAGTGGTAAAATGGGCGATGAGCAGTTGAGGGGGTGTTTGATGAGGCAGGGTAGGACATGGGATCCCCCACCCCCACCTCAAGACTTGCTGTGTACAGCATGGACTGTGCTGAGGGTATATGTGGTGTGGAGGACTTGCTTTTGCTCAACCAGGAGATGTGTCAGTCCATGGGTCCCCAGGTTCTGATAGCAGAGGGTGTGCAGGGAGGGAAAACAGAGTTTCTTGGCAACCATGGAGGGGAAATGGCAAGCAGTCCTCCCCTGGGGCCCTGACTCCTATGCTGCCTGCATGGAGTTTCAAATAATACAGTTCCCTGGCCCATGCCCACCCTGCACCCCCGCATGAGGATGTGCCCCTCTGCTGTCAATTATTTAGCCCACAATCTAATGTTCTGCTGCAGTTTTATTAAGGTAACATAGCTGGGAGGACAGTGAGGAAGGGGTTAAACTGTCATCAGCCCAAGTAAGCTGGAGCAAGCTGATCAAAATCAGCACACCACCTTGAGAATCGTGGCCAATGGCAGCTGCCTGCTGATGCCCTGCCCTCATTCTGGCAATGCATGTGGCACAGAGCTGCCTGGGATACAGTCTCAGTGGCCAAGAGCTGAAAGGGGCCACCCTTCCCTGAAACCAGAGGCTGCCGAACCACAGTTGGACGGACATCTGTGATGCAATCCATGGTTTCAAATTGAAACTGCAGGTTCATCTATCTCCAGTTTCATGTTACATCCAAATTCAGCCATAGAAACTTCTACTGGGCGTGTCTCCCTCCTGGCCCAGTAGCTTGTTGTTGACAGAAGTGCTCTTACCCCTGGACTTTGGGGCTGAAGTCCAGGGCCTCCACACACCTGGCCCCCCCGAAATCCTCTTTAGTCTGTCCCGGGTGGTGTGGTCACTGCACTGCTGCTGCCAGCCCGCACTGTGCCAGGCGGCCGAGTGCGATTGTGACTTGTGCTGGGTGCTTTAGAGATAGAGGAGGGAGAAGGGAAAGAAATGTGAGATGGGAATATGTCAGGTTGCATGTTGAAATGTTTCTGCTAATGCATATTTGCATAAATATGTTTTATATTCTTACATTCTTGTGAGTTCAGTTGCTGTTTGTGCCCTCAAGAACCCATGAGTTAAAAATACTGCAAGTGTCACTGTGTGTATGTATGTAGGGAGATGATGCTTAACTTGCAGTATGTAGGTGTGGGCCCCAAAGGCCTTTAGGTCCAGGCTCCAAAATTACCTAGGTGCACCTCTGCTTGTTGAGGTCTATTAGAGAATCTCCTGTCCTTGCTCAAAAAAGGAACTCAACTGTTTATTCAAGCCACCTCCAAGAAAGCTTTAAAAAAAAAACAACCCTCAAAAATAATGGATTTCAAGGTAAGCGGAAAAGAGTGCACCCATCACTACTCCCCCCTCCTACCTATCTTCATAGTCATGTTTCTAAGTCAAGCCACATCTTTATAACACACAATAACAAAACAGAATCCTATAGTAACTCATTTTTTGACCTTTTAATATTTCTGTCATGGGTTGTCAGAGTTGAGAACTGCTCTCTATCCTAAGGTGATGGATTATTTAATTAACTGTTGACCTTTTCCATATCATATGTTGACAATGAATGCACTCCTATTAAAGTTGCCTGCTTTGAAACTTGTTCAAATCCATGTTGTGTGTTGATTTGTGTCCTTCATAGAGGAATAGATTGTGAATGTTTTACACTTTCTAATATAATAAGTAGTGAATCTCTTTAGATATTATTGATATTTTTATTGTCTAGTGCTATGCTTTTCCTCCAATACATGGAACATTAATTAGAATCCCAGTATTAATTTAACAGGTTATGTGTTGAAAAATTTAGGTTCTTATATATTTCTTGATGTACTTTGGCACATTCTCCTTTATATCAGTAAAGATGCACTGTTAAGGAAGTTCAGAAGCTGGGCAAAGTATAGTTATCACAATATAAGTATAAAGAGGTTCTTGTCATATTCTGCATACATCTGACCTTCAGAATATTTTGTTTTCAGTAAAATAACATCTGAACACACCAGCTTAGAACAAAATTATAATCTTGTGTTTTGCTTTGATAAATTCAAAACATAATAAACCTCTGTGATGCAATCTATACTATTCCTGTCCAATAAACTATATACATTTCCTTCACATTCAGCATACCAGGAATCTGCCAGTACCTACCACTTGCAGATATCTCTGGCCCATGGACTGCAAAAAAAAAAAAAAAAGGCTCCAAAACCCTAACATCGACTTATTTTTTCCCCCATTTTTTTTCATTTTGATATGATGGACTCTTTAAAACAAATGCCTCAGAATCACAGTACCTGCTGCCCAACATCCAATGTATAACAACTTCAGCTCTGGACGTCTGCCATTAACAGGATCACAAGAATAATCGGTTGAGACACCCCCTTAACATGTCATCATCAGATCCTAGAAAGTGAATGGATTGTGCTGTAGCAGGAACTCAATGGGATAGCCCATCTTTGAAGAATGGCATTTCATGGATCCATCCTGGTGTGGCCATAAATACAATGGAGATAGTCCTGAGCACCATGGAGGAGGAAGCAACATACAGAGTCCAGAAAATGAAGCACTTGCTGTGGGTACTGGAGCGTTTGGGCATGTGGGGGCAGCAGCTGCCCATGGGGAGGCTGCAAAGTTCTTTGCGGTCTCCAGGAGATTGGAAGTGCTGATTGGAGGTCCTGGTGTGATCACAGCACAATGGAGATGCTCCTGAGCAGTGCACCATGGAGGAGGAAGCAAGACACAGAGCCCAGCTTTTGGGGCACTCAGGGGCAGCAGCTGCCCATGGGAAGGATCCAAAGTTCTTCACGGTCTCCAGCAGATTGGAGGTGTTGATTGTACACTCTAGGGCAGCCATCGAAACAGCTCAGTGACATGAGGCGGCCCTCTCCTCTGCTTCCCATGTCCTGCAGGAAGAGTGGACAGTGGAATGGAGGTGGGTGCTGCCAAGGTAACTCACTACTCAGTCACTCCACAGGTATTTTGATAATTTACAAATTAATCATGTATAATTTGGAACTTACTCCCTGAGTTAGAGCACAAAAATTTGGTGTATGTCAAAAATTCTCTCTCTCTCTCTCTCTCTCTCTCTCTATATATATATATATATATATATATATGAAATATGACATGTTGTCCTTCAAAACACAGGACTGAAATCCAAAATGATTAAATAATTCCCATTCTAGCTAGGAAACTGATTTGGTACCCATGTTATCCAAGATATTCCAATTGCTAGGCAATGACAGAGGTGCCATTTGTGCATCTCTTTAGAAACAGAAACTGGGGGGGGGGGATGGCATGTTAAAATATTTCCAGGTGATTTGATAAATTCATTGTCCAAAATAGTCAAAAGAGACACATTTGTACATCTTTCTCTCATAATAGATATTTTTGCACCTAAGAGGCAAAACACAGGGCATGTCATTTACCTCATCACAGAAGCCAGTACAGAGGAAATGAAGCTTATCGGATGTTAGGCTGTTGATATTCAGATGCCTCTTCAAACCTGGATTTGCAGAAAGCACACGTTCAGTTACAGCTAGAAACAAGATGTATGCCTTCAGAATGCAAGCAGCATGTCCTAGTCTAACTCCATGAAGTGGCACAGTTAATAACACTTCTTGATTCCGCCCCTCCCCCGCCCTTACAAATATCATATTCCAATATTGTAAATCTGGGAAGAAGGCACTTTGCTGGCCAAATCACATTGGAGTGCCATGACTGGAATCTGTTAAAGTAGCTAATAGGGACCATTGATTTGGATATGTACCCATAAATATCCTCATCCACTGATAACAGCAGCTTGGTGGAGGAGGAATTTGGCGGGGGGCACTGAGTGGAAAAATGTGTTGGAAGCACCCTTTCTCCATACAGTGACCACAGTCCACTGTCTAATGCAAATATTATTGTAAGCATCATTAGGTCAGCAATATGTTTCCATCAATAGATTCTCCTAATACTTCCACCATACTATCATCCTAATACTACTACAGTAGACTGGTCTTTCAGAGTCTCTGTTAATACTAACATTTGGTGCTTATTACTGAGGGTGTAGCATCGCAAATATACATTAGCTGCCATTTATACAAGCAACTAGCAGTGCAGAAACATTATCCTCTTTCTTGAATCTCAGAAATTATAGCCTTCTGCAAGCTATTAAGCCTTATTACCTTTAAAGGTGAAAAGAACTGTGCTTATTCCTTGACCTCTTCCTAATGATCTACCATGTAGAAAGCAGTTGCACTATTGGAAACCTGTCAATTCTCTTGCAAAATATATGTAAATATATAGCATCATCTTCCATCTCTCTATAAATAATGTGCATATACATTATAGTGTATAGAGACATGCAATCATTTTATAAGATTAGAGCATTCCTAGTTAAAATGGGATGTTTCTGCATCAGCAGAAACTCCAGAAATTTATTGATGAGTGTAATGAATATGGTGGAATGACATGACACAGGATATACTGTTTACAATTGTCTTGTCTCATCAGGTAAAATTAGCAGTGGAACATAAAAAGTGCATTCCTGGCACCTTGAAACTGATGGCAATGTTTTATCAGTAGCTTCAGGAGTACTATCTAATGAACATTTTTAGGTGTTTGGTGTTCCATTTGATTCCATGGTTCCTATTTGTTTTGTCCTTCATTAGTTAAAATAACATTCATATCAGATGAATCCCGCTGTTTTTGTTCCTTTTGTTTTCATGATGGGGGGAGGAGCTTTTACCTTCTAGCATGGCATCAGAGCTCCTCTCAGTGGCTGCCTCCTAGCAGTCCACAGTGCTTTACCCCACACTGTTCAGCCTGGGGCATTATGGAGGAAAATGACACCCACCAGGAGGCAGCCATTGGGAGGAGCTTAAAAAGAAAGGAAAAAAGCCTGCTCCTCCACTGAGCAACAAGTTTAGCTCCCTCATCCTATTTGGTCACAAAAACAAACAAGCCTTGAATTAACTAAATAACCCACATGTCATTCATTCCCTATCAAAATAATGTCTAAATAAGTGCACACAGCATGAGATGATCCATGGGTGCAAGATTTCTCCCACTGGGTGAGCAAGAGGCTGAGTGCTGATGTATCTCCTGCACCTAGCCACACTGAGTGATGCAGGCCTTGGGAATCTTGATCCAGTAATGACTGAAGCCTTCTTCAACATCATAAAAAGCCACTGTACAGTGGCTACAACAGGGCTGGAAGTCCCATCCCAGCCCTATCTGTCATTTGCGACAGTGCACCACTCATGGATAAACCTACATTCATCTGAAGAGGTGAATGCCCATCTGTGATGACATTTCTGTGTTCAGGAGGCACAAGTGTCCGTGCCTCTCAATCATAGAAGCACTCACTATCATGGATAGGGCATTCACCTCTTCAAATGAATACTGGTTTATCTGTGAGCGCCATGCTGCCACAAATAACTGATGGGGCCAGTGCGGAACTTCCAGCCCTGTTTTAGCTCTACTCAAGTACAGTGGCTTTTAAGAATTCCTGAGAAGGGCTTGAGTAAGCTGCAAGCTAGTAAGCAGCAAGCTTCTCCCCCCACCTCACCCTCAGCCACTTTTCTGCTCATGGAGCCCTTCTTTCCTGTTAGTGAGAAAGGGTAAACAGTGCCTGTTGGTGGGAGAGGGTTAACTGTTCATTGGTACAGGAAGTAATTGTGGTCAGTAAAAAGTAATCAGGGCATCTGTTGGCCTAGTGAATAGTTTGGGAACACTCAATGTTGCAATATTTTTGAGGTTAACCGGTTGTGTACATGATCATTGCTTCCAGTGGAGCACACTGGAAGCCCAATGTGAGCCAATCTGAGCTTTCTAAATGATGGTCAGGACATACGCTTAACAATAGCAGATGAAAGCCAAAACTGGTTGTTCTTCATATTGAAGGTGGGTTTTCTAAATGTTTTATGTGTGCATGTGAAAGTGAAATCTGTGAACGTGAAAAAGCACAGGTTTCAAACACTTGCATTATAGAGTTATATGCATCAGGGAGTTAGGACTGGCTGGAGCTTCTTGATAAGTGTAATCTTGGTGGCAAACCGGGGTTGACCTATGTAATGTGTGAAGTGGCTTTAAATCCAATTTTGAAGTTTATATGCAGGATGAACATATGGATGTAGAGCAACTGATATTCTTTGACAGTGGAAGAGGTGTTTTTTCTGTGTCAATGAGTAAATGTGACAAAGGGATACCAATTATGGATGGATGGATACTATCTACTCCCACTGCCTCATGTGATTTATTCACTGGTCCTCCTGCATTTATAGCGTAACAGATTGTAGCTGCTTATGAAGTGACAAATAGTGCTCAACGACATTGACTGACTTGTACGATCAATTTAGCTTGTCTAAAATGTAAACATGAATTGCTGTCCTTCCTGAATGACAGTACAAGTGGTCCCTATTAAACTTTGCGAATGTGTTCATACGCGTGCACACACACAAATCTCAGATGACATTGGCAAACTGATTAAAAAAATTGCAGGATTTGAGAAAAAAACCACAAACACTACTCATAGTTTTATCCAGAGGTTTTACTCTGAGTTCAAGAATGTTTTGTCTTAGAGATAGTTATCACTCAGGTGTGTGTTTTCCCACACTGAACATTTGAAAGAGTAATTTATTTTACAACATAAATAATCTGCTGGAGAAACGGAAAACACAAAATATGACTGTACTGATAATTCTACTTCAAGTAATAGTTTGTCAGAATTACTTGGATATTTGGCTTACTACATTTAAAATATATGTTCCTATCTAAAAAAAAAACACCTTATTTTTCCAGCTTTGTTCACATTCATGTCAACAGGCCTTTGCAGAATTCTTGCTCAGACCATAAACCACTTAGGCTCAAGTGGAAAGACTTAAATCAGCCTAGCACTGCCAGCACCATTTTGTGAGCTACACTCATAAGTATAGATAAAAACCTTAGCTTTCCCAAATCGACAACTTCAACTTCATCACATGTATTTATTATTGCTTTTTGTTCTTGTTTACAGAAAATGTGTGGAAAGCTTCAGATGTGCATTTACCACACCAACATTTCATTTGTGTTCATGCTCCACACCCCAATGCTTATGGAGAACATGAATTTGTAGTTGTTTTTGTCTAGTAACATAATCAGAGGTTATATGCTGCAGAAAGCAGTTTATTTATTTAGTATATTTGTATACCTCCACAAACCCATGCTTCTGGGCAGTTTGCAACAAACATAAGAGTTTTTTAAAATTAAAAAATTAAAAGTTTAAAACCAGAACTCAGGTTAAAAAGCTTGGGTGAACAAATGCGGACAAATTCAGATATAACAGGAAACTGGAGTTCCCTTCACCTCAGATCTCACCCGCACAGCTGAATTCAGGAAAATGGAGTTTGGGGTGGAAAGGGACCCATGGTTTCTCTCCCCAAACTCCACTCTGAACCTTTGATCAGAATGGAGTTTCGCTGCCACAAATGCCAGTTCTAGGGTGACAGCATTGCATCTGAATGCTGGCATCACCATTTTGGCATGCAGGCGTGTCGGAGACTTCTGGCCATATCTGGCAACAGGGGCAACGGGGAGGCAGGGAGGTACACTGCCGCCCCAATGGGCTTTTAAAAAAATAAATGCCGGCGGGGGGAAGTGGCAGGAAGTGTAAGTGCACCCTTCCTCGCTCTTAAAGCAGCACTCCCGCCGCCTTTGAGCCTCCCTGTCGCAGGTCTGTGCACATCCCTATCTCAAAGGGTAGCAGAGCTCATAGTGAAGAAGAACTGAACAAATTGGGGCTTTATAGTTATAACCAGCATTTTGTGTTTTGCCTGGAAACATATTGGTAGCCAATGTAGTTCTTTAATATTGGAGTATGCTCTCTCTGAGATGACCCAGAGACCAGCCTGGCTGCCACTTTTTGCACTAACTACTCTTTTTGGTATACGAACAAAGGCAGTCCCACAAAGAGCGCATTGCAGTAGTCAAATCTGGAGGTTAGCAGCATTTGCAATACTGTTTCGAGGTAGTTTATCTCAAGAAACAGGCACAGCTGACATATCAGCCAAAGTTGATAGAAAGCACTGCTGGCCACTGCCTCAAACTGAGACAGCAGAGAGAGGTTTTGATCCAGAAGTATGTATGTATGTATGTATGTATGTATGTATTTAACATATTTTTATACCGCCCAAAACTTATGTCTCTGGGTGGTTTACAAGAAGATAAAAACAAAAATAAAACATTAGTTAAAAACAAAAACAAGAAATTTAAAAACAAAAAATTTAAAACACAACAATTTAAAATTTTAAAACAGTATATTCTAAAAACAACATTAAACAATCAAAACAATATCAGTTAAAAAGCCTGGGTGAACAGATGCATATTTAAAGACTTTTTAAAAGTTGTCAGAGATGGGGAGGCTCTTACTGCACTAGGGAGCACATTCCAAAGCCTTGGGGCAGCAGCGGAGAAGGCCCGTCCCTGAGTAGCCACCAGACGGGCCGGTGGCAAATGCAGACGGACCTCTCCTGATGATCTCAATAGGCAATGGGGTTCATGACGAAGAAGACGTTCTCTTAAATACCCAGGGTCCAAGCTGTTCAGGGCTTTATAGGTTATGACCAACACCTTGTATTTTGCCTGAAAACATATCGGCAGCCAATGTAACTCCTTCAATACAGGAGTAATATGGTCTCTCCGAGATGACCCAGAGACCAGTCTGGCGCCTGCATTCTACACCAACTGTAGTTTCTGGACCACATACAAGGGCAGCCCCACATAGAGCACATTCTACTAATTCAGTCTGGAGGTTGCCAGCACATGTACCACTGTTTTGAGGTCATCTGTCTCAATAAATGGACGCAGCTGGTGTATCAGCCACAGCTGATAGAAGGCACTTCTGGCCACTGCCTCAACCTGGGACACCATGGAGAGACTTGGATCCAGAAGAACCCCTAGACTGCATACCTGTTCCTTCTGGGGAAGTGTGACCCCATCCAGAACAGGCAGATCAAAATCATCTCTCAGGTTTCAACCCCGGACAATGAGTACCTCCGTCTTATCTGGATTCAGTCTCAGTTTGTTATCCCTCATCCAGGCCATTACTGCCTCCAGGCAGGCATTTGGGGAGGTTATGCCCTCTCCCGATGATGCTGACATGGAGAAATAGATTTGGGTGTCATCAGCATACTGCACCAAATCTCCTGATGATCTCTCCCAGTGGTTTCATGTAGATGTTAAACAACATCGGAGACAATACAGAGCCTTGAGAGACACTATACAAAAGAGATTTGAAGAACAACAGTCTCCAAGGGACACCATCTGGAACCTGCCTGAGAGGTAGGAGTGGAACCACCACAAAGCAGTTCCTCCCACCCCTAACCCCCTCAGACGCTCCAGAAGGATACTATGGTCGATAGTCTTCAACACCGCCGAGAGATCCAAAAGGACCAACAGAGTCACACTTCCTCTGTCCATTCCCAATTGGAGATCATCCATCAGGCCAACCAAGGCAGTCTCTACCTCATAGCCAGCCTGAAAGCCAGTTTGAAATCGGTCTAGACAATCTGTTTCCTCCAAGACTGTCTGGAGCTGGGAGGCTACCACCCTCTCAATTACCTTGCCCAGCCATGGAAGGTTGGAGACAGGCCTGTAGTTACTCAGCTCTGAGGGATCCAAGGTAGGCTTCTTCAGAAGCGGTCTAATAATTGCCTCCTTAAGACTAGGAGGCATCCTACTTTCCCTCAGAGACGCATTTATAATCTCTACCAGGCCTTCTACAACAACTCCCCTGCCAGATAGTATAAGCCATGCCAGGCAAGGGTCAAGAGGATAGGTGGTAGGCCGCACCTTTCCAATCAGCTTGCCTACATCCTCAGGAGTCACAAACTGGAACTGATCCAGCCTAACCACGTAAGAGGAGTTGCTGGACACCTCCACATCAGACACTTGTGAAGACAGAACCTAAATTGGCTTGAATACGAGAGATTTCCCCCACAAAGAATTCATTAAACACATCACAGTGGGTAATCGATGGTTCCAGATTCTGATTCAAGGGAGGAGGGGCACATACTGTTCCAATTCTCCACCAGGGCATCAACAGGATCACCGGCAGAGCCAACACTAAATCCCTCCAAGGCTTCTTGAAATCCTATGGGATCCAATAACCTCCTCAGGTAGACCATCCTAATAAGTGCCTCACCCCTGAAAAGGTGGGGTGTGACTATGAGTCCAACCTTAACCAGATGGTGGTCCATCCATGACAATGGGGATATCACAGGATTCCCCACCCATGGAACACCACCCTGATCAGAGTGAAAGACCAAATCAAGCACGTGACCTGCAATGTGCATCGGTCCCGAGACCATTTGAGATAGGCCCATACTCGTCATGGCCGTTATTAACTCCTGAGCCGCCCCAGACAAATGGGTCCTGAAATGAACAATAAGTTCTCCAACACCACAAGCCTGGGGGACTCCACATCCAACCCGAGACCAAATCTGCCAGCTTAGTTAGCGACTCTGTTGAGCAGTGGGGCGATTCGTAAACCAACAGAAGCCCCAGTCTATCCCTGGTCCCCAAACCTAAGTACACACATTCGATATGGTCTGACACTCTAACAGGGATCCTGGTAAGGGAGATGTTATTTTTGTAGATCACAGCCACTCCACATCCCCAACCCTGGTCCCTCATCTGCTCCTCAGTAGAGTACCCCGGAGGGAGAAGCTGGGACCACACTGGGCCCTCAGCCTCCCCCAGCCAGGTCTCTGTAATACATACCAGGTCAGCAGCTTCATCCAAAATCAAATCAAGGATGGTTTTTGATTTGTGCTGAACCGACCTGGCATTACAGAGGAGCAAGGTGAGGTTCCAAGGGTGGTCAGCAGTGTTCCCCAAGGTCAAAGAGCTGGCAGGACAGCCGGAAGGGAAAACAGCTAGTAAATGTCTATGTTCCCTTCCCCTGTAATGGCCTGCTGACCTGCCAACGTTACTTCTTCTGTTCACCACCACCAGTACCGGAACTGCCGCCCCACAGTCAGTGGACACACACCCTGTCTCCCCATCTCCAGGTAAGCCCAGACACAATCTAAAAGATCCTCACCCAGGACAAATTAAAACAGAAGCCCCATTATTAAATGCCCCCACCCCCACAGATACCTGGGCCAAGAGGCCTCGCCCTTGCTGTCCCCTGAAGTGGTGACTCCCCTTTGGTGGTGACCCCGCCGCCACAGGCAGTGCTCCTATATAGGGCCAGAGAGAGCCCCTCTGGTCAGCTGATGGGCAGGAACTGCTCACTCACTCCTGGCCCTGATCCTGTGAAGCAGCCGTTGCCAAAGGCCACAGTTCCACAGGTCAGGCAGGGGACCAGCAGCTGGACTCGCCTTCTCCCTCTCCCTCTCCTGCAGACAGATGTTCAATGCAGCAGCAGCAACAGACAACCCACACCAGTCTCTCACCCCGGGAGGGTTGTCTGGGAAGCGGGTGGTCTCTCCCAATGCTGCAGAGCTTCTAGCACAGTACTCCCAGACTGTACTCCCAGACTGTATACTTGTTTCTTCTGGGGGAGTGTAACTCTGTCCAGAACCAGCAGATTAAAATTGTCTCCTGAATTGTGACACTGCACAGTAAGTATTGCTGTCTCCTATGGATTCAGTCTCAGTTTGTTATCCCTCATCCAGTCCTTCTCTGTCTCCCAGGCAAGCAGTTAGGGAGGTTATGCCATTTCCTGAGGAAGCTGACATGGAGAATAAGATTTGGGTGTCATCCGCATACTGATACCACCTTGCACCAAATCTCCTGGTGATTCCTTCTAGCAATTCCATGTAGATATTAAAAAGTTTGTAGGAATGAACAGAAATGCATGCCTTGGATGCCCCCCTCTGTGCATAGCAAGAAAGCACCAAGCACGGTGGAGGGTGGGGAGCAGTAGCTGACATGACTTCCATAAACCTGGGGCTGCTGCACTCCTAAGCAGCCACAAAACTGCTCCAAATGAGTGGTTGTGCAAACAGTGCTAGCATTGGTTTCCCCACTGCAGTGAATGGAGGAACTGGTAGTAAGGCTGCTGGTGCAACTGCTCATTCAGAGCAGCGTTTGGGCTGCTTAAGAGTCCACGGCAGCCTTGGAATGGAGAGTTAAGAGGCATAATCTGTAACACTACATTATGTAAGCCACAGACTTTAACATACATCTGAAACTGCTCCAAAATTGAAACATAGGTCAAGCTCAGACAGTAGTCTCTGTTTCCCATCTAGTTTCTACACATGGTGAGAGAGCAAGATCATAAAACTCAGTTGGGACTGAAGAGCGTAAATAATATCATAATATGAAAAACTGCAACTATATTTAGGTGTATGCACACTGGACAGTGCTACCATATATCCTGTTCAGACATTAGGCTCACTTGTGCATATCTAGGAATGTCAGAGACAGGACAGGCATGCCTGATGGGGAGAGAGAGAAGACACAATCTTGTTCACCCACCACACCTAGGGACAAGATCAGAGAGGAGGAAATCCTCCAGTCCAGACCATAATGCCATGAACACACTCATGAATCTACAAAGGATCTGTTTGGAACAGATTATTTCAGCTAAAAATGATGCATTTTCCAAACTCTAGGACACTGATACCTATGGAATACAGAAACAAGCTGAGAAAAGTTAATATGCATATGGGTTTGTGTGACACTTTAAGTGCATATGGCAGGTTTCTTTAACTGCATCAAGTATGAAAGAAATCTCAAGAAATGTCCATTTTAAGAATCTTCCAATCAAGGATCCAATTTTAACAACAGACAATGGCCACATTTGCATGTGATGTGGAATCACAGTCGAATAGGCCTGCAGTTCCGCAAATTTTACTTCCGAATGCGGCCAACTGCAGTTGGGTGCAGCAACAAAACCAAGGGTTCAGGATTGGGACTCCAATCTGAAACCTCTGGTTGAATTACATTTTATCACTCAACCTAAGGTTCCAACAGCTTGTGGGGCATCCTAATTCAGAAGCGCAGGCTGCTAACCCTGGAACCAGAGTTGAGGGAGGAAGCTTCTCCCTCAACTCTAGCCCAATTGGCTGCGTAGGCTGTCCTTTTGTCAAGGAGGAAGCCTGCACAGCTACCTCCCCCACCCCTTGTCAGTCTCGTTGACTGCAGAGAGACAGCTCTCCTGTATGTCTGAATTTGACCAGGAGAACAGGGGTGGGTGGGTGGGTGGGGTGCGGAACCATGGGTCCAATAGAAAAGAAGCACTCTTGTCCCTAGGGTGAGAATGTACAAGATAAAGACTGTAAGATCCTCTGGACACTTAATGTGCTGCATATGTATGTTCATTACATTTATATCCTGCTGTTCCTCCAAGAAGTTCAGACTAGCTTACATGGCTCCCCACCCCTCTTTTATCCTTACAACAAGGTTGAGGAAAAGCATAACAGACCCAAGGCAAACCAAGTGAGTTTCATGATTGAGTGAGGACAGGAATAGGTTTCCCCAACCCCAGTCTAATACTTTTCAACCCCAGTCTAATACTTTTCATTACACCATAGTGGCACATTTAAAGAAATCATCGATCTTAATTATAAATAAGTACATAATATACTAGAAATGAATTCAGAACACATACAATACAGTTTATACTTTTTAAATGATCCAAAGCTGCAAAAGTTCATGGCAAGTCCATGTTATAACCTTGTGAGAATATAACCCTATGTGAGCAACATACTCAGACATCCAAACTATTATTTGCCAGCATGGTTTCAAAGAAGTGCAAGCCCTTCTGGTAAAAGAGAAACATTTCATGCTTATGCCTCACTTCATGGGAATATGAGAATGCATCTGGGTTCTACAATATGGACCAATACAGAATGTGATATATATGTGCATGTATATTTATCAATATAATTCAATTTATTAGAGCTAGGAAGTCCCTTACAGACTTAATAAAGAACCTTAGCATGATAAGCCAAGGCCCATTTTTCCCTTTCCTTGTATTATTCAAATTTAATAAACAATATTTCACATTTTGTTTGACATAATGTCAAACTCGGGACTCCTAAAGAACTGCTGCAGCTTTGGAACTGTTATGCTTTCTTGGACTTTAATCATTTTTGGCATGGTTCCATTTCCTGTCAGAAAGTGAAACAGCTTAGGAATGTCATTTTCACGAAAGAAAACAGAGAGAATCCAAGAGGAAGTTCTCCTCCACTTCAGAGCCCCCTAAGATACTCAAACTCACTCACAGGAGGGCTGGAAAGCATCAAACATTAGCAGAGGGAAAAGGACACACTTTTCCCACATTAAAATACATGGATAAAGTTGAACTTTTGCTAAAAATAGTTCTTATGACTAATTCTATTACTTTTTAAAACAAAACAAAACAAAAAAACCCACTGGGCAGTATCCCCCCTTGAAGTCAAATTATCTTTTAACTTCAGAATGACATTAGAAAAATACTCTGAAGTGGCGTTGTGTCAGATTTTTGAAAAGTGAGTTATGAAAGATGAAGACAGCAGGATGAGTTGTAGTCCCAAAGAACATTTACCTATTTAAGCTGTGAGGAGTATCAAGCTTCCCCCACCCCCAGTCATACCATGTAGGTTCATTTCCTCTGCGGGGAGAGGAAGGGGGAAGAATGTTAAAATTAAGACTTAAGGTCATTCTATTAATCCAGCAATTGATAGATTTATGTTTTCGTTTTGAGAATTTGTTAAAAACCAAGTGGAATCTGAGCCACAGCAGAGCCGAAGTATGGCAGCAAGGAAGAGAACACTTTAGCCAAGCCTAAAAGTTCAGTGGGGCCCAACTTGAGCTGCAAGCCCTTTATCATGAGAAGGGAAAGAGGCTAAACTGTAGCTCATGTTTGAGGATGTTTTTGTAAATCTATTTCCCAGAGCCTAAGAGCCTAAATGCAGTGAGACAGCTCCCTGTGCTTTACTGCAAGGGTTTCCAAACTTGGGTCCCAACTTGGGACCCAACTAATTCCCATCAACCACAGCCACAATGGCCTTGGCCATTCATCCCCAGACTCAGCCATTGTGTCCGGGGATGATTGGACTTGTAGTTCAAAAACACCTGGGCTCACAAGGCTGAGAATCCCTGCTTTACCACATTTGGGTACTTTCCCATATTTAGGAACAAGTCATAGATTTCGTTAGTACCTGCTGGCTTTTCCTAAACTCAGGGAGGAGGAACCAGCAGGGCACAGTATCTGACCAGCAGTGGGAGGAAGGGACAAGACCCATACTAATCAGGTTTTTTGAGGTCCCAGGGATAGTGAGGGTTGTACTGATGATACTAAACAAGTTAAACTTCTGTTCTCTACAGAAGAACTGACACTAGATTCCAGAATCAGCTAACAGTATCTAAACAGCATTTGTCGTTTGTGTACTCATACATGCCCTACTGCCATGTCAAAATACAAAACAGATAGGCAGAAACAACAGATTTTTAAATTAGGGCAACTAAAAAGATGTTAAAGGACACCAGTAAATCCTCCTATTCAGTAAATCCTTTCATGAGAAGGCCATGTAACAAATTTGTACCTGGCCCTGAAAAATTATGCTTAGGCACTATGCCTCAGGAGTTCTCTGCCAAATGTCAGAGACACCATTTAGATACATTTTATACTGTAGTCCTTATTGTGGTCCCACAGGCATAGAATCCTAGACTCATCAGATTTAAAAACTTGCGGTCCAACTGCCTGCTCAGTGCAGGAAACTCTACAGTATCCCTGACAAATGGCTGTCCTATACTGTCCAAAATCCTCTAAAGAAGAGCCCAAGACTATACAAGGCAGGCTAGTCCACTGTTGAATCACTTCAGCAGTTAGGAAATTCTTCCAAATGTCCAGCCTAAAACTGCTTCAATATAATTTAAATTATCAGTTCTAATCTTTTTCTCAGGAATAACAGAGAACAAGTCCGCTCTTCGCAGGGGCGTAACTACTATTAGGCAAGGGGAGGCAGTAGTCTTGGGGCCCCACTGCCTTGAGGGGCCCCCCAGAGGCATATCACATGACTCCCCACCCGCCCATGTTGCACCCCCTATGAATTATGTTGAGTCTCTTGGAGATCGGCAGGAGCCGAGAGTAAAAAAACTAGATTCAAATGTGAACTGGATACTCACCATATTCATAATGGGGATATGAGTGTGAGTGCACTATATATTGTGAAGTGTGTTTGTGTGTGTATATCAGCAAAGGGCCCATTTTAAAATCTTGTCTCTGGGCCCCCTCCAACCTTGCTACGCCCCTGGCTCTTCTGATATTTGAATGTCTTTCATACCTGCCCTTCCTTGCTCCTGACTAAACATGCCCAGTTCTTGCAACCATTCTTCACAGAATCCGGTTTCCAGATCCGTCACAATCCTTGTTGTCTTTGTTTCTGAACCCATTTGATTTGATCAACGTCCTCCTTAAAATGTGGTACCCAGAATTTGAAACAATATTTTAAATGTGGTCTGACCAGCACAGAACAGAGTGGAACATAAAACAATGTCTCAGAGCTGACCAAGTGTATCTATATCATTAATTCCTGTAGAGGGAATGCGTGGGGATGTGGCAAGCTCCGCTCCCGCTGCAGTTGCGACCAGTGGCGGGCCCAGAGGGGGTGACATGTGCAAGGGCAGGAGGGAGGAGCACGCGCCAGGAGCTGGTTGGGACGGCGGGAGCCAGGAGCCAGTGAAGGCGGTAGGCAAGAGAAAGATGGGTGGCGGGAGGATGGGCAGCAGGTCAAGCCCCACTGTCCTGAGGAGGAGGGCGAGGCAGTGGCGCCACCCTGAGGAGGAGGGCGAGAGGACGACGGGTGGCCGAGTAGGAGGATGGCAAGGCAGAGGGAGGCAGCGGAGGGGGGATGGCATGGCCCTGGCCCCCCGGGGTAAGGTGGTAGTGGCATGGGGGGGTGGGTGGCTGGGCCCAACTAGAGGCACAGATGCTCTGCGTCCAGACCCAGTAGTATGCTACTATTTGATGATAAATAGCAGTACTGCCCATTTTTTTAAAAGAAAAGAAAAAGCTACAGAAACTTAAGAAAAATTGGACAAAACCTGAAAGAAACAGAAGGCTTGTTCACAGAATCAAGAACAGGGTAGAATAAGCCTTCTACCCTAGTTCAGGAGCTGCACATGCTCCCAATATCTGATTGCCTGTCAATTAAAAACAAGGTCAGCGGTCCTGCCTGTGATTGTGTGCTCAGCAGCAGCTGTGTCAGAGGGCTTTTTGTTCTACCTATTCAGTAGCTGAGTACAGAGAGTCCTCTGACTGAACTGCTGCTTAGCACATGATCACAGACAGTGTCTCTGACCTTGGTTGTAACTGACAGATGATCAGATATCAGGAGCACAGTCTAGGGGTGTGCACAAAACCAGTTTTCCAGTTCAGGGTTGACCCCCTCCAGGGGCTCGAGTTCAAACTGGTTTAGACTGGCTCGAAGCCCTACCAGCAAAGGAGGATCCAGTGGGGATTCCCCTTTACCAGCAAAGGGGCAAGGGTGCTTTCCTAACCTTAGAGGGGAGTAAATAGGAGTATTCACAAGTTGCACCAGCAGAGCTGGCAGTGATGGTGGTAGCAGCGGCAGCAGTAGCTGGCCCAACCCCCGATGGTCTTGCCCCAGGTTTCCTGAGCTGTCAGTGTCCCATTTTGAGCCCACTTCAGGCCTCTCCAGTCCATTTTCTTTGAGCTCCATGCATGCACATAGGCTATTTCCATGACCACACATTTGCCGCCCAGTTCAGGACCTGTTTGGTCCTTCTCCGGCCTGCTTTGGACGTCTTGTGATCATGGAAATGGCCCATGCACATGCGCTGAGTTTAAAAAATGGCCTCCATGCCTGCTCAGAGGCTTGAAATGGGCTGGAGAAAGCCTGAAATGGGCCAGAACCAGGACACCACCAGCCCAGGACACTTGGGGGGGAGGCCAGTGGGGGTCAGGGGAGCTGCCCCCACCCCCGTTCAGCCAGTTTAATTGTGAGTACTTAAATTTACTCCCCTCTACAGTTAGGGAAGCCCTCACTGCCCCTTTACTGGTAAAGGGGAATCCTCAATGGATTCCCCTTTGCTGGTAGGGCTTCAAGCCAGTCTGAACCATCTGGTTTGGTTCGGACTCAAACTGAACCAGGCCCGATTGGGCTTAACGCCGAGCCTTTGAGCCAAGCCAGCTTGAGTGCAAGCCACATCCCTAGCACACACAGCTCCCGAACTAGAGTAGACGGGTTCTATGCTATTCTTGATCCTCTGAACTGATATATAGGCTGGCTGTTATTTCAGCTGTAATGCTTTCCTATCTACTAGGTTAGTTGCAGCAACATGGGAAGGCATAGGGTGAAAGAAAGAAGAGAGTGAGGGGAAAGGGCTAAATAAGAAGCAAGATATGAGCCTAAATGTAATGGATGAAAAGGAAAGAGAGGATTGAAGGGGAAGGGAATTTAGGAAGCTGCTGATTGAGGGATTCCTAGAAAACAAAGGTATGGAAGAAGCAGAAGGGCAGATGAAAGAAAGATGGATAGAAAACAGGGTGCTGAAGTAAAAGGGGATTTGAGCAAAAGGAGCATGCATTTTACATAGCCCTTTACTTCTTTGTGTCACCTTCTGTGGCTTACATTGTTAGAGCAAAACCAAACAGAATTCAGTCCAGGAGAATGCCTCGAGTGTGTGCACGCATGCTCTTGGTGGGAAGCGGCCCAGGAATGAAAACAAATTCCATTTAGAAAAGTCAGAACAACCCTTTTCAAGAATTTGCTCATGCTTTCACTTGATAGTATTTGCTCATGTTTTCACTCAATAGTAATAGTAATGTAGCGATTATTTCTAGGCATACACAGAGTGTCTTTTCCCCACTACTGTGTAACCACAACCACTTATCTGGGATTAAGGGACAGGGAATGAGATCTAAGGCTGTGATTTTCTGAGTACACTTCTCGTCTATGCCACCAGCCTGTGCCTTATTGATGTATTGTACAATAACATGAAAAAATATAAGAAACATGTAGTGCTTTTGAACAATGACCAACTGTTCCTTTCATTAATGTGTTATGTCTTAGAAACAGCTAAAAATGTCTTCTTGCAAAGAAATCAGTCTCACTGAGTAATAAAGATTTAGAGAACATAGCATGTGCCCCCATGGAAAACTCATTCCACTAGCAAAACCAAAGATGCCCAGAATCTCACAATCCATGTAGACAATAAATGTTACATGGTATTAAGGGGGAAATGGACCTGTAAAGGGAAAAGACATAACAGGAATAATTTTAGCACTCTTGACATTGGCATATGCTGTTAGATCATTGATTAGCAGTGGCGAGGTTCCGCTATAATGAACTCTGCTTCTACCTTCTGCCTATGGAAAATGCTCCAGCATGGCTGGAAAACAGGGAGTTAGAGGGGCAAGTGTAGAAGTAGGAAGAACCTAATGTGCTCAGTTTAAAATAATGTAACGTAATGTAAATTTTAATGTAAATAATGTAATTTTAATGTAAAGCACCCTGAGCCATTTTTCAGAAGGGTGGTATAGAAATCAATCAAACAAACAAACAAACAAACAAATATATTTCCTTGTCTACCAAACTGGTGGATTTCAAGGAGGTGTGTGCCACAAACTGTCCAGAAGGTTCTTCCTCAAAATTTCAGCTTCAATATCTCCCTGTGGATGCAGCTGCATGTGTGTGAGTATAGGTTCAACTCAGCATGACTCATCTGTACACTGGGACCCTAGAGAGGAGACTAATGACTGGATGCATATCTGGTAGGGATGTGCACCGAACCGGATTGCCTGGTTTGGCTTGAATCTGGACTCGACCCGAGCTGCCCCGGGCAGCTCGGGCTTGATCGAGCCCAGCCCAATCCTGTTCCACTGTCAAGCTGACTTGAGGGGCTCAACGGCTATACTTGTAAAGGGCTTTGGAGGGGCAGCAGGGTGGGGAGTTCTCAGACTGTTCTTTACCTTGAAAAATCAAGCCACTGTGAGGCGGGATGACAGCAGCAGGAGCTCCGTACACCATCCTGCTGGCCTCTCAGAACAGCTACAAGTCAGCTGCAGGCTGTTTCAGGCCTCTGTGCACACAGTGTACACAGAGAGGCCCCAAACAGCCCAAAGCCAGTCCAGGCTGTCATTTGGGAGGCTGGCACGATGGTGGAAGGAGGGGCTGCTGCCATCCCGCCACTCAGCGGCTTGATTTTTCAAGGTAAAGGACAGTCTGAGATCTCTTCCCTTCCCTTCCCACCCCATCCCAGCCCTTTACTTGTAAGGAGGAATCTTTCCTGGATTCTTCTTTATAAGTATACCGTCAAGCTGGCTCGTGAGGCAGTGGAGTGGCTTGACTCGCTCTTGAATCCTCCCCCCACCCCAGTTCAGCTTGCGGGTGAGCCTTTAGCCAAGCCAGCTTGAGTGCAAACCAGCTCTGTTTGCACATCCTTAATACACGAGGAATGCATGCAGACTTCCATTAAAAGTAATGGCAGGCCAAGTGCACCTGCAGCTGAGCAGTAGCTGTGGAGGGGCAGGAAAACACGAGAGCTCAGTTGAGTCCTATGTCAGGCTCCTACATGCACAGCTGCTCCCACAGGGGTGGATCATGCCTCTTAATTTGTGTGAGGTTGTGATATGATTTTATTGCAAAATTATAAAAGAGGATCCCATCAGAGCCAGAAGGAGACAAGGAAACAGTGAGGATGTTCCTGCTGGATTTGCCTTCTAGGTTGTCATCAGTCAGACAACTGCTTTCCATTGACCTGCAAAAATGCTGTCCCACATCCTGAAAGGAGTGTGTAGTGGGCTACAGAAAGCCTATTGGTATAGTGCTCTGCAATGTCTTTCATTTAGTAGTTTGACATGATTCAAGGTGCTGTTTGGCTGACATACTGAGGGAAAGTATCAGTCCCGTTGACATTAAAAGGAGTGCCACAAAGTATCCAGAAGGTTCTTTCACAAAATGCTCAGCTTCTGCATCCCATTTAATTTCAGTGGGATTACTCTGAACACTTTTCCTCAGTGTGTCAGCCTTTGAATCCTACATACCTTGGAGACTGCTTTCATATGATCCATTACTATCTTTTTCAGAAGCTCAACCCAGAAGAACAACTTCATGATTATAACAACTGTGCATCCAAACCACAGAATGAAACATAATATTCTTGGAGGATGCCTTGTAAGTGTGGAACATCCTTTCCCTGGAGATGCACTGCCTTGATAACATGTGAATAATAAAAGTCCACAACTGAGCACCTTCCAGATGTGATACAAGAGACCGTTTATCTTCTTCTTTCCACTTTATAAAAGAAACATAATCCAATCAAGGCACAGAAAGACTATCCCATGACGGTTTCAGCTTTCAGTGGTAAGGGGCAAGTATGGGTAGTTTTAAATATATATTGCACATATATTTGAACAGGAATTCTATATCATTGACCCTATCAAACTTTGCTCTTACATATATTGTTACCTACTCAAAGGGTACAGGATGAGTTGGGTTAGAAATATATGCAATTAAAGAGGACATGACCCAGCCAAAGTTAAGCACTTTAATGTCCAATTTGTTTTAATGCAAAAGATTGAAGCTTGTGTCTAACGCTCCATTGGAACCAATGGGACATAAAATTTATTAACATTGGCTATTTTGTGTCCAGATACAATCAACTCTGGGATACAAAGTGACCAATCATCTAAATATTCCTCATGATCTCACACAAGGCATTGTTGTCCCTACAACAAGCCATAAGTGACTGTAGTTATGAAATGCCTTCTTCCATCAGTCAAGTCACCAAAGAATGCAGAGTATGTGAATCGCTCAACAGGACAGTAGAAGTGCTATGTGAATTTGGGGTGGGTGGGGGTGGAAGCGACTGGTCAAGCTGCAGAATTAGTGGACATATTTGTTACTCTGAAGCAGAATAAAGGAGAATGTTTTGGAGGGAAATTAGAACCCAGATCATGGGCTCCTTTAAAAAAAAAAAAAAAAGCTCACATTTCCTTAATTTACTCTTGCTCATAGTGACTCACTGAGAACGAATTCATACATGTCAATGCAGTATGGTGCCATCTGGTACCTCATGAATAACAAAATCATATGAAGTGGGTAGGTTATGTGTACATTCTCACCTTCCAGAAAGACACAGCATTGATATAGCCCCTGCTAACCAAACAAAGAAGCATCTCATAAAGTGATGGTTTCTTTATGTCAAAACAGTGGGAAAGCAATTGTCCCTATCCAACCCTAACACAGCATCTTTCCAGTGGCTGTTGCTGGTATTAGGGATGTAGACAAATAGATTTTTAAAAATTCAATTTGTGCTTGAATCAAATCACCCGTGAATTATTATGTGTCTGAATGTGTCCCCCCAGTTTTGATTTGGATTGGATTGGATTGGATTCAGATTCGTATTGACTTGGACCATTTATAAAGTCCCAAGGGCACCAAATTTGGGTCGTGGCTAGGTCCCCATGGGTGCCACCTACCAGCCAAATTTCGAGGCAGTGGGGCACTTGGTTGATATTTAATGATTTTTTTTAAATTTTACTGATTTTGTATATTTCCACCATAGGAAATAATGGGGATGCAAAGTCGCCCTATCCGAACCCTAACATGGATCCCCAGATTTAATTTAAATAATAATTTAAAAAGCTAAGCTCTTGCCCTTGAAGAAGTGGAATTATGGAGATAAATGTGTGATCATTATTTTTCAAGTAATCATATTCTTTGGTGCATAATAACGTTTCCTCATAATGAATCCCTATGAGGATCCATTGCACACCTTCATTACTTCTGCTCATTTTGACTGTCATTGGACAGTGCCAAGTGCCATGTGTTAACTACACCCCCCCACACACACACACACACACCAGGGGCATAGAAAGGTTGGAGTGGGCCCAGAGACAAAATTTTAAAATGGGCCCCGCCTCACAGAAGTAAAATGTGTATGTATATGCATGTATGTATGTATATGTATGTATATGCATGTATGTATGTATGTGTGTGTATGTATGTATGTATATGTATGTATATGTATGTACAGTGTGTGTGTGTGTGTGTGTGTGTATGAGAGAGCGAGAGAGCGAGAGAGAGCATGGTGTAGTGGTTAGAGTGCTGGACTAGGACCGGGGAGACCCGAGTTCAAATCCCCATTCAGCCATGAAACTAGCTGGGTGACTCTGGGCCAGTCACTTCTCTCTCAGCCCAACCTACTTCACAGGGTTGTTGTGAAAGAGAAACTCAAGTATGTAGTACACTGCTCTGGGCTCCTTGGAGGAAGAGCGGGATATAAATGTAAAATAATAATAATAATAATAATAATAATAATAATAATAATAATAATATTAATAGATAGATAGATAGATAGATAGATAGATAGATAGATAGATAGACAGATAGATAGATAGGACAATGCTAGTCATTTAATGGTTTAAGAGAAAGACATGCTGTTCTGGTAGCTCCAGGTCTTAACACTCACATCAATTTCGGAGGATGAATACAACTGAAGGAAGCCCGGGCAGGTGCGTGGCTAGGGGAGTCAGTCATGTGAATTGCCTCTGGGGGGCTCCCCAAGGCAGTGGGCCCCCAGACAACTGTCTCTCCTTGCCCTATTATAGTTACGCCCCTGACACACACACATTGGGGAACTCAGTTTATTTTTTGGAATTTTTGAAGTGTTTAGATTCTTTGGTGTCTTCATTACATACCTTCTTTTCTTCCATTCATTTTGATCCCACTGCTTTGTGGGTCATGGTGGGGAATTAGTGGCATTCCATATGCCAACTGCCCCCCCACACACACACACAAGCCAGTGGTACTCAGTTTATATTTTAGGATTTTTTGAGATGTTTAGACTCTTTGGTGTGTAATGAATTCTCATAGGGATTCATTATAAGGAAAGGTTATTAGACACCAAAGAGTCTAAACACTTGAAAAAATATCTAGAACATAAACTGAGTAGTAGCCCATTAACTTCTGGGTAGGAGGGGGGTGTAGTTGGCACATGGCAGTTGACAGTTCGCACTGTCCAAAGATAGGCAAAATGAATAGAAGAAATGAAGGTGTGTAATGAATCCTCATAGGGGTTTGTTGAGGAAAAGTTATTATACACCAAAGAATCCGAACACTTGAAAATAGTGATCACACATTTTGCTCCATAACTCCACTTCTACAAGGGATAGAGCTTAGTTTAAAAAAAAAAAAGAAAGAAAGAAAAAGAAAGCTGAGAATCTGGGGGAATTAATAGGAGGAATCCGAATCTCAAATCTATTAGAATAGAACCTGGTGTGATTCGTTTTGGACCCTAATCTAGCCAATGGACCACAGGGGCGATTTGTTCTGTCTCCAAGTTGCCCAAATCAGCTAGATTAGGGTAAAAATTGATTTGTACTCAAATCAACTCACACATCCCTAGCTGGTATTTACCTTCCGTTTCCTTTTGGCTTGTGAGACCTTTTGGTACAAGGAATCATCTTATTTCTATCTTCATCAGTATGATCCCCACGGCACATTTAACATCATCTGAGGAGTCCGTCTTCATGTCTGGTGGCAACTCAGAAGCAGGCCTTCTCTGTAGCCGCTGCTGGCAGTGGGCTGTGGAATGCACTCCTGGCAGAAATCCATAATCTGAGTTTGTTATTGGCCTGAAGGAGAGCCCTCTGTTTGGCCTGGCCTTCCAGGGTTTTTTTTTTTTTTTTTTAAACTGTTTTAAATATTTTAATTGCTAATGGTTTTATGTTATTTTTATAGTTTCTGATTTAAACTGTTAATTGAATTTAGTTGTTTTTATTTTCATGTTAACTGCCCTGAGCCACTTTTGGAAGGGCGGCATAGAGATCAAATACATACATACATTCATACATGAACCACTTTGAGATTTTGTAGTAGTAGTTGTTGAAAGGCAGTATATGAATATCAGTAGTAGCAGCATAGGAATTTCCCTGATGTCGAAATTTCTCTTTCCTACAATGTTTAGGTGTTACCTGAATTGGTATGGAATTCATCTATGAGGAAGCAATACCATGCCTCTCTAGTATTACATTATTGGGCCTTAGAGACCACAAAGGAGAAGTCCAGATGAGACCACTAAGGAGGATCATTTGCACAATTCCCCTTTCCCATTCAACAAAGCTACATATCTAACACAAGGGCCAAACAGAGTCCTGAGCCCAGGTTGTTTAAGAATGCCTTTAGGCGCTTATTTCATAAAGTTTGTTGCACAGATGAACAGCTTGCTACAGCTCTAATGGTTAGGCTTATAAAATGCATCATACATTAAATTTAATGTTGGCTCATTAGTCTTAATTAGATTCCTACATTACACCAAGATTATGGTTTCTTCGTGTTTATGTTTGCTCCTAAAATAAATTCTACACTAGTCAACAGTTCAGTGTACTTTTTAACCTTTGAATAAATATACGCAAGCATATATATATATATATATATATATATCCATATTCTTAACCTTGAAGCACCAAAAAATGGATGACACTGCATGAACATTTCAACAAGTAAAACTATCATGACAGAAAAATTCACACTGCTAAGAAAGTTAAAGAAATAAAATACCTATGCTATAGAAGTGTAACTAGCTGGTCAATCATTTTCTGTGTCTCCTCACAACTTCCTTTCAGATAATGTATGTGTGAAGAGGAATTTTCTCTCAAACACCTCAGCTATACCTTCTGCTTCAGAAAATAGGAAAATCTCAGCCCTTAATGATATCACAGTTTGCTGTAGTGAAATTTAATGTGATACCACAAATTCAACTGTGTGACCAGACTAGAAGATGATGTAATAGGAGCTGGCAAGATGGTACAATGACCTTTTCAAAGCACAAATATCTTCAACACTTTGCAAATTAGGCAAGGAACCAGTGATCAAAATAGGGGAGTAGATTTCTCTTCACTGCATTTTGTTTAAAAAATGCTGGAAATAGAATGGTTGACCAGGAAACCACAGTTCTCTTTCCTCAGTAAACACCTGCCTCTAGGTTCCCAAAGCTTATTGTTATATACTCTCTTGTTTAATCTTCAACAAATAGCAAAGCTGTACATTACATTAAAGTCTTTAATGAGCAACTACATTAAAGAAAGCACATTTACTATTCCTTTAGTTCCCTATTTCTGATGCCACTTCCTGTTAGAGATGTATACAAATTGATTCTGCGTGGCCCGCTGAATCATTTAGGCGGGGTGGAGAGTAGTACCTTTACGCATGAGTAAAGCAGATTCCTACCTGCTCCTCCATTGCCCTGCCACTTTTCTGGGTGCGGTGCATGCATCACTCAGATGTCCGTGCGCAGCCACGGGGTTTCACCTAACAGCATGTGGCCATGTGTTTGGTCAGCAACACCATGCTGATCACACACATGGCCACTGCGCATGCATGCTGGCCATGTTTGTCCCACAGTGCACAAGTGTCTGGGTGAACTTCTGAGCGGCACACTTCTGAGCACACAGAACTCTGAGCGGCACATGCGTATGGTCAGCAACACCATGTGGCTATGTGTGTGGTCAGCAACACCATACTGACCATGCACATGGCTTCTGTGCATGGACAGGGCAGTGACAGAGCAGGTAAGGAGCTGCTTTACTCATGCTTAATTCATGCTTATCTCATGTTTTACTCATGTACAGACTGCCACGAGCTGTACTGCAGGAAACTCTTTAAGCAGCTACTTACTGTATGAAGCTATCAATTTATATTTAGGACAGCTAGTTCTCTCTCTAATTCTACCTACATATCTTCATATTGTTCATAGAGAGTTCTGTTTTCTAAGATCCTCTGTCTGCAAATGTCTATCTGATCTGCCTGACTGTATTCTAGATTCCCTGTGGAATCTTCAGTTAGTATACAGTATACACTGGTACAGATCTGTACACAAGTACAGTCATTCACATGTTATGCTGAACGCAAGTGTACAGAAGTACACATGCTATCAGTATCATGAATTTGAAGGGCCTGTATCCAGGTTCACTGTTAAAATGAACACAGGTACAGTCATTCACACAAACACATGTACGACTATACAGACATCTATACACTCATACAGCATGATGTCTGAATCTAGCTCATCACTCTGGAAAATGGGGCCTGCATTATTTAATATCTATATCTATATCTATATCTATATCTATATCTATATCTATATCTATATCTATATCTATATCTATCTATTTCATATACCCCATATGGTTATGTTATTTCATTATGTAAGCATTATATCACATTACTTCAATCATTTTATTATATAATGGACTTCTATGCTCATGGAATCAAGAATCCATATCTGAACTTTGCTCCAGATCTTTTTCTAAGCTGACAATTTGCAAATTTGCCTTGCTGGTTCTTCGTAGAGAACAGGGAAGTTAACTTGGCTGTGGGTCAGTTAGATTAATTTAGATGGGAATATGTCATTTATGCAAATCAGATATCAGTAAACGGTTTGTTTTCTAACGTGAAAAGCCACAAGAACATGGGAAGAGCTTTCTCTGCTGAGCATTGGCCATTAGGTAATGGTCAACTGACTGGTGAAATAATTTAATCCAAATATACAATTATGTTAGTCAGCAATTCATAATTCTTGTACACAAGGCAATATTGATAATAGCTAATCATTCTTAAATGACCTCTTTCTTATCAAAATGGGTGGTATATTGTAATTAGACGAGGTCTATCAAAATTTAACCCTGAACTATCCTTTTTAGGAGGGAAGGCCATTCACCTAAAACAAAGGATTATAAAAGTTTGGATCATGGATATGATTTTTTGAATTATTCCTCTACTCTAACTTTTTCCCTCCTTCTTTTGATTTTTGATTTATCATAGCTTTGGGCTTCAAGCTCTGGCTATACCTCTGTTGATTTTTCTCTTAATTTTCTCTAGCCAGACCCCTGGCTATAGTTTTTGATTATTCTTTTAATTTTTTTTCATTGAATCTCCTATTTTGAGTTTTATCTTTTGTGTTGCTGAGACTCTCCTTTAATCTATTTCTCATGTAACACAAATAAAATGTTAATTTGATTTCTGGTTTCACTTTCTGGGCAGTGGGCAAACAGCTGGTCAGGAGGACCCAAGAAACCCAAAGCTAAAATCTAGCTACGGGGGGAAATTAGGAACAAAAAATTCCTACAACTCCTTGAATTCTATTAGTCTCTAGCTGACTAGGATCTGGCAAAGTATTTGAATCTATAAGAATTTAAATTAATCTATGAAACATATCCTGTTTTATGAGCAAGAGTAAACATGGGATTGCAGAGGAGAACTAGCCTAGCTGTGAAATCATGCGTGGTGAAGGCATTCTAGTCTGGAATGTTCCAGAACTCTCAGCAAATATTAGTTAAGTATCCCCAAAACTCAAAACATTGCCATTTTGTCCTTTTAAAAAAAGAGAAAGAAAGTCCTCAGTAGCTATGAGTTCTTCCATTGTTGTGCCACAACTCTGGAGCTTTCATCTTAAGTTTAAAAGTTAAAAAGAGAGAGAAGCAGAAAGCATACTGACTGCATATCTTTCTTGTGCAATTTCCTCCTTTGGACATTGTGATTCTGCACTGCCAGCCAAACCCAGAAGTAACGGTGCATTTGGATGTTGCATAGGATTAATAATTCATTTTTGAAAGTAAATAATTTGTTTTAGGTGCTGGCTTCTATTTTATGGTGCTCCTGTTTTCTACCATTTTATTGCCTCCCCCTCCCCTCCTCGATTTAATTGCCTTTTCATTTGTGGATTTTCTCAGGAAACTTTACACATTTCTGTTCTAGGCTTGAGATTCTCAGATGAATCTGGGTTTTAAAAGATAGAGGAAGCTTTTTTCCTCTAGCATGAATATGCTTTTGCTGCTATCCACCCTGAGCTCCTAAGATAAGAAGGGCTATACAATATTGAGAAATCTTAACTCTGAAATAGGGGTGTTAACTCTGAAGCAGAACCAGTAAGAAATGCTGTCATCCCCTGAACAGCTGCATCCATATAGCCAGGTAATTACTCACAATGTTACAGGAGAAAATTTAATTTAAACTCTATAGCCAATCAATAAATATCATTGATTACAGAAGTCTACATTTACAGCAATAATGCTTTGGGGAAAACCTTGCTACCCCAAATGGACATTGCTTCTATTTCCCTCTCCAAGGCCCATAACCCTGCTATTTTTTGGTCTCTTCAGAAACTATCATTGTTTAAACACTTTTTGGGTGTTACTGGTTATTTCATATTATACTCCTTCCAGCTTGATTGGAAGCATTGTCCAATCAGGGTATAAAAGAAATATCACATGATGTATGCAACCACAGCTAGGAAACAAATTGAATCTGAAAATCCTGACTTCCTCAGGTCAGAACCAGAAAATCAAATTAAACACTCAAGCACAGTCAGCAAAATGCTGATTGACAGAAATATCAAGCATAAGATGAGGAGAAATAGTCATTTGGTTAAATTATATGCTGTGAACTATTTGCTCAGCAATGGTATCAAATTAATAATAAGATATAAGGGGAGGGGGAATCAGAGAAACTGAAAAGAATGTGAAAATGGGGAGTGCTAATTGGCTGGCAAGCTGCCAGTACTTGTTAATAAGGATAATAATGCCTCAGGACAAATCATTGCTATCTGTGTTAGGGCTACATGAAGACATCGCATATAGTCAGTCAAAATTATTCTTTTGCGTCTTTTAGAAAAACCTTCAGCTTTTCAAGTGTTATGAAACTTGTTATGTCAAAGCAACAAAATAATTAAATGTAAGATTCTTTATAGTGGCAATGCTTAGGGCCATTGGTTCTAGAAAATAGTTTGGGGGCCAGTTCAGATGCAGGTTTCTGAGGTGGCACTGCTCTCATCTCACAAAGGAATACTTAGTCATACTGACTACTGCAATATTCAGATGGTACAATTGCCTAAAAGCACAGCACATGGAAAAACAGGATGCCTCTCAGATATGCTAAGTTCCACACATTCACACAATGCATCCACACATGCAACTGAGCAGGTGTGTAGCTAGGGGAGAGTTTGCCACTCACCACAGTGGCCCCTAGAGGCACCAGCCATGCCCCCTGTCAAGTGCAGAGTATGTGACCAGTACTTGGAAGGGCTGGCATGGCATTCCAGCATTCATTTCTCAGCCACCTTCTCAAGGGAGAGCACAAAGAAGACAGACAGCCACAAAGCCAACTGGGAAATGAGCTCTGGGGGTCTGAGACAGCCCTTCAGGATGCTGGCCACACCTCTGAGTGCTGATCACACCCCATGCAGTGACATCACATGAAGGGGCATGGCCAGCACCCAGAAGGGCTAGCAGAGCCCTCCAGAGCTCATTTACCAGGCAGTTTTCTTGTTGGCGAGTTGGTGGCTTCCCTCTGAATGAGAGATGTTTTCCCACTGTGAGGCTCATCCATTGCACTGTGGGTGTGCTGACCCCTGTGATTTCCCCAAATGCGGGAAACTTGACTGCATAATTTGTGGTATGAAGAAAATACTAGGGGTGTGCAATTCGGGTTTTCAGTGATTCGGTTCGGGACCCGAACTGAATCACCCCGGTTCTGTTCTGTGCCCGAATCTGGGCTACCCGAATCACCCCTGATTCGGTTCAGATTCGGATTAAATCCGAATCCAAATCGATTCGGGTAAGAAAAATGGGTCCCGGGGCAAAATAGTGGGGTGGGGTGGGGTGGTAGTGCCCAATGGTTGGAGGCTACCACCCAAATCTCAGGGGAATTGGGCAAAGGGCTGATTTTGGGGGAATTTTTGAAGTTTACGCGTCTTTAAGGTTTTTCCTCATAGGGTATGCATGGAGCTTTTAGCAGCCCCATAAGTGCACTTGGGGGGTGCTGGGGTGGCCCAGAGCGAGTGGTAGTGTAGTGCACTTAGGGTTCCAACCACCCCCATGGGTTTCTAACCCATGGGGTACAGGGTTCTGTTGTTTCAGAGGTATTCTGAGTGTGGATTCTATGATAGCTAATGAGATTTTCAATGAAACACCATGAATCCACTCTAATTTGCTATCATAGAATCCACCCTCCCCAAATCCTTTGAAAAAATTCAGGTAGCTTCCTTGACCCTACCTGGCACTACCACCAACCCCACACTGCTCTAGGCCACCCCTTTGCACCCCACGTGAAGCTATACATTTGCTGACACCTCAATGCTTCTCTATGGGGAAAAACCTTAAAGACGCGTAAACTTCAACAATTCCCCAAAAATCAGCCCTCTGCCCAATCACTCTGAAATTGGGGTGGTAGCCTCCACCCATAAGTAACTACCACCCCACCCCACTCTTTTTCCCCAGATCCCATGCTATGCCCCCGAATTGCCCCAAAGACACTAAAACTTCAAAAATTCCCCAAAAATCAGCCCTTTGCCCAATTCCCCTGAAATTTGGGTGGTAGCCTCCATCCATTAGGCACTACCACCCCACCCCACTATTTTGCCCCTGGGACCCAAAATTCGAGCTGACATCACATCAGACCTTTTTGCATTCAAATCAATGGAGGCAAAAACGCGGGAAATTCAAAGAGACGTCATCCCGAATCACCCGAATTTTTCGGGCACGAATCAGGGGTGATTTGGCTCGGCCCCCCAAAATATCAGGGGACATCGGGGGTGATTTGGTTCGGACCCGAATCACCCGAAATTGCTCATTTCGGGCACAGATCGATCTGTGCCTGAAATTTTTTGCACATCCCTAGAAAATACCCAGCTGACAATGAAGCCAGCTGGGAAAGGAGGCTGCTGGTGGGTGGGGGTGCAGCTGGGTGGCTCAGGTTCTTTGAACGTGTCCACCCAGTTATAGCTCCGCCCCTGTAGCTGAGCACTCTGAAAACATTATATCACATCAGAAACTCAAATCTTATTTGACTGTGTGGCTGAATTCAGACGCAACATGAAATGATGGTGATGGAAGCCGACCTGAGGTGGACCATGCTCATTCAAGCGAGCTTGTGCCCCGAAATGGCGACACCGCTCTCCTGGGGACGCTGGAAACTGAGGCTCCCCTCTCCTGTGATTTCCCATGCTGACAGATCTGCATACGGCACAATGCCAGACTGAACCCAGAAATTTTGAATGTGCGTCAAGATCTGTCCCCACACCTGGTGTTCCCCCATCTGTGCATGTGGCCAGGCTCTGACACATGGAGCATCAAAATCTCTTATGGGTACAGGCAAGGCTTTACCAGAAAGGGGTGTTGTAGTGCATGTGTTCCATGGAGAGCTGGAGGCCCCATACAATCGGGGGCCCCCATTGTTGGGTTAGCTCAACTTATGAACAAGCAGTCTGACAGGAGACCTAGGGGTTACAGCCACCTGGTCCTCCCAGTAGACTGGCCCTCTTATGAGAGGGATAGCCCACTGGCAGCAAGCTGCCAGGAGAATAGGAGTGTAGTTTGCTATGCATGGACTGCTTTGATGGGGGTGATCCCTCACAATAGCATCCTAGATCATGGCGGGACAGCCCCCCCCCCGCCCAATCCTTTGCTCTCTCTCATATACATATTCCTTCCTAGGAAGTCTTCATGTTCCCTTCCCTTTCCTGAGTAACAGGGGAATATTAATCCCCAAAGTCCCCCTGCCCCTGTTGCAGTTTGTGCGGTACTATTTAGGGGTGGCGCTCTTAAGAGGGCAGTAGTGCCATCGCTGTCTGAAGAAGCACTGGCATGGCATGGCATTTAAAAGGATTTAAATGGCCTTTCTATGCTGAGGGCGGGCAGATGGCTCCAAAATGCACAATCACGTTTGGCATGGCTCCTTAAAGATCATGGCCAATTGCAGCCACTGCTGAGGTGCTGACGCTTTGCCCTCAGTCTGGCTATGGAGCATGCTGGGACCTCTCCCTCTTCCTGGTCCACCAAGGCTGAATCCCAGCAAGCTCTGTACCACACACATTGCCACACTGAAGGCAAAGCATCAGGGTGTCAGTAAAGCAGCAGCCATTGGATACAATCATTAAGGGGGCGTGTTCAGTGCGATTGTGTGTTTTTGGCATTGATCACCCACCCTTGGCAGGGAAAAGGCATTTTAACCCTTTCCTCACTCCACTTGCACTGCAGCCCTTGCAAGAGCCCCGCAGCCATTTAGTCTTGCACAATCACAATTATTGGTACCGGGGGATGGAGAGGGGCACTAGTTTTCTGTTATTTCAGGAAAGGATCATGATGCCTTCCTAGGAGGGAATATGCATATGAGGGGAGGCAAGGGATCATGGGGTTTAGTCCACTGTGACAAAGATTGCTATTGGACTTGTAGACCTGGGTCAAGCAGTCCAAGAAGCTCCAACACATCCCTACCCTTGGGTTGGTTTGCCGGCTGGGGATTAGCCCTCTCATGAGAGGGACAGCCCACTGGAGAAAATTAGAGGCACCCTGTGCTTCAAGTCTCCATTGGACTGTACTCTTATGAGGTAGGCTATCCAACTATAGGAGCAGAGGCGTAACTAGGGAAAACGGCGCCTGGGGCAAGCACTGAAATGGCGCCCCCCCCCCCCCCACTGCCCCCCTAACATACTACATTATACTTAGGTTTTTCCTCACAAGCGCCCGCCGCCGCCACCAAGCCAGGCCACTGACTGGCCACCAGGCACCAGCAAAGCAATGGGGGGGGGGCGCAGGCGGTGCAGAAGGGACTGCTAGTGGGGAAGGGGGCACCGACGCGCTCCCTTGACTGCTGCAGCGCTGCTGCACTGAGCAGGAAACATTTGTATTAACAAAAATTTTAAATTTTTTTTAAAAAAATTGGTCATGGCGGCGCCCCCCCACGTGACCAGAAAAGATGGCGCCCGGGGCACGTGCCCCCCCTGCCCCCCTATAGTTACGCCTCTGTATAGGAGGCCCCACTGATATGGGGCTCATGGTATCTCTGGTTCATATTAGAACCCTCACTCTGTGTCATCCCCTTTCCACTTAACCCTTCCAGACTCCCAAGCAGTCTGCTCCATGTGTATGGGCGGTTTCGCATGGGCAGAGTTGGGACCTCCATCCACAGCCAAATGGGCCAGGTTGGGACTGGAATTGCAGTGTATGTAAATCAGCTACTGCAGAGTATGCTGGGACAGGGTACTCATGAATTTCAGTGATCCTTGGCAAGCTATCAAAATGCTCTGTATGGTAATTCGAAGTAAAGGTCCTGCATGCTGGGCAATGCACCAAAGTGTGTGTTGTAGTTTTCTCAATAAATCAAATGGACAGAGACAGACACCAGATTTGTAGGGCTACATCTTGTCTCTTTCTTTATATGACTGGACAACAGGAAGATTTCCACTTCTGGATTTTCCATGGGTTTATGCACAGAGTTGGCACATTGATATTTTTGCCAAGCAGCATGGTATCACTCCCCTGGCATGTGTACCCTTTGTGAGGAAACAACTGAGTTGCTCAGTTTCTGGTGTTCCGGTGGCTTTGTGTGTTTGAGCACATATCTCTGCGCTCCTGAATAGCTAGAGACCTCTCTTGCTGTGCCCATCTTGTCATCCCAGCGTTTTTGTGCGGATGAACAAGGCGGGGGGGGGGACCATAGGACACAGGGGAAAGGGACCTTCTCCAATGTGGTTCTCTCATTGCCTGGCAATATGCGGCAGCCCTGTTGCCAGGCAATGGCAGGAGTACAGACATAGTGGAGGGCAGAGCAACAGCTCAGAGAGGCAGTCAGCAAGAAGCACAGCCAGCAGAGAGCTGACCCATTTGGGGGCTTCTCTGGGCCATCCTCTCTATGGTTAAGGGAGCAGTCACACCACAAAACCCAGGTTACAGCAGTGGCAGAATTTGGATGAAACAATTGCCCTTTGGAACCTGAGGTTTCAGCAACAAAACTCACTACAAACTGAAGGCTCAGATTCAGATTCGGGGTCAAAAACTGAGTTGGGTGACAAACACAGTTGACAAACACCCAACTCAGTGACAAACTGTGTTGTCACAGTTGGGTGACAAACCGTGATTTCATGCATTTGGATGATCACTAACTCAAACCTCTGGCACATTTGCCTCCAGTTTGGCATTATGTTTGAAGGCAGCCATGGAGTTCTGTTGCCTCCACTTCCACTGCCACCACCACCACCACCACCACCACCACCATGAGGTATGGTCCTATGGGTTGCTGGAGATTGCTCACCACCACTACCTTCATCACTTAAACAGGCCAGGATGTACACCCTGTGAAGCCACAAGCATTATGACTCCATATGTTTTCATCACTTGATCCTAAAAAGAAAGGCAACAGCTTCAGAGAATTATAGCTTGCACATCCACAGAATACGCTGTCTCAGATTAGACAGGGTGCCGAAGGGAAGAAGCAATAAATACAGAAAAAGCAGAAAGAGATCTGTAGTCTGAAAGATGGAATGAATACAAAGTACTGCTAGTAGGCAAGCATTAGGCAGGGCAGAAAGACCACATGTACACGTTCCTGATTTCTACAAAATCTGAAAACTGCAAATCCACTTTGAAAATTTGAAATGTACAAATCCACAAATTACCTACTGCTAGGAGATAAGCATTAGCCAGGGCCCAAAGAAAATGACCACACGTACATTTTCCTGGTTTCTGATTTGAAAGTACAAATCCAGAGGCAGGGTGCTAAATGCTGTGTGAGTCTATAGTGGTGCTTGATCTCTATAATCAACTATATTCAATGTTGCATGGGTATTGCAATATATCACTGTGAGCATAGGCAATGAAACAAACAGCAAAAGAGTGGGGGGTGGGGGAACACAACTATAAGTCAGAGTTTCCCTCCTTGTTCTTCTGGCCTAAAGGCTAGGAGTACCTGTTGACATTTCATCTTTCTGAATTTCAATACTGATGTTTTGTTTTGCTTATCTTGTTTGAAACTGGCATTTGAAGAGTTAATAAGGCCATATTAGCTAAAGCCCACACCTTTTATAAATCATTCACCTAGAAAGTTACTTACAATACAATTCTGTGAATATTTAGTCTAAAAAAAGGGCCCAACATTGGCCCTCCTGCTGTTGGGAAACAACTCCCATCTTACTTGACTATTGGTCACTGTGGCTAGAGATGGAAGGAGTTGTAGACCAGGAATAGCCAGAGGGCTGAAACTGGGCACCCCAGCTCTAAGATAAGTCTCACAGTCTTCAATGGGATTTACTCCCATATAGACTGCATAGCGTTGTCCCCTCAACCCACGGAATGATGTTACAAATCAAGAGCTTCAGGGCAGAGGAAATATAGATTAGTGGGATGGGAAAGTATGGGATGGGGATAGAGGTGAATCAAGTTTCAGAGAGTTTCAGGGGGGCGGGGTTGAGAGCCCAAATCATGTGCACTAGCAACTTACAAGGCTGAAATTTTATTGTCGGCCAAGACTGCTTGACTTGAAAGAGGATGGTGCCAGAGGAAATGCAGTTGTACTTCTAGTCTGTATGGCCATACTGAAGCCATACTTCATCCACTTTCAAAATTTGGAAATTTTGCCTTCCATAGCCCTGAAGAAGAAGAAGATGCAATTGCTACAGTGGCTTACTATTAATAGTCCCCTCTCAAAACAGCAGATCTTCATAAGTTGTTCCCATTAAATTAGTCTCAGAGTGGCTTCAATCATCATAAAATCCCTACTTAGAGGAAACTTCAAAGTAAAGGACCATGTATATGGTGATTATGAATAGTAATAGCATCAATGTAGGAAATACAAGCAGTTAACTTGTGTACAGAATGTCACATATGATGATCACACACAACATTACCTCTGCATCTATATTTTGCATAGTGCCTTCAGTGTAGATATTTTGTGATCTTTAAATCTGCCTCAGATCTTCCTGCTTACTTATGGAAAAGCAGCTCTGCATAACAGATCAATACTATAGTCATGGCTCAGGAAATCCACTAGTCTACTTGTCTATGGCGAGTGAAAAATGACGCCTGATGAGCAAAAAAGATCCTGACAAGTAATGCACCAACATAGCTTGATGAGTTTTTTTAAAAAAATGTTGGGTTGGTGAACAGGGCCAACATTTCTTGACCCCTGACTATAGTGATTTCCCTCCTCCAGCTTATTTTATTATAATATTTATAGTTTTATTATACCAGGCACAAAGACCCACAAAGCAGATCAAAGATGTTTCCTGAAAATATAGAAACTTTGATCTTTTCTAACAAGAGATTAGTGGTTACAGTTGTAGGAAAATATTCACGAATCACGACAAAAATTAAGTGGTCTATTAAAAAACTAAACAAAAACCATAGGCAAACCTTTAAGCAGGCCTGTTTTCACTAGCAGTTAGGGTGAGCACAGCCCCTCGGGTAGGCAGGCAGCGAGCAAAGGGGGTGGCAGTGAGTGGGGTGTAAAGGGTGGGCAAGTTGCAAGCAAAGGGCAGTGGGTTCTGAGCAAAATGGGGTGAGTGACTAGCAAGGGGCCATACTTCAGATTTTCCCCCCAGACCACCTCCATCCTTGCTATGACACCGTTCAAGGCAAAACCTTTGCTCCTGTCTCCTGTCCATCACAGCAACTTATGGGCAAGTCTCAGCTCTAGCTATATAGATAGATATCATACAGTACTGGGACCCAGTCCCCTTATTTTGATGGCAGGACCCATCCCCATCCCATTGCACATACTGGTACTGTTGTACCGGGATTCATCTCTTGCCCTGATGTATTGTGTAAGTGCTTTCTGTGGTACTTCTGGGGATAAGGTGAGGGGCTAAGAAGAACACTGCCCCATGGGATTCTAAGTTCTTTGAACTGATATGGAGACATTTTTCCATCAGCCGTATTTCTTCATCGTTTGTTTGATTGAAAATAAGAGGTTTCAGCAACCAGTAGAGGAAAAGTGAGCAGGCCAAGAATGTGGCCCAAGAATGTGGGCAGATGAGTCATAGCTTGTGATCTTCCTGCATGCAGGCCAAGCCTGAGTGGTTGCTTTTGAACTTCTCCTTAAGGAAACGGGCTCAAGATAATGTAATGCTTTTTAATATTAGAAAAAGAATGGAATATTGGGAAATATGCAGAGAACTGCTCCTAGCGGGAGTGGGGGCCCTATTGAAATAACAGTACTGCTTCAGAATAAGTAACTGAAGACTGTAGCAGCAGCAGTCACTTGTTTTATGGAGGCAGCATTTATAACTTCTTCCCTGTTCATTTCTGTGGTCTATTGCACCTTTCATAAACCTACTGATTAATATCAAACAGTGAACAATCTGACAGAAGGATTACAAACCCAGCATAACTGTTTATAGTGTGAATGAAAAAAGCCCTCCATTTCCAGCCCACATACTTAATAGTAAAATCTTGTTATACTTAAATGATGAAGGGATTACTCAGCTGTCAAAGTTCCTTTAAATGTTAAGAAGTAGTACTCAAATTAAAGACATACTCTACAGAAGCAAAAGCAAAATGTCAGGTTAGTGTTATTATCTCTTTTGTATATATGATGAAAATGTGAGGCCTGATTTTTATTGCCACCCAATTTGCACACCATACGCCACAATCCGTTTCAAGGCAACCCTAATTCAAACCACTGTGGTCCTAGCTTAGAAGCACCATTGGGAAGATCTAAATAAAGCCAACAATGGAAGGAAGAGACGGATCGAGAAAGGCATGAGTTCCATTTCATTATACTTACAGAGTAGATTTGAATCTCACTGTTGGTAGAATCTTGAAAATTCTAGCCTTTTTAAAATAAAGACAATGTTTTCAGCTCTTATAGATTCTTTAAGACATTAAAACAAGAGTTCAGAAAACAGAAGGGAGTTGTGTAGTCTTGCCTTTAGATTGTTTGGTATAAGACCTTTGCTTGTCTTGGAGTTCCTCCTTACAGTCTCATTACCTCCTCCCTGCTTCTACAAATATTCCTTCCAACATGTGCTATAGATCTTTCCCACCTCTTCAGTTCCAACATATGTCAGAATTCTTCAAGACACCTAATGTTGATTACTGAAATAAATACTTCATGTAATATTGCTTAATTTGCATAGCTTATCATGATGTAAAATTGGTTAGGAATTTTGCAGGGAACATGGCCCATTTCTGCTGCTTTTAGTATGGAAAACTGGGCTCCCTCTTTCCATAACAATACTTCCACCTTTCCACTGCTGCTGAAATACATGCTGCTTTTTCCTACCTTTTTTACCTCCAAGATGGAAGGAAATTTGTGTGCTGTTACAAAGCACAAAACAGCCATAACCAACAGAATGGAAACACATGCATGGCATATGAGTCCCTCTCCCCCCGCCAGATTTTCCCCCTCTGACCTACATTGTTGGCTTTGACATTTAAAATAAATGTGCAAAAGTCAATTAATACCTTATTAAATAATACTCTAAATGCTCTAACATTTCTGGAAGGCAATTTGGGTAAATGAATCAAAGCACTTTACCTAAGATAATTAGGGCCTTAATCTTGCATCTCTCTGCATGGGTGGACCCTTGAACACATACGGAGGCAACCGAAGAAGCAGAGCTGAAAACATGCAACGTGCTAGATTAGGGTTGCCAAGGAAGAAACAGGACTGTTAACGCTACCTGCCAGCTCTCCTTGAAAGAAAGCAGAGCAACTCCCTTTTAGAACCACACTGCTCTCCTCCTGTTTTAACAGTGGAAATTATGCTTGTGCAATAAACTCCTGATGCACCCCTTGGAAGCCACCTAATGACGCAGCGGGGAAATGGCTTGACTACCAAGCCAGAGGTTGCCAGTTTGAATCCGCACTGGTATGTTCCCCAGACTATGGGAAACACCTATATTATATTATACACCTTGACGAGGTCATCTGAGGGGGCTCTGCTCCAGGTGTCGACAATGAGGGAGGCTCGATTGTCGTGCACGTGGTACAGGGCCTTCTCTGTTGCTGCCCCCAGACTCTGGAATGCTCTCCCGGTGGCTATTCGCTCCTCGGTCTCCATCACAGCTTTTAGAAAAAATGTAAAATCTTGGCTTTTTGCCCAGGCATTTATTTGATTCTCTGCTGCTGCTCTTTATAGTCTGTATTGCTTTTATGCTTTTGTTTTAAATTTTTAATCAGATTTGTTTAATTTTTTTCACTTAATATTTTAATTGTGTCTTTTTACCATCTTGTGTTTAAATTTTTTGCTATAAACCGCCTTGGGATTGCTTTAATGAAAGGCGGTATATAAATTTAACAATCAATCAATCAATCAATCAATCAATATTGGGCAGCAGCAGTATAGGAAGATGCTGAAAGGCATCATCTTATACTGGGCGGGAGATGACAATGGTAAACTCCTCCTACCAAAGACAACCACAGGGCTCTGTGGTCGCCAGGAATCAACACCGACTCGACGGCACACTCTACCTTTACCTTTGCAGCCCTTGGAAGGACATTAGGCTCCATTATTAGTGACATTCTTATATTTGCTTAGTATCACAGCAGTTCGAACAAATGGTATTTCATTTCCTCTGCTCACCAACTTCAGAGATCACAAATTAGGGCGAACTGAAAAAGACGCCATTTCCATTTCTCTTTCCAGTCCATATGATCTGAAGTGGGGCAAAACAAAGCAACAAAATTTCAAGTGTTCTTAATGTTTATTAAGAGAAGATATATTTGGGTCGTGACTACAATTGAACAAGGGGGTACAAACATCCCTGGGCCTCGGAGGAGGAGTGGGACTACCAGCTGAGCGCCAGCATGCTTTTCGCTCTCCCTCACCCACCTCTTCAAAGAAGAAGGTGGGAAGCAGGGTGGGGCAGGAGTTCATCTTCATCTTTTTTGTTTGGTTTGGATAGAGTGAGTCAGGCCAGAAAGGCTTTAGGAATATCTTCTGACAAACCTAATTGAAATGTTTAGGTGCTATGCATGAGAATCAGGACTTCAACTGTGGATTTCTGTGTTCTTCCATTGCTCTTTAAATAAGCCAGCTGAGGGATCACTAGAGGCCAGCGTGGTGTAGTGGTTAGAGTGCTGGACTAGGACCGGGGAGACCTGAGTTCAGATCCCCATTCAGCCATGATGCTAGCTGGGTGACTCTGGGCCAGTCACTTCTCTCTCAGCCTAACCTACTTCACAGGGTTGTTGTGAAAGAGAAACTCAAGTATGTAGTACACCGCTCTGGGCTCCTTGGAGGAAGAGTGGGATATAAATGTAAAAATAATAATAATAATAATAATAACGAGTTTATAACTATTATTTGGAAACAAAGAGTGGATTCAGATGACCCACTGCAAGTATGGCTAGCATTAGTTCCAGTGAGTGTGCACTTCTGCGAGTTCTACTCATTTTTGACATGTAAACCTGAAATAGTCAAGCTCCCAAACAGCATTTCTCTCCCATCACCCAACATTTGTGTCCAAGATCTGAATCCAGTCACACTCCGCTAACAATATACCATGACTTGCTAGGTACTAGAAAGCCCTAATATTTATTTATTTATTATTTTTGCAATCCCATTCAGGGAGCATTTATTAAACCCAAGGAAGACTGTTATATGTAGCTGCTTGTGGGCTGCAGTCAGCTTGGTAAGCCACAAGCTGTGCAATAGCATCTGGTACTACATTAGGCATTAATCTGAGTTCTCGTTTGGTTTTGTGAAACTATCTCACAAGCAATGTCTAAGGTAATCTCAACTGTGTTTTAAACAAGCTGTTGTAACATTATAGTCATTCTTGCTTTTATGGCTTTTTGTTTGTGGTTTGGTTCTTCTTCTTCTTCACAGCCTAAAAAATGGACACAAGACAAAGTCAAGTTAGTATGTAGAAGTCCCACAGGTGCACTTTAACTGTTTTCTGGATTCTGCTCAGGAAACGGACATTCTCAACTCCGCCTCCAGGAAGGAGTTGCCATGGGCTGGTTTAGATAATTCTTCCTTCTAAAAATCCTTTACAATAATTTCCAAGCAAACTGCCTTTCAAAGAAGACTTTGTTTACTGAATGATGAAATTTCATCATTTCTGGTTCTGAACTCTGTCTATAAAGTTCTGTTATTATGACCCAGTACATTTTGACCTGAGAGATTATCTTGATTTTCAGCAAGGTCTGAGAAGGGAACTTTCCTTTTCCTTTCCTGTTGCATCTGGAGGGGAGTCTTCTCATTCCATTAGCACATATTGTCTTGACGCCGGAGGACAGGTCAATGGGGACTGCATGTTTCGGTTAAATTTCCAGCTCTGCTAAGGACCTCTCCCAGCACTGCTCTAATTATGCACATTTCTGTCATGATATTCCTCCTGGTCTTGTCTCATGAAATGATGTAACTCTTGATTACAGTTCTTGTACTCAACTTGTAAAATCATGCTGATCTATTCTTGAACACCTTGATGACAAGTAACATGCATTTCCCTGGCAAAACAATCACTGTGCTAAAACTCTCTTAACGTCCTGGAGCCTTCACTGAAAGCACCTACCTATTTTGTCAATTCGTTTCTTCCTCTTGGGTGACTAAAGCATAAGTACAAAGGCCCTAGAAATGAGTGTATGCCGCTGGGGCACCACTTATAGTAGATGTGTATTGTCTCATGAGCGATAAGGGTGACAGAAGTAGAGAGCAATGTTGAGTGGATCTGGCACTCACCCGAAGGACAATACAACATAAGACGTTCCTAGAAAATGACTCACTTTAATTTATTATATGTTTTCCTATCATGAGTGTGGGGTTTTCTCATTCTCTCTTTCCACAGGTGCTATTCTAATCTTGTTTTTATTTAGAGGTGCAATTTAAAGGACATAGGCTTAACTTCCTTAAAAAAAAAAAATTAGAGACAGTCTTTATTTTCTAGTACCAACCCTTCATAAACTAACTGTTCCTATTTTGCACCTATTTTCTGTTTGCCAGTTCAGATGTATTTGGAATATGACTTTCTCTAGCCTGTAATGCTTTGTTGCATTACAGATTGAGCACCATTTGTCCAATAAGTTATTTTCTGACTTCAAATGTAAACCAAGCTTCTGGAGATCTGAAAGTCAGCAAGGAACCTTGGGAAATGTAGTTTTCCAGGACACATGAATCCTTAGTTGGGACATCAAAGTGCCCTGAAAAATAAAAATAAAAATAAAGGCCCTAAAGACACACCTGTTTTCTCAGGCTTTTAACTGAAATTGATTTTAAAGTATTTAATTTATGTTTATCATATGAGAGCTTGTGAAATGTTAACTGTTGTAATCTGTTTTATACAGTACAAGTGAATTTCGGCCCGTTGAATAACGGGCGCTAGTAACGGCTCTCCTGGCCCCCCGCCGCCATTCCCCCTCCCTCCGCCGTCTGGCCACCCGCCCTCCCAGCTCCTTTGTGTCCCCCCCCCCCACATTTAAGGGCCAAATCGGCCCAGGCACTTGCCCCCGCCAGGCCGGGGAGACGGGGACCGGGGGCGGAGCGGAGGCCATGTAACTTTAAAAAAAAATTGCTCCCGCGGAAGTCGCCGCTGACCCTCCCTCCCAGCTGCCGAGTCCCCCTTACCCTGGCCCACGTCCGTCGGTCGAAGAAAGTCCTTAATTTAAGAGGCAGAGAGGAGCTCGCAAGCAGAGCTCCTCTCTGTGCAAAGCCTCTTCCCGAACTGCCGCTCTGTCAGTTTCCCCCTCCTCCACAGTCCCGGCTTCTTCGGGGCGGCCGTTTCTGGCCGCCCAAGATGGTCGCTGGGTCCTGGTGTTTGTGCCTCCCTGGCTCTGTTCTGGGCATGCGCTCCGCGCATGCCCAGAACAGCCGAGGCACGAACGCACGCTTGGTGTCCATCCACGGACGGACACCAAGCATTTTATTAGAGAGGATTTGTTGTGTTTGAACTCTGTACACCGCCTAGAGATGTACATATCAGGCGGTATAAAAATATGTTAAATAAATAAATGTCTCAAGGCTAAATATTTTATACCCCCTGATATGTGCATTTCAAAGTTAACTGAGCAAAGATGCACCTTTTGAAAGTGGTGATTCTCTTTACTGAACGCGGGAAAAGCCCTGTCCATCCCCAGCACAGCATCCCTCCAGTGACTGTTGCTGGTGTAAATCTTATGTTTCTTTTGTTTATTGTGAACCCTTTTGGGGACAGGGAGCCATTTTATTTACTTACTTACTTATTTACTTATTTATTTATATCTATATAAACAGCTTTGGAAACTTTTGTTGAAAAGCAGTATATAAATATTCATCGTATTCATATTCAGGGGTCCAAATTGTAAGCATCTTCAGCTGTGTCCCAGGTACAAGAAGACCTGGGACATGCCATTTCTTAGGCATCTGATATTCTTAATGAGTACTTAATGAGCCATTCCAGAAGGCTACATTCCCCAGGGTTACTTGTTCTCTTAGCATTCCAGGTGCCAGGGAAATTGAGGCCTCACAGTAGCCCTGTTCACATGTTATATACAGCACATGCACAAACTGATTTACATGTTATGCTGAATGCAGGTACAGCAGTACACTTATCTATAGCCAGTATTTCATGGGGTCTGTACCCAGGTTTTTGAAATGAAGACATGTTCTGCTGAACCGCGGGTCCATTGAACAGCGGTTCCACCCCCCTCCACCGCTCGCCTGTCTGCATCACATGTAATGGACAGGAGGCTCTCTGAAGTCAGGGAGACTGCTGCGATGAGGGGGAAATGGCTGCATGGGCTTCCTTCTTGACTGAAGGACAGCCCTGGCAGCCAATTGCAGCTGGAGCAAGGGAGGAGTTTCCACCCTCAACTCTGGTTGCAGTAGAGTAGGACTGTGGTGCAGTGTCCAGACTTAACACTGTCACTGCCAAACCGCAGGTAGGGGCAGCAAAACCCACTACAAACCAAAGGTTCAGTCTCAAGAGGGAAACCTCGGGTTGCTTTTGGGTCCATACTGTGGTTGCATGCATTTGGATGATCAAAAATTACAACCTGAGGCCACATCAACTCCAATATTATGTATTATTATGAGCATTATGTGCAAATGGGCTCACAGACATTCACATAAAAACATGAAAGTGTGTACAGTAACCTGAACACAGATACAATGTTATGTCTGAATGAGACTAGAGAGACCTCCTGACTAGAGAGACCTCCTGACTTCTGTCACGCTAGCCATATAGGTTAAAGTGAAAGAATGGGAGTGGCAAAGCTCAGAGGTTGAAAAGAGGTGGGGCAGGTTCACAGAGTTGGGAGAAGTTATTTGGGTCCAGTCCGTTTCCCAATGATATTACTGGGAGCACAGCAGAGTTTCTGAATTTGGAGATTGGATTTGAAAAAGACGAGCTGCCTAAAACATATTAGGCAAGCCCAATTCCAGATCAAACCAAGGGAAGTTCACCCATCTAACTGTGTAAAGTGGTGATTCTCTTTTATTTAGCAGACCCATCCCTGAGTAGCCATCAGACAAACCAGTGGCAACTCTTCAGATGATTTAACAGACCAGTGGCAACTTAATTCAGATGAGTTAACAATCCTCTTCAGATGATTTAAACTCCAATTTATACTCCATCGGCTCAGCTTGCAAAGGCACAGAGGCTCCTTGCTTTTTAAAGAGTGCATCCTCATGCTATCCCAATTGTTCCCAATAATGTGGCTCACATACTCCGCAGTATGTGAGCCTCTAATAATAAGATGCACAATAACATATTACATTTGTTGTTGAAAAACAGTATAAATCATCATCATCATCATCATCATCATCATCATCATCTCTCTCTCTCTCTCTTTTAGTAACTTTGGGGAAATTTGGGGGAAGCTTTTGAGGAGGGAAAGAGGATGCAAGAGTTTTATTTCCATTTCCCCATAACTGCCGGTCCAGATAATAAAACTGCTGAATTTGATACAAATTTCATATATACTGCTAATTAACAAACAGAAATATAATGTGCAAGACATTTCAGCTTCCACCTTCTTCAGTTGCTCAGATGGCTTTAGAAATGAAGCTCCATGAACCCACACTTTGCCTTGGTCTTTCAGTTGGATATTGGGCTGGGGAGGGGTGCATTCAGGTAGCCATTTAACAGGTGCAGCTTCCCTAATGACTTCCTATAGTTGCCTATGATGAATTTCTGCCTGATGCATCTCCGATCAAAGCAAAGTGTGGGAGCCTCATTTCTAAAGCCATCACCACATACCAGACTGTACAAAGTCTTTACAGCTTATATGGTACAGAAGTTAAAATGGGCACATCAGCTTGCAATTTCCATTCTGTTTAGAGCATGAGTGAAAATGTAAAGCCCCTGAATCTCTTGCCAAATGTCTTGCAAATTATATTTCTGTTTGTTAATCAACAATACATTTATTCTCTCTCTCTCTCTCTCTCTCTCTCTCTCTCTCTCTCTCTCTCTCTCTTGTATGTGTGCATAGTGTGCGTGCATATGCACACACACACACACATGGTGCCTCATCATTATTGAAAATTTTGTTATAATAATTCCCAAAGGGGGCTGGTTTTATTTGTTTGTTTTTTTCTTTTCTTTGCAAATGAGACTTCTGGGCTTCAGACCAAAGGCCTAATTGGTATGGGAAATGTTGGGTTTCTTTTTCATCATCATTTAGAAAAGGAGTAATGGGTTTTCCCCCCTGTCTCAAGCTACAGGATCACATAGCATCCCACTTTTTGGTAGGCCTTCATCAAACACCATCCTGAGCATTCAGTGTTAGCAGGGGGTACTCGTACCCCCTTCTTGGAACCCCTGAGCTAGACTTGTGGTTCTTGATAGACCTGGAAGATACCTTGATTTTTCTCTGTACTAGCCTTATTTTTTATTTATTTTCCCTAACCTGTGCTGCTGCTGTAGGCAGGGCTAATAATTTGCCAAATGTCTACATACATAGAATTATGTATGAAATCTGAAGTCTGGAACACTATCCTGAAAATGCTTTCTTGCATTTTAAAAAAAGGTGAAGGGCCTTCTTCCACTCCACCCCCACCCCACATTCTTGGAAACAGCAAGGGGATATGACTGGTTGGATTTCTGGCTACCAAGAACAGATACCCCAATCCAAGTCAGACTAGAACTGTTGCTGCAGTAGCAACCTAAGCCCTGCGCTATTCTGTACTGTATTTAAGGATTTCAGAGGCACACAACAAGCTCTTGCAAGATGGAAGCCCTCATGTTGCTGAGCATAGAAGCCAGGAAGTAAATGAGGCTGGCAATACCATGAACTAGGCGAAGTTTGGCATTAGACTGTGGACCAGTTCTCGGGGGCAGCATGACACATCCTTAGTGCCTCCCCACCATGGATGGCCACCAATAAAGGAAGGTGAAATGGCACCATGGTGCTTTTCCTTTCCCCTCCTTAATATTAAAAGAAGGTGGGGGGGAAACAAAAGAAAAAAGAAGGTACCGAGGGTGTGATTTTAATAGAAAGACAGTGAAAGGGGAACAAAAGGAAGGGGCACCATATGGTGCTCTTTTTCAGGCAAGAAAATGTCATGGGCCCACACTGAAAGCAATGTATAAGGTCTTGCCACATTTCTGCCACCTTAGGGCCTTATGAGGGGTGTGTCTGTGTGCAGGGGGGTAGGGAGTTCACTGGTGGCCGTGGGACGAGCTCAATAGGTGGTCCCCTGCACTGGGCTGGTGTGCGCTAGTGCTAGTCATATGGAAGGGGGTGTGGCCACAGTGGCAAGATGGGTGCAGTGCACATCTGCCTCTTGCACTCAATGCTTTGCTTCTGCACCATTGGGGATGGGGCAAATGTGTTCTTGCTCCAAGCAGAGAAAGAATGCATTTGGCCTGACCTCAGCAGTGTGGGAGCGAAGTGCCAAGTGCAACAAGCAAAGGGGCAGTATTCCTTCTTTATTTATTTATTTATTTATTTATTTATTTATTTATTGCACCAGGAGCAGGTCAGGACTTTCTCCATGGATGTCCTGAAAGGTGTGCTCTTGGAGTGTCCCCTTCCGAATTGCATGGGCCAGTAAGATATCCAAACTAGCCCAAAATCTATACTAGGAAATTCTTGGGCTAGGTGTTCATCTATAACTTCCACATCTCCTTGTGAAAGATACACAAGAGCCACTGTGTAAGGTGTTCTGTAAAAGTGTGGAGAAATGCGTTGTCCTCATTTTAAGTCATTGTTGTCTTGGGATACAAGGGAACAAGCCATCATCAAGCAGGTATTTGAAACATACACCATAACATGTCTACAAGTTCACCTAGCATGGTGCTCAGAATGGGAGACCAGGCCTCTATCTTGTGTGACATCACCCTTAGATGTTTTTAAGAGCTTACAGGAATGGCATGATTTGGCTAAAATTCGGACAATCAGGAACTGATACTTCTGGGTTTCATTAAACCTCCCTTTCCTCCCCCATTATTCAAATATTGGTAGCAAGTGCCTGAAAAGGAAGTACAGGTGGCCAAAATGTCCAATAAAGCACTGACTCTGAAGCACTGCCCCCAGATGATCCAGATTTGCCACCTGTCTTCCATCATGAAAACCTAAGGGGCAATTGTTACAGACTGAATCTAGTAACAGCAGGCAAGTCCATCTGAATTGCTGACTGAGCCGATCATGCAAACAAGAGATGCCTGTGCAAAACTCTACTGATTTCAGATGAGAGTTGATTCAGGTCCTTATGGAGCATGAGGGAAGATGTTCATCAAGTTTTGTAAACATGATTATCTTCTATTTTCCTTTCTTGCTAATCTCATTTATTTGGCTCACTGCCATAGGTTACGGTAGTGCCGTTGATTTACAGTAAACAGAATATAAACTCTGTAAGGTTGCCTTACACTGTCAGTATAACGCAATTCAGTTTCCTACTATTCTCATGGTAGAACAAAAAAAATTAAGTTGGTGTATTTTCTTCAGACCTTTATAGCAACTGGCTTAATCTCTAATTGAAAACAGTAGATTATTATAGAGACACAAATTATACTCTGTGTAATGCATTTCATAAAAAGATAAATGTAGCAATATTGCTTTTTGCCTCTCAGCTAGGGAACATCAAATCTTAAACTAGGGAGCTATTTAGAATTCAAGTTCCACATTGCAGTTGCAGAGAGAGTAAAAATTTTCACTGAGGGGGAAAAAAAAGAGCAAGAAGGAAAAGCTTTAGTTTGGTAAACAAGTGGGAACAAATCCAGAAATATCATTTGGCTGTTAGAATGAATAGGGTCAGATCAGTAAACAGATGTTGTGCGATGCAGTCCTAAATAATATTAAGGTTTTTATGAGAAATGACACACCAGACTTAGGTTTAGCATATCCATCTCTTTTGTACTGGCAGAACCAAATTTGTATGTAAAAACACACACCTAAACAAACAAATCAAGTCAGCTTTTGAAAATGCTGGGTTTAGGTTTGGAACGTTAACATGTCTACTCAGAAATAAATGTGATTTAAGATTCCCTGTACAGACTAATCTGCCTTCATTACTCTAAAACAGAGGCCAGCATCCAGACGAGCAAAGCAATCCTGGCTGACACACAGAGCAAGGATGCACCAGTGCAGCAAGAGAACCGCCGACCAGAACTTCCCAACTACTGCATGGTGCAGCAAGGAAGCAGCAAATTTTGGCACCTTTCCCTTGCCCAAGAAGCCGTCTGTGTCACCTGAAAGTATGTCCCTGAAGGCTGCACAGCCCTCAGGAACACATTGCACAGAAGGCTTCCTGTGATAGGGGAGGGTGTCAAAAGTTGCTGTTTCCCCACTGCACTGGTGCAGTTAGTTGGGAAGTTCTGTTAGGCTGCTCTCTTGCTGAACTGGTGCATCCTTGCTCTGTTTGTTAGCTATGGTGCATAGGGATGTGCATAAACTGATGTTGTGCACGGGTTTGGTACCGAACCAGTTCAGACGAGGTCTGAACTGGTTTGGTGCCACGGGGAGGGAAGTGGGGAGCAGGATCTTTTTAAAAAATGAGACCATGGCCTTATCTGTTCTTCACCACTGCATGCAGCTTACTGCTGTGGTGGCGCTTAGCCCAAGAACCCCCATGCAGCACCAGCATGCACATGGCATCTATGCATGCATGGACACCATTTGCGAGGTCAGCAACACCATGCTGACTATGCAAATGGTGCCACACATGCAGATTCCATGTGTGTCAAGGTTCTTGGGTCAAGTGCTGCCACAGCAGGAAGCTGCATGCAGTTTTGGAGAGCAGGTAAGGACATGCTCTTTTAAAAAAAAGTCCCCGCTTCCTACTCTTCTCCCCACAGCGAGGAACCGGTGCACAAATCTAGGTTCGTGCATATCCCTAATGGTGCACACTATGGGAGGGGATGATTTTTGTTGATCTCTTCTTCCATCTATAGCTGACCATGACTCCCAAAAATATGTCCTTGAGCGTCATGCTGTCCTCAGGGACACATTTTCAAGAATCAAAGTCACTACACTGCAATACAGAGGGAAGAGGAGATTGCCAAAAATCACCCCTGCCCTGTAACACATATAGTGCATTTGCTGTACCAGAACCTTGCTAGTCTGTATGTCAGCCAGTGTTTGGGGTGGTGGAGGGAGGTGCCCTATTACAAAAGCTAAAATATATATCTTTCAGTATGTATCGCAGTAAAATTATCCAGGTAGTTCATTATTCTGAGCCAAGCAAAACTGTCAGTTTTCTCTTATTTTTCAGTGAAAGAAGAAAAGGCCCAAATCCTTGGGAAAGGAACTCTTACATGTTTCATGTGCTGTTGTGTGAAGGCTGAAGGGCAAAGAAGCTGCACTTCAAAGGAAGGATTTTTCTATACCCTTTCCAGAGGTACAGATAGCAAGTAGCCTAAGGCCCAATTTGCACTTGCATGAAACCTTGGGTAGATGAAGCTGTGGTTAATCTGTGAAGTCAAGACTCATGCTGCAGACAAATGATCAACTGCAGTTTAGCAACCTCTGGCTTCTGGGCAGAGGAACCCCTCCCTCTTCCATGTCCGCCCATCCCAGCAAGCTCCATTCCTCTCATGTTGCCAGACTTGGCAGAGTGTCACCACGCTGGTGAAGCTGCAGCCATTGGCCACAATGTTAGAGGGTGTGTGCTCAGGGTGATTGTGCTTTCTCGCAGTGTTCACCCACCCTCGGCAGGGCAAAGACATGTAAAGCCATTACTCACACTGCTCGTACCATTGCTTTTCGCAGTTGGGGAAGGAAGGGTCTTCTGGTTCCCCCTGAGAAAAGAGGATTGGGCCCTTCTCTTACCACTTTTACTGGTCAAAGATAGACTGCACAAGCTATCCCTCTTGCTGAGCATGGCAAATAATGAGCCTTTTTTTAAAAAACCGGCAATGGCCATTTGTGACACACTCACAGCAGTCCATCCTCCAGCAGATATGCCATGAGACACATGCTCCTCCCATTTCTCCAGGGACTTCTATTTTTTTCTCCCCCTAGACCCCCATCTATATCCCATGCATGAGTGCTTATGTATAGATGGATACGATGAGACTGCTAGGAGGCAGTCTCCTAGGATTACTTAGGATTTGACCCTTTGGGTTTTGGTAGTATTGCTCTATTTTCTGGAAAAATTTGTAGGGTAAGGGGGCCCCAGTCTCTTCCCATGGGTTCAAGCATGCTTGGTCTTGGCCACTCCTTATGAGAAGAACCATCCATTTAGAGCAGGATTAAATCACATAAGACATTCTTCTTATGCAAATAAGTCGGATCTTGCTCCGGAGTCACTTTCTCATGAGTGTGCCTGGCCATAGAGACACACATGTGGGCCGGAGGGCTTCCACTGCCCAGCCCGGTTGACAGTTCCACCAAAACCCCAGGAAAGAGTCCCTTGGCAACATCCTTCCCAGTCCTGGTGAACGCCTGGGAACTGAGAATATAAACGACCCTTAAAAGAATCTGGGCTAAGTGCAACACATCTCCATGTTCGGTTCTGCTGCTCACGGCCACCTGGCTGGCCAGGGGCCATTCAAATCCACGGGTGTCCCATCCCAGACTGCCCCACGGTGGAGGTTTGCATCAGCCACAGCATCAGTTTCAGCTGGTACTGATTAGCCTGGGACGTAGGATTCATCTCCATTATCTCCTTGTCTACCTTCCCCACCCGGAACTGCTGAAGCACGTGAAGCAGCCCAGACCAATTTTAAGGGGTTGAGTGGAAGGGGGAAGGTGCAGTATATGTGTTATATTGTTAACCAGTGGTGCTGGGAGGCCCACAAAATCAGGGGACCCCATAGCCGGAAGGTTTACCTCAGGATAGTGCAATCAAATAGAGAGCTGAAACACATTAGTGTATCTGTTTTCTTCGGTAGGCTGACCCTCTCATGTGAAGCTTACCACCTATCCACCAATCCGGCACAAGGATGATGAGGTGTTGCATCTTTCTCACTACTTTGCCTGGGTTTGCAAGCCTGGTGGCACCCTTGGTTACAGGGAACGATCCCCAGGATCCTTTGCCCAGCCCACTTTAATATACATATCCCATCCCAGGAAGTCAATAGGACCTGTTCCTGGAGTGTCAGATGGGCAGCCCTGGCCTTTCTGTGGTCCGGCAACCAGTGGCTTCCCCCAGGATTCTTGAGCATGTCCCTTGGTCTTGTACCCCTCACACACACACCTTTGGGTACATTAAGGCCAAAGAAACCACACTCCATTGATAAGCTCTGAGAGCCCCAGGAAATGGGCTTAGGTCAAGGAAAGGGATCCTTGCATGTGTGTCTATTCTTCTTTTATTTAAGGCATGCATTCCCCAATGCCATTTTGTCCCTTTAAATGCAAGAACTGCAGGGATGCAGCATCCCTGTTGCCAAGCAGTGGCAGGAGGAGCAAGGGGACAACAGAAGGCAGGGCATCAGCTCTGAGAGGCAGCCAGCAAGAAAGATGGCCACCCTAGAATGGATGAATTTCTGGGCTGCTCTGAGATGGGCTTTCTATGGTAGCAGGAGGGCTTGTGCACAAACCTCAGGTTATAGTGGTGGCAGAATCCGGATGACACTGTGGTGCCTTCTAACCTCAGGTTTCAGCAGTAAAACTCACTACAAACTGAGTTTCAAACTGAGTTCACATCTAGGTTTGGGAGTGAAACAGAGCCATGGTTGAGAGCTGATAATGCGTCTTCAAGCTTTTGATGACTGCAAACTCGAACCTCTGGCACATTTACCTCTGGTTTGGTGTTCTGTCCAAATGGGCCTTAAGAAAGAATAGATCAGAACCAGGAAATGTGTCAGGAAACAGCTGCCGGGAAACCAGTCAACAGCTTTCTGGGAGTCACCTGACAGGAACACAAATTTGTTTGAACAGTTACTATGAGCTGATACAAAGATATAGTCACTCATTAAGTATAACCCACTGATGTCTGTACCACATAAGTCCACACAAAAGAGATGGTTTTCTTGAAAGTATGTCTACATCAAAATCTGCCTCCACATGGAAAGCCTTTCTGAGATACCATAGGAGATTTTGATGTGAACAATTGTGCTTGGCTTGCATAGAATGCATTTGTACTATGTTAAATGTTTATAAGGCCTTCTCAAAAGTCCATTTGACTTATGTCAACATTTTGTAAGCTCTGAAGAGGAATATAGTGTTCCTCCTTGGAACCAGGATCTAACATGTGCCGTCTTCTGTATGTGCACTGTGGTTTTGAGGGGCACCTGTATTCAACTTGCCCATTGGTAAATAAACCAAATATTACACTGTAAGTCTTCAGCAATCTCTCTTCCAAAGGAAGCAAAAACTCATGAGTCCTGGCCGCGGAAAGCTTATGCCACAATACATGTGTTAGTCTTTATGATGCCACAAGACTTTAAAAAAAAAAAGTAATGGTGTTTTTGTATTGAATTAGTTCCTTTGTTTGTTTTAATAAAGTTTTGGTTTTAAATGTGCTTTTGCCAGACACTCAGATTTTGCTGCCAGTGCAATCATAGTTGAACTGGCAGCAAAAAGGGATTGGCATTCTATAGTTTAAGTCACCAAAATTTTCATTAGGTGCATGCTTCGCTAATCCACTGAACAATTCCACAAAAAAGGCTAAAATGTGTTTTCTGAGAGAACCGATGTAAATTAATTAATACTATCTATCTATCTATCTATCTATCTATCTATCTATCTATCTATCTATCTCTATAACATGTGCAGAAAACAACTACTGCTCCTGAATATGCCATTGCATTTTTTGGTGTGTTTTAAAAACAGAGAAAGTACCTCATGTGGACTAATTACACCCATATTTTTCCCTGTCCTGCCTGTCCCTCACCCACCCATTCATGGTGATTTGTTTAAATGACTCTAAAACTGTTACATTTTCTTTTGATAACTCACAAAGGGCAGGAGTGTTTTGAGCTCCTCTTTTCCCTGAACAACCAGTAGTTCCAGGATCCATTTCCTCATGAAGGAGGTGTAACAGAAATACATGGAGGTCGTTCATGTGACCTCTTATTTGGGGGGGGGGAAGGTGGGCAGGGAAGCAGATTCCTACCTGTCTCCCTGAAGACACAGGTGATCAACTGAGACACAAATCTTCACTAGTGAAGAGTGCAGAGTGCTGGTGGGAGGGGGAAAGCTTGTGCTGTGCCCTCCATGGACCCAGAATGCAGCATATGATCAGCAGAGCTCACATACTTTTAGTATTGTAATCACTGCAGGTTTGTGTGGCTGCTCTTTCCCCCTGGCTCACTGCCGGAAATGGTAGTGGGCTGGAGAAAGCCCAGTAACCTGAGGCAGTTGTGCACGTGATCACCTGCTAAGTTAAAATGAACCATAGGTTTGTTTTACCTTGGTAACGCTCTGGGTAGAAGAGCTGAGCTATCCAGGTCTGAGGCAGTTGAGAGTGGAGGACTCCCAGTGCTCCAGACAACAAGAGCTGCCTGGGGTAACCCAGGCAGCTTGTGCCGTGTGAATAGGCTTATAGTCTTTGTAATAATTTGTACAGGTTGAGCAGGTGGGAAAGAAGGGTAGGTAGTATTTCTCCTAAATACCCCAACACCCTTGAAGCCTCAAGACTGCTGCTAGCAGCCAGCTTCCAAAAATCAGAAACATTTCCTGATCCTGAGACAAATTCAGTTTGCACTTTTTGATCTCTTCATACATACATCACATGCAGAAAATATCTCCAACTCCACCCTGGCATGTAAGTAGCATTTACATTATACATACTTGGAATAGATTATTGTTAGCTTAATTAGACATCAATCACCATTGTGAATGATTAAGCCACACTCAAGCTTGTGAGAGAGTTATTTTGCATCACAACCTGGGCAAACAAATGACCAGTGCACATGTGCAGCCACTTTCAAAATGGCCACCATGAGCAGACAGAGGGCTGAAAAGGCCTATAAACAGGCTGAATGAGCCGTAAAAAGGCCAGTGGGGGCAACGTGGGAAGCAGGGAATGTTGGAGAACCCCCCCCAGCCTGCGGCAGCACCCCCACAAAAGCAGCCAGACTGGGTGGTAAATTTTTTTGTCCCCTCCCCCCCAGCTTCGAGCTGGGCCCAAACTAGTTCAGCCTCAAGCCAAACTGGGTCCCGGCTCAATGTGCACAAAAACGAACCAGGTTCGGTTCAGTTCAAGTCCCATTCAATTCAAACTGAACCGGGCTTCCCAGTTCCATGAACACTCCTACCACACAGGTTGTGTTCCTTCTATTTTATAAAGGCTCTGAGCATGGCATAGAGGTAGAATGTTGGCCTATTAGAGAGAGAGAGTAAGTGGCGGGGTGGGGGGGAGACTGCAAATGCACTCCTAAACAATAAGCCCTAGAATTTAATGAATGTAGTTCTTGTTCTGTTTTAACCATCTCCATACCTCCTTTATTATCTTATCTATCTATCATTAGATCCTGACAGATCTATATTTTATGTTCTGACATACAACTTACTTGACTGCTTTCCAGTGATATCACCATATCTCTGAAAGCAGTAACCTGCTAATAACTTCATTTTCTGGTTGAATTTTTCCAAATTAAATTAAGCAGGCAACACATGTTAGGCTCACCAATTCCTCTTAAGATTGCAATTGAAGGACATCTTCTGGGTGTTTGATTCTGGAACTTGATTGCAGTCCTAACCACCCCTTTCGTCATTGAATTTGAACCATTAGGGTTTTTGAAAAATGGCAGCTCTTTCTTGAAACTATTTTAATGAACATTAAAAAATTCAAATTGTTAATACATAGCTGCTTATGGATATGATACTTTATTTATTTATTTCTTTACTTACTTATTTATTAAATTTATAAAGCGCCCCATCCAGAGGCTCTGGGCAGTGTACAACAACTTTTTAAAAGACATAAAAACTCACAATTCAAAACACAGTGCTAAAAACAATATAAAAACAATTCAAAAACAATTAAAACCATTTTAAACCAATTAAAATACTTAAAACAACAACACACAGAACACTTTACAAGCTCTCTTAAAGGCCAACAGTGAGCCTAAACTGTGGATATCTGCCGGGAGTGCTTTCCATAGATCAGGAGCAGCTACAGAAAAGGTCCAGTTCTGAGTAGCCACCAGAAGTATTGGTGGTAACTGGAGACAGACTTCTCCAGATTAGGGATGTGCACAAAACCAGTTGGCCCGGTTCAGTTCAAATTTGAACCGGGTTCGAACCAGGAGGGGGTGATTCGGTTTTGGTTTTGTTCAAACCACCCCCTGGTTCGGTTTGAATTTGAACCAGTTTGAACCGATTTGAACTGGTTTGAACCAGTTTGGACACCCAGAAATTTGTAGGATGGTAGCTGGCACCCAGGGGTACCTGTCACCCAAACCCCAAAGCAATCGGACACTCGTACGATTTTTTTTATGAATTTTTGAAAATTATTTTTATTTTTTCTCATAGGATATAATGGGACTCCAACCAGCCCATTATTCCTTATTGTGGAGCACCCATGGGTGCCAACAACCATGCAAACCCCGAAGCAATCAGACACCGCTATGATTTTTTATGAATATTTGAAATATTTTAATTATTTTTCTCATAGAGTATAATGGGACCCGAACCAGTCCATATCCCCTATTGTAGAGCACCTAGGGGCACAAAAGCAGGGTGGGTGGTAGAAAGACAGGGGTGCTTAGCACCCACAAAACCCCAAGGCAATTGGACACTCCTCTGATTATTGCGAATTGTTAAAGTATTTTTGAATTCCTCATAGAGAATAATTAGGATTGAAGCAAATGTATAGCTTCACGTCGGGGGGAAAGGGGTGTAGTAGAGTGGAGTGTGGTGGGTGGTAGTTCCTAGGGTGTGCAAGGAAGCTATCAGAATTATTTGAAAGGAATTGGGCAAAGGGATGATTTTTAAGTGATTTTTGAAGTTTACGTGTCTTTAAGGTTTTTCTCCATAAAGAGCATGGAGGTGTCAGCAAATGTATAGCTTCACATCGGGGGCAAAGGGGTGGCCTAGAGCAGTGTATGGTTGGTGGTAGTGCCAGGTAGGGGCAAGGAAGCTACCTGAATTTTTTCAAAGGATTTGGGCAGAGGGCTGATTTTTGGTGAACTGTTGAAGTTTACGCGTCTTTAAGGTTTTTCCTCATAAGGTATAATGGAGCTTTCAGCAGCCCCATAAGTGCACTTGGGGGGTGCTGGGGTGGCCCAGAGCGAGTGGTAGTGTAGTGCACATAGGGTGCCAACCACCCCCATGGGTTTCTAACCCATGGCGTACAGGGTTCTGTTGTTTCTGAGGTATTCCGAGTGTAGATTCTATGATAGCAAATAAGATTTTCAATGGGACACCATGAATCCACTCTAATTTGCTATCATAGGATTATATCAATAGTGGGATATATTAACAGCAGAACAGGATTGAGGTTCAAGGGAGGAGGGGATGTGCATGAAACTGGTTCAGAGGCCCTTTATGGGTCTCCGAACTGGTTTGAAGAACCGGCAGTTCCACCGGTTCGATGGCAGCGGGTGTGCAGGGGAGGGTGCACTTACCCCTCCTGCCACTTTCCCCCCACCGCTGTCCATATTTTGGAAAGCCGACTGGGGCAGCAGTGTATCTCCCTTCCGCCCTGTTACCCCCGTCTTCGGATATGACCGGAAGTCTCTGACGTGCCTGCGTATGGTGGCATAGCACCTAGAGAATGTTGAGGACAGAGTTGTTGTTGTTGTTTTTAAACACCCTAGAGTAATTATTTTCATTGTCTGGAGATGAAAATTCCAGGTTCACATGGAGCACCAAGAATGAAAATGCCTGTCTTTTCTGCTACCTTTTTTTTTGTTGTTGTTGTTAGTAGGGGGCATCCTGTTACCCTAGCACAGCTACATTTAAATTCTGGATTTTTCTTTTGCCTTTAATGGACAGCTTTTACTCCTGCCCAGGGTTAGACCATGGTTAGGAAGCTAGGTAGATATTAAGCTGCCTTCTACCGATTCAGACCATAGGTCCATCTAGCTTAATATTGTCTACACAGACTGGCAGCAGCTTCTCCAAGGTTACAGGCAGGAATCTCCCTCAGCCCTATCTTGGACGTGCCAGGGAAGGAACTTGGAACCTAGATGCTCTTCTCAGAGTGGCTCCATCCCCAAAGGGGAATATCTTACAGTGCTCATACTGTTAGTCTCCCTTTCATATGCAACCAGGGCAGACCCTGCTTAGCTAAGGGGACAAGTCATGCTTGTTACCACAAGACCAACTCCCCTCTCTCAATACCACAGGGTCTTGCTACCACAAGGCCAGCTCTCCTCAACTTGGGGTTCCAGATGGCATCCAGGTTAATGCTTTGAAATACATGTATTAAAATTGATAGTGTGTGATTTGATCCAGATTACTTAAACATTAAGAACTGTATTCTAATGCCTGGTCTACATATGCAGCAGAATGAGGAGATGAATTGTTGAAGTGGTGGTGTGGATTATCCCATATCAGGTTACAGATGGAGGAATAATGTTTTTAATTGTGCCACTGTTAAAACAAAACAAAACACCACAACCCCAAAAGACTAGCATATCAGGGACAGAGGTTCTAAGTTGCATAGCAGGGACAAAGTCTTCACTGCTTTGTTGGTTCTCTGTCACAGGGAAACTTGCTTTACCTGCCCCACTCAATCTTATATTCTCCTCACCTTGCACACTGGATGATGAACTCACATTTTAGCTCTGCAACAGAATCTAAGAGGCAAGTAATGGTGTATAGGGGTGTGCACAAAATCAGTTTTCCTAGTTCGGTTTGAGTCCAAACTGGATTTGAACTGGACTGGTTCATCTCCCCCCGAACCGGTCCCCTAGTTTGGTTCAAATCTGAACAGGTTCAGGCCCGCTTGAAGCCCTCCCGGCAAATTTGGTGAGGATTCACTTTACTGGCAAAGGAGCAGTGGGAGGCTTCTCTACCTGTATAAGTAGTAAAGTATTCACAAGTGGTGGCACCAGTCGCACCGGCTGCAGCAGCTGGGGGGGGGGGAAGTGGGCAGCCCCAACCCCGCCAGCCTCTCCCTGGGTCTCCTGGGCCATCAGGGCCTGTTTTGGACCTTCTGCACATGCATGGAGGCCATTTTTGTTACATCTGCACATGTGCACAGGCCATGTGCATGGCCAAGCAAATGGCCCATATACATGTGCAGAGGTTTAAAAAAAAGAGCCTCCATACACTGTAGAAGGCCCAAAATGGGTATGAAAAGGGCCAAAACAGGCCGGAACCAGGAGACTTGGGGCGGGGGGAGGCCAATGGGAATTAGGAGAGCTGCCGCTTCCCCTCCCCCGTGGCCGCCACAGCCACCACCCCTGGCACTGCCACTTTACTATTTATAGTTAGAAAAGACCCCTGCTCCTGCTGCCCCTTCACTGGTAAAGGGGAATCCTCACCGGATTCACCTTTGCTGGTAGGTCTTCAAGCCAGCCCAAGCCAGTTTGGTTCAACCTCAGACCAAACCAGACCTAGTTTGGTTCAAGACCAAGCTTTCAAACCAAACTGGGTTGAGTGCAAACCGGCTCAGTTTGAAGACGGTTCATACATCCTCTCTGGTGTATCACTCCTTTTCCCTGCCCATAGTATAAATGGATTGTATTCAGGTGAACCATTATTACTGTTAAAACTGACCTTCTGAAGTTCCAGCTGGCTGGAGTTGCAAACAGCAATGCCATGAAAAAAGAGCCATTATTTCAGTTCCACTCAACCTCATACAAAAGGCTGTGGGGCAGGGTGGGGGGGGGTGCATGGGACAGGTTAATATGGCATCTCCCATGTTGTACAGATGAATCAGGGCTTTTAATTTGTGATCTGTACTTTATTTACTGTATCTATATAGAGAAGCTGAGGCATGCTATTATATTGAACATTTAATGTCTGTATAACTCCAATTTGCCTAAAACAAATTTAATTATCTCCCATATAAACACAACCCTCTTACACAGTTTATTTAATCATCATCGACAGTTTTAATTATAAGCTCATTTAAGAGTATTTTTTAAACAATGCAATATCTAAGAAACTGCATTGCTTAGAAGATACATTGTCTTAAAACGTAGATGTACCTCTTCCCACTGAATTTGCATTTGATAAGCACTTGGATAGATGTTACTGTTGTCACATTTCTAAGTAACACCACACTTTAGCTTTAAAAACAAAACAAAACAGAGATCAAATAATTGCAACACTAGCTCCAGATATTGTTTTAAAATACAAAGCCATAAGTATAATTAGAGGTTTCTGAAAACTGTCTACTTCTGAGAACTTTGAACATATAAACAAACAAACAAACAAACAAATGTCTTTCTTTGTATTACATTCAGAGTTGCCTTATCCATACCATTAGTTTACCCCACCCTCCCTTTCATTTCTTTCTTTCCTTCTTTCCCCCCTCTGTAATGTATAGTTTTACTATTTCCGATTTCAACTTGCGGGTGCCAGGGGAGAGTTGGAAGATTCAAACCAAAGGCCGTTCCTTCAGCTTTTCACATGAGAAAATTGTTAGGCACATTAAAGTATTCCTGACTATGTTGCATTCCTTTGTTCAGAGTGAGTTTTGGGAACACATCCTTTTCTCATTATATTTCCATAAAATATACTTGATCTATTCTATTCTTAGACTACCTCTGATGTGGTCTGTGAATGGAGTACAGTATAAAAATATTGCTCTTTTTTTTTTAACGACAAAATGTTTCCATTTCTAAGATACGTTAGTGGGGGGGAATCACCATATAGCTCTCGATGAAAGTAAGATTGTATGTATGTATGTATGTATGTATCAGGGGCGTAGCAAGGTTGGAGTGGGCCCAGAGACAAGATTTTAAAATGGGCCCCTCACTGATATACACAAACACACTTCACAATATATACCTGTAGTGCACTCACACTCACATCCCCATTATGAATACGGTGAATATCTAGTTCACATTGAATCTAGTTTTTTTACTCTCTGCTACTGCTGATCTCCAAGAGACTCAACATAATTCATAGGGGGTGCAACACAGGTGCATGGGGAGTCATGTGACGTGCCTCTGGGGGCCCCCTCAAGGCAGTGGGGCCCCAAGACGACTGTCTCCCCTTGCCTAATGGTAGTTATGCCCCTGGTATGTATGTATAATATTTTGCTGAATGGTTTAGTGGAGCTCAGTCCAGATTAAGGGGAAATAAGCTTCTTATCTCTTCTTCTGGCTCCACCCTTAGACTGCCATTTAAAATTAATTCAGTAAGGGTGATGTGTGGAATCTATCAGTCACTTTAAAACTTTGGTAAGGGAAAGATGTACTTTAACACTGTTGGGATGTGGAACTTTTACCACAAAATATGAACTTAAATGTGACCCTGGGAAAAATTCAGGTGGTACCTGCAGAGAAAAATAACAGGGGAAAATAGATTAAAATTGTGAAAAGCAAGACATTTCCAGTTGCTGAAGAGGCAGTGCACTTTGCAGTTTAAATTTCAGCCCCTTAAGTAGATAAATATGCCTTGATTAGTTTTAGTAAATGGAGACAGAGTAAAGAAAAGATACTGCTGAAGAGAATAATGTGAATAGTGGGGGAAAGTGATTTGTTGTGCATGATCCACTATTCGAAAATGCTTTTAATGAGTTAAGTATTGTCAATGAAAACATTTTAATATATCTGTTCTAACATAAGTCACTGGAATTGAATACATTTATTTCCATGTTTATCTATTTATTTGTAGAAATTATGCTGTTTACCTGGAATTGCAATACTGAAGATGAAAAATAAAGAGCAAAAACATAAATGTACTGGCCCTTAGGGGAGGGCCACGTTTAGTGGCAAATAGAGATGTGCACAAAACCGGTTTTCCTGGTTTGGTGTGAGTTAGAACCAGTCTCGAACTGGGTGCCCCATCTCGAGTACCAGTTTGGTTGAGCCGACCTGTCATTTGGCTCAAGTTTGAACCATGCTCAAGCCAGTTCTAAAGGTTCAGCCATAGGGAATAATGGGGATTTGAACTGCCCCATTATTCCCCATGGGTAGCACCTAGGGGCACCAAAACAGGTTGTGTGGTAGGGCTCCATCGGTGACAACTACCCCCAACCTGCAAGCCAGTAGGAAATCAGGTAATCTTTTAGAAATTTTTGAATTTCTAAAGGTCGTTTCCCCCCCCCCACCATAGGGAATAATGGATTTAAAGCAGGCCCATTGTTCCCCATGGGTAGCACCTAGGTACTTCAAAGTGGATTGGGTGGCAGGGTCCCATTGGTGCCAACTACCACCCAACCCTCAAGGCAGTAGGGCACTCGGGTTATTTTTCTCAGGAATGTTTATGTGTTGTTGTTTCGCTGTTGCAACATAATTTTTTCATAGGGAATTCCTATGAAGAAGTTGTTTAGAATCTACACTGTGTATAGATCTACATGCTTCCATGACAAAGGTCACAGGTTCACTCCCTGGAATCTGCAGGTAGAATTGGAAGAGAAACCAATTGGAGAAACTAGTATTGTCTACACTGCTAGTCAGTGTAGACAGTACTGAGCTAGATGGACCAATGGTCTGATTCAATATAAGGCAGGTTTCTATGTTCCTAAGTCTTCCAAGTCTCAACCTGCATGGTGGCCATAAGGAAAGGAAGTGTCATGCATGACAAATCACAAGCAAACAGAAATAATGGTAATCAAATATGTGTTTAAAAGCCTAGCTGCACAGAATCAAGATGGTTAGAGGTCACAAAATACTTTGTGATCCTAGGCACCATTGACTTTCACATATAAGCTCTTGATGGCACTTGGAGAAAGGGTTAACCCTTTCTCCCTACCATGCTTCCAAATTGGATTGGGCTCTCCTATGGCTGCTGTTTAACTAGGGAGGAAAGCACACACTGATGCTAATAATAGCTTTGCTCCTAAGGCAAAGCGCCACAGTAGGTCCCAACTGGGACTGCAGTGATGGCAAAGAGTGAAAGCCCTTTCTCCCAGCCCCAATCAGAGCAAATAGCCTTTGCAGCTGTTTACATTTAAAAACAAAAAAATAAAGACACTAGTGATGCTATAGGTGTATCATCTAATTTGTTTGTTCATTTGTTTGTGCCTTTATTATATTTGTACACCACCCCAAATTTCTGTCTCTGGGCAGTTTACAGCAGCATAAACAAATTAAAACAGAAATTAAAACCTTAAAATAGTTTAAAACCAAAAGTCTAGTTAAAAAGCTTGGGTGAATAAATGAGTCTTTAGAGACTTTTTCAAGTTGTCAGAGATGGCAATGCTCTTATTTCATCAGGCAGTGCATTCCAGAGTCTTGGGGAGGCAACAGAGAAGGCTTATCCCTGTGTAGCCACCAGATGAGCTGGTGGCAACTGCAAATGAACCTCTCCAGATGATCTCAATGGGTGATGGGGCTCATAGTGAAGAAGTTGTTCTCTTAGATAGAAGGCCTGTATAGTAGGTTTGTGGACATTCTAGAACACACCCATCACCCTTCCTGCATTACATATTTTTTTTCTGATGGGGAGAACAGCAGAGAGAATTATGTATAAGCAGTAGGAATGAGAAGAAATTTAAAGCATAAATTCATACCAGCAGGGTTTCGCTTCAACAGGACTAGGACTTAGCAGCACACAGTTGTGATGGTCAGTTTATAGATAACTAGGGGTAAATATTAGGGCCATCACAGATTCCAGATTGGATTTGAATACAATCAGATCTAAAACCATAGGTATCATTACAGGTCCTTTATTTGTAATGGGGAATTCTTGTTGGATTCCCCTTTACAAGTATATCCAGCCTCGAGCCCCTCAAGCCAGGTCATGAGTCAGATATTCAAGTTGTGGGGCAGATCAGCTCAGTCCGGGCCTCAGACTGGGGCCCCCAGTTTGGTTCAAAGGAGAGTCTCTGAGCCAGTCCAGCTCAAACTCGAGCCGGATCGCACATCCCTGCTAAATGGTATCAGATAATTCTGGACTGAAATGGGCTTCCCTATTTTGGATCCAGATTATCTCTAATACCCTCAGGAATGGGCCATACTGGGACATTTCTGGAATTTGGAATCCAGTATTTCACAGCCCTAGTAGAAATGGAAGAAAAGCAGGTCTGACTAGGACTATTAAAAAGCAACTTCACTTCTGTAATTAGAGGGAGGCCAAAGTCACTTCTCTTGTACAGCAAAAGTGTTAGTTCAGAGACTAAAGAAAGAATGTGTCCAAATATGAATAGATATTTTTCTGCCTTCCATTTTCTTGGCTCTAGTCTGTTTTAGAGTCCAGACAAACATCAATAATCTGCCAGTACTTACAGTTTGGAATGTTATGGGTTTTTTAATATTATTATTATTGTTCCCTTTGCAAGTCTTTTCCAGAACATTTTTCTCAGAACATTTTGCTTAAGATTTCAGCTTCCCCTGCAGATTCTGTAGGATTGTTCAGCAATCATATGAAACCTACTCCTTCTTTCATACATTAATCTACAACCTCATAATACATTGACTATCACATAGTTTGAATCATATAATTCTGATTACTGTAATTTGTGCCAAAAATGGAGAAGAGCAAAAAACCAACTAGGACGATCATGTCAGGTGCCTGCAGGTGAAGTAAAGTTTAATAATCCAATAGCTCAAGCAAGTGAGTCAGCATATGTTGCAGTTAAAGGGGGGACGCATAGTATCACTCAGGGGCACAACAAGGTAATTTGGGCACCTGGAATGCCAAGTCATGAGCCCCCCACTCCTGTGCGAGGCCCTGCCAAAGATCTGCTTCCCCCCCTTTAAAAATCTTACTGTGGCCAAGAGGTGGCTGCAAGCCCCACAGGCTTGTGACGACCACTACTGTGCAGGCTCGCCTTGCAGTTGCTTAAAGATGCTGGCCCGAATGGATGGGGCCAACTTCTTGCCAGCTCCCACCCCACTGCCACCAGGGGAGAGGGGAGAAGGGAAAAGGACTGTGTCAGTGTTCCTGGGGGGAGGAATTCTCCAAGGCAAACATTCACCCTCCAGCACTAAATAATAGGCATGGGCACGGCCTCAGAGCTGGGGAAGGAGGGACGTTCATTCACTCCCTTCTTCTCCTATCAGTGGGAGCAAAAAGGTCTGAGCTCCTCTCTGGGAGACAGTCACACCAACAATGTCATGGCTGGGTATGCAACCCTATCTTGCGGGGGAGGGTAGGAACTCCCAACAGACTGCTCTGCTCCCACCACCACCACACCCACCCCTCAGCCATGGTAAGACTTTTTTAAAGCAGACCTTTGATGGGGTGGGTGAGGGGTGGCTCAGCTACCGGAGGCACCTGGTCCCAGCCATTTGGAGGCTCCCCCAGCCCTTGGAGGACCAGACTGGATCCCCAAGGTCTGGGGGTTAGTGCACCTCTGGTATCACTGTTACTAACACAAATGGCTATTGAAATAAAGTTATGTAAATGGTAGTCAATTTGAGTGGAGATAAAATTCTTCTCCTGCCCCAGACAAAGCTATATCTCAGACCCTGCAAAAGAGAAAAAACCTCCATATGACAATGGTGTGTAGGCCATTTACAAAACAAACCTTTTCACACCTAAACTCTTGAACATGATATTAGGCAGATAGGAATGCCAGTCCTTTTGAAAGTATTTCAATACCCTCTAGCTGCTGATAGCAAAACAGGTGCAGCACTCCCTTTGCAATTAGAGGAATTAAGCTGGCTCTAAAGCACCTGGGGTAGATGGATTTTCAGTAGAATAATACAAAGCATATTCAAAAATTCTGCTTCCCGGGTTATTGCCAGTCTTCTCTGAGACCCAGCATACATTATCTAGGGATATGTGGAACAATTTGGGTACAAAACAATTTGTACCCAAATCTGGCCAATTCGTGTGATTTGTAGACAAAACAAATCACCCCTGTCCTCAATTGCCCAGATTTGGGTACAAAACAAATCACCCCCAACTTGGATCAAAAAAATTCAGAGATTCAGACCTCCATTTTGTGGCAAAAGTGGGTTGGGTGGTAGTGCCCAATAGGTGGAAACTACCACCCAAATTTCAAAGAAATTGGGCAAAAGGGTGATTTTTAAAGAATTTTTGAAGTTTATGCATCTTTAACCTTTTCACCATAGCCTTATAGCTCCACCTGGGGGCCCCCAGGGTGGCCCATAGTGGGTTGTGGTGGATGGCAGTGCCCAATGGGTGGTAGTGGGTGGTAGTGCAAGGAAGCTACCACCCATATTTTCAAAGAAATTGGGCAAAGGGGTGATTTTAAAGTGATTTTTGAAGTTTACGCATCTTTAAGCTTTTCCCCATAGGGAATAATGGGGATTTCAGCAGCCTTAATTATAACTCTGCGGGGGGGGGGATCACCAAGGTGGCCCAGAGTGGGTTGTGGTGGGTAGTAGTGCCCCACCACAAGGAATTTAAAGAATTTCTGAAGTTTGTGCATCTTTAAATTTTTTCCTATAGGGAATAATGGGGGGTTTAAGCAGCCCCATAACTCAACTTGGAGGGCACCAGGGTGGCCCAGAGCAAGTGGTGGTGTAGTGCACATAGGGTTCCAACCACCCCCAAACCCACAAGCCCATGGGGCACTGGGTTTTGTTGTTTCTGAGGTGTCCTGGGAGTAGATACTTTGGTTGCAAATGAGAGTGGATTCATTGTTTGTCATTGAAAAACAACCACAGGCAAAGGGCAAATTGGTTCAAGCTGTCCTGGCAAATGAAAATGAGGAGGAGGAAGAGGAAGTTTATTGTTTATTTTGTGAATTCTGAAGGAAAGGAAAGGAAACGGAAATGTAAGAGTTAATAGAAAACAACTAGGGGTGGTCACTGATCCACTGGTGAGTGAATGGACTTATTTGCACTAAACTTTATTACACAGCATTTGCAAGCATGCAATCAAAGTAGCTACCAACAAAGAAGGTTTATTTTGCTTCTGGTCAGTTCCACCCACTCCCATGTTTAGGTTGCTTTGACACATAATTTTCTTGGGCAAATAGTGTTGTGACTGATTTTATATATGTTACTGAGGCTTAAGTAGAGCCCTTTCTCGGTCATTAAGACTTGTTTTTTGCTCTACATATCCTGCAGAGAGTAGACACTGTGAATTATATTGCAGACATAGTTGCTCATTCCTGGTCCTGCCAGGATTAGGGATGTGCGAACCAGTTCGAATTTGAACCGGTTTGAATTCAAACTGGGGTGGTTCGAAGGTTTGAATTCGAACCAAACCAGCCATCAGGTTCGAGCTGCAGGTTAGAATTAGAACCAAACAGGGGGTGGCTCAATCTGAACCAGTTAGAACTGGTTAGAGCCTCCAAAATTGAGTGGGGTAGTAGCTGGCACCCATGGGTACGTACCACCCAAACCCCAAAGCAATCGGACACTCCTGCGATTTGTTATGAATATTTGAAATATTTTAATTATTTTTCTCATAGGGTATAATGGGACCCAAACCAGCCCATTATCCCCTATTGTGGAGCACCTAGGGGCACAAAAGTGGGGTGGGTGGTAGGCACTCAAGGGTGCCTACCACCAAAAAACTCCAAGGCAATCGGACACTCCTTCGATTATTGGTGAATTTTTAAAGTATTTTTGAATTCTTCATAGGGAATAATGAGGATTGCAGAAAATGTATAGCTTCACGTCAGGGGGAAAGGGGTGTCCTAGAGCAGAGTGTGGTGGGTGGTAGTTCCCAAGGAGGGCAAGGAAGCTATCAGAATTATTTGAAAGGAATTGGGCAAAGGGCTGATTTTTAAGTGATTTTTGAAGTTTATGCATCTTTAAGGTTTTTCTCCATAAAGAAGCATGGAGTTGTCAGCAAATGTATAACTTCACATCAGGGGCAAAGGGGTGCCCTAGAGCAGAGTGTGGTGGGTGGTAGTGTCCAAGGGGGGCAAGGAAGCTATGAGAATTATTTGAAAGGAATTGGGCAAAGGGCTGATTTTTAAGTGATTTTTGAAGTTTATGTGTCTTTAAGGTTAGCAGATGAGTGTGGATTCATGGTTTGTCATTGATAATCTAATATGCTGCCAAGGAATCTACACTCAGAACACCTCAGAAAAAAACAAAACCCAGTACCCCATGGGTTAGCAACCCATGGGGGTGGTTGGCACCCTCTGTGCACTACACTACCACTTACTCTGGGCTACCCCAGCACCCCACAAGTTGCTTTAAGTTTTTTCTCCATAGGGAAGAATGGAGGTTTCAGCAGGCCCATAATTGCATTTGGGGTGATGGTGGCCCAGAGCAAAATTTGTTTATGCCCTCTTCAGCTTCCACCTCAGCCTTGGACCAAACTGAGTACTGATACTATTGGACCAATCCAACAAAATTATGTGCGTATTGTCACTGACTGTTATTCCTCTTACCCAGAAGCAATCATATTTCCAAACTTTTCTTCAGACACCATTATCAACACATTGCAAGAACATTTTGTTTGTTTGGGATATCCTTGTGAAATAGTTACTGATAATGTTCACCAGTGTGGGTTCCCTTACTGGACAGTTTTTCAACTCTTGTAGTAGATATTTTTTATAAAACTCTCAGGCTTTTTTCCACTGTGAAGGGAGGAACTAGACAACCAAATTGCCAAAGAATCTAATGGCATATTGCTGTTCTCTGCACAGGGCATCACAGGAGACACCGGTGAGATTGCTTCTGTCACATTGAGATTCGCATTAAACTTCCTGACCTTGGTATTCAGTGAGTGGTGGATTATACATATGTTAGGGACTAGCATCAACAGTACCTCCACAAGATGATACATTACATTGATGCCACCTCTAGAGTTAAGGACCATAGTTTGAAAGTTGAGGATCTGGTGTACATTGCTAATACTACTGCAGGACACAAACGTCCACTAACATATAGAAATGTTCACAATGTAATGGAGTAAATCAGATTCTTCCTTTGAGCTTGCAGCACCAAAGATGGCAGTGTTTTGATTAGAATGTCAAATATTTTAGAAAAATTCCATCTCAATCATAATGTGATGATTTAGCAGTCCCTACTAACTCCGATTTGCATACTCCTGTGATGCAGGATACTGAGGAATTCTCTTACAACAGTTACAACAGAACACAATATAAATCTCATATTTGTGACGTAGAATCTGCTCCAGAGAAGACTACCAGAAGTGGATGAGTTTTAAAAATAGAGTTATGTAGGTTTTGGTGGCATGTTAAGAAGATGTGTTCAGCTTTTTAAAATGTTGGATGTTCAGCTTTTTAAAAGTTGGATGTCTTTTATGTTTGTTTAATCTAAAAAAGGGAGGGATGTAGTACAGCTGCTTACAGAGTTTCCTGCATTACTGCATCTCTCAGCAGTGTGTGCAGCAGAGACAAGAAGTGGCATCAGAAATAGGAAGAAGCAGCACAGCCAGAAACGAAGGGATTAGTAAATGTGCTATGTTTAATGTAGTTGCTCACTAAAGACTTTAATACAATGTACATCTCTGTGGTATATGTTAAAGATTAAATGATAGTATACAACAACTACTATACCATAGCACTGTGCCGCAGTCATAGCTTTTTTTCTGGTGGAATGGAGTTCCATCACCTTTTTTCCTACTGGGAAAAGCTGCCAAGTTTCTTCCCAGCTTGGCTGGTTCCTTGCTTCCTCCCAGTGCCTCCTAGTGAAATTTTTCTCCCTCCCATCTTACACACTGAAGCAGAAGCATTTCTTGCCATGCACGGCTTCTTGCTTCCTTCCTCCCACTGCTGCCGTGCTCCTTCCCCCTGCATCATCATGGCCAGATCTTCAGTGCATGAAGCGCTTGCCCAGGAGAGAAACAAGGGAGAGACAGAAGGCTCTGTGGGGACCCTCTCTGGTCATAAGTGAGTGGAGGGCAAGAGAGAGGGGAAGAGTGAGAGAAAGAGGAGAAGGAAGAAATACGGCTGTGGAAGAGAGAGAGTGTATGGATGGTAAGGGAGGGTGAAGAGGGGTTCTGCTTTGGGGAAGCATTATGTTGCTTTGCAATTATTGATCTGATTATTAAATGTTAAAACTTTGTAGTGAACAATAACAAAAAGTTAAAATATTATTATATACAGAATTTCTGCTAAAAATGTGAGGGGAAACAACCTTTCCCTGAGCATATTCTGGTGTAGAAAATAGTTCATTCAACTAATTAAAGTGGCAGGATTGTCCATGCAAAATTTGGTATCTGCAGGTCATCGGGAGTATTTTAATAATTTTTATTTTCATTAATAATGAGATAATGGAATCAATAATTTTATTTACAATTGCGCCCCTCCCCCAAGAAATCATCAAGCATGAGTTCTGGTAGCTTTCCAGTACAGATGTGCACGGATCTGTCTGGAGGCCATTCTAAAGGCCTCTGGACCAGTCCAGACACGGGGCCGGTTTGGTGGTTTGGTGGGGGTGTAGACCTTGAAGGGCGAGGAGGGTGTACTCCTACAGCTTTTCTCCTGCCGACACACCTGGTTTTTTAATAGCATTTGGGGCGGCAGGGTTCCTTGGCAAAAGGCTTCATAAAGCCTGACTGCATGTAGGCATGTGGCGTGCGCACATCACACCTGCGTGTCGCATGCATACGTCACACACGCACAGTCTGATGTATGCACGCAATGCACATGCGCATGCAGAGTCAGGCTTTATAAAGCCTTTTGCTGAGGAACGGGGGAAGGGGTGGCAGGGAGGTACCCTGTCGCCCCAAATGCTTTAAAAAACAGGTGCGCCAGTGGGGAGGAAATGGCAGGAGGGGTAAGTACACCCTACTCCCCTTAAAGAGCCCCTTTACCCAGTGCCGGACCGTGGAGGTACTGTTCCGTGCACACCTCTACTTTCCAGTCCCAGAAAAAAGGGACTGGCCATATTTGTCATCCTGTGCACTTCCAGTAGCAAAGCAGAACGTTCACTATCATCATATAATTGCCTACAAGGATCCATGGGACAGAGGTTCCTAGTCATCTCAGTTCACTGAATTGGACAGGAGCTATAGGAAACCACAAGTCCCATGCAGTCTAACAGGAAATGATGCTCAGGAGCATCCAAGCTTAAGAATGAGGCCTGCAAGGCCTGTCTGGTCTCGTTCTCACCTGATGACAATAATAATATCACTCCTCTTACAATAATGCTTGGAAAATGAGGTGAACTGGCAAGGAGGGATGGAGGCAAGTCCTACAATGGAGGCAAGTCCTACAAGGTGTGTATCTGAACTTCTTCAGAAAAAAAGCATGGAAAGGCTGCTGGGCCTTTCCTCTGACTCCTGCCTGCCAGCCAGTGTTCTGGCAGTAAGGCCATTTGGAAGGCAAATGGGATATTGCAGTAGCAAAAACCACTACCTTCAGTGAGCCCTAGCATGAATAAAACTGAGGTAAGTAATGAACAGGGAAGAGTCCTAGCTTACAATTAGCATAGGGACAGAAACACAGAAAGTGTCAGTTTAGTGTTTATATTTATTTAAAATATTTCTTTAAATATTTAATCTTTAAATAAATAAATATTTATATTTATTTAAAATATTTCTGCGCTATACGTACTGTACACTGCTGTTCAGAGTGGCTTACAATAATAGCACATTACAACAATAAATACAACAATAAATAAAACAGCAGGATAAAATGACAGACAGAAGTAAAACCAACAGCAAGATAAAATGCCAGACAGTACTGAAATGGATTAAAACTGAAAACCCATTTAAAACCAGTTTTTAAATGCTTCTTTTAAAAGGCTAGTTTTCAGATTCTTTTTAAAACCTGTCAAGGAGGAAGAGTGATGAAGCACCCAGGGAAGGGCATTTCAAAGATGGGAAGCAACCACTAAGAAGGTTGCTGGTCCCACCAGCTATATCTGCACTACTGGTGGGGTGAAGAGCCAGCAATGAGGATCTGAGAGGATTTACATGGGTGAATGCGATCCAGTTCTGGTCCCAAGCCATGTAGGCTTTGAAGGTCAAGACCAGAATTTTGAACCATGTCCAGAAGCAAATGGGCAGCCACTGAAACTGCCGTGGCTTCATTCTCAACCAGCTAAAGCTTTAAAACCATCTTCAAAGGCAGTCCTACATAGGGCACATTGCAGTAACCCAAAATGGATATAATCAGTGCATGAAGCCAGATCCAGAAGCCAGATCTAGTTTTTTCAGGTAGGGTCACAGTTGGCATACCAGCCAAAGATGGTGAAAGGCATTCCTGATGCCAACGATGCTCAATAAAAAGGTACATCTACAAAAACAAAGTATGTACCTCAGCCCTTCCCCAAGCCCTTTCAGAATCAGTCCTAAATTGTGTGGAATGTGTTTCCCCTGATTAGATTGCCCCTATTTTGTCTTGGAACACCTTTTCAGCAGTGTCCTCGGTCGGCATCAAGAACCAGTGAGCTTAGGATTCCAACCTCCACTGTTTTTTCAGTGCTGTTCATTTCCCTCTGTACTGACCAAGTCCTAACGTATGTAAGCTGTTCCAACTGTGCACTTTCATCAGAAGGGTATTGCTTCACTAGCACAGCATCACCAGTGCATGGGAACTGGTGGACCAGAATACAACAAGGATAGGATGGTGCTGCTAATCAGAGTAAAACAAATCACTGTGGTATCATCAACCAATTACAATAACACTATCTATTTTGCAAATCCATTTCAGCAGCAGAAACCATTTATGGTGATGTCTGTAGCAAGATCAAAAGAAAATTAACCTATGGAATTCTTTGCCATGGGATGTGGTGATGGCCACCAGCTTGGATGGCTTTAAAAGGGGTTTAGACAGATTCATGGTGGACAGGTCTATCAATGGCTACTAGTCTGGTGGCTGTGGGCCATCTCCAGCCTCAGAGGCACAATGCCTCTCAATACCAGTTGCAGAGGAGAGAGGGCTTGCCTGTGGGCTCCCCAGAGGCATCTGGTGGGCCACTGTGTGAAACTGGATGTGGGACCAGATGGGCCTTGTGCCTGATCCAGCAGGGCTGTTCTTATGTTCTTATGGTGCACTCCAAAGATAGAGCTGTCGGTACCTATCAGTTGACTTGTCAAATACTGGGTTGCTGTAATCTTTTTATACATCTAAAAGCACTAAACGTCAGCCAATAAAATATGAAAATAATATCATGGAAAGTGACATAGAAATGGTTTTCACATATTAATCACAGAACTTTAACATGATCTTTAACACATTAAGAGTAAATTGTCTTTCATCAAACACTTTTTGGGGGAAAAATATAATATAAAACACACTGCATTTTTTTAAAGAAATGATCCTGCATTAATAAATACTGTATGTGTGGTGAGATCTTCCCAGGGAAGAGGCAATTTGATTTTTGAAGGAGAGATCTTGCCACATAACTGTTTCCATCATTCAGTGAGCTGGAGAGTTATTGCTATTTATGTATCTAGAAAGTAAATATTTGTCTCAATAGATTTTGATTTGGAGGTATCTGGCTTCTGGATTATATTCAGATTGGTTTTGCAGCTCTTTTCTCTTTGGGATAATTGTATTTGTATTTTAAGAGTATTTATGTCACTGGCAGCCGGTTCAGAGAGCCGGGCAGCTAATGTAGGTGGAGTCCCAGGGGTAACAAAAGCTGAGGCTAATGGTAGGTAATACTAGCAGTAGGCAGGTCCAACCCTGAGATAATTTAAGGAAAAGAGGGAGGGACAATAATCCGCTCATGGTTTTCTCCAATTGATCAATCTCCATAATTGAACCAAAAACCCCATCATTCCTACCAGTGCGTTGCAGCAACTACAGAACTATTAATTAATTAATTAGCAGCGGGCTATTTAGTGCTAACTTTGTCCCTTAGTTGATTGCAAGTAGAGGAATCATGTCTTTAGACTGGTAAATTGTGTTTTAGTGTAGAAAGTAGCAATGCCCTCTCTCTCTCTCTCAAGTCCCCATGCCTCTTCGTCCCCCTCAGTAGCTTCCTCCCTTCTTCTTTCAGCACAACCTCAATTTCTCCCCCGTTCCAACCTCATATGTTACTCAAATCTTTTTTTAAAAATAGTCATTTACTAAATATTTCTCATTTCAATATGGAAATTTCTTGAAGCACTAACTAGAGCATACTAGCTAGCATTTCTAGACTGGACTACAAAAATGGTTATGTGAAGAAAATAGTCTACTGCCATACCCTCAGCCTACACAGGCAGCCATGTGCTGTGACGACGGCACGAGCCTCATCTTTTTCTTGGCTTCATTTTCTTCATTCTCAGCTTCTTCTGACCCACCTTTCAGTTTGCTAAGGTAGGGCTTCATAGATTGCTCCAGTCTACAGCAAGGTTAAAAGTTCATTTATAACCACTTCTCCTCCATGCTTAGGAAAAGGTCCTAGGGCCTGAGGATACCTGATACAGCCACCTTGCAGAAATTAGGCAGGTCTAGATCTCATCAGTGCCTAGTAACCCACTATGGTGGAAGAAGGGTGGAATATAAATAAATAAACAGAGACCAGTCACCTTCTTAACCCCTCTTCCTTACCAGTCTCCTCTCACATTTCTTCCCCAAATACTTTGTAGCAGGTGACTACTGCAAATGCTCTTATTAAGCAGTCCTGCGTAACCAGCTTCTCCTAATGCCTGTGAACATTCTATGCCTAATTCTCCCTTGCTGAGTGATATATAAAAGCTAGCTAATCACATTTGTAACCTACCATTTCTCCAGGAAACTTAGAATGGCTGTTTAGCTTCACAACACTTTCTGTGGCAAGTTAGGTTAGATATAGTGACTTCCTCAAGGCTACCGAGCAAGCTGAATGAGCAAGAAGGGATTTGAATCTGCATTTCTCCTACCCAAGCCACCTAGACTGGTTATCTAGCAATCTTTGGCCACATTCAGACGTAACACTGAACCCACAGTTCTGTGCCTCCCTCCCCCCGCTCTCCCTTCAGAATTCAGACGTCATGGAAAGTTCCCTCTTTGCAGTCTCGCTGACTGCAGAAGGAGGGGGAACTGGCTGCCTGGGCTTCCTTCATGACTGAAGGACAGCCCTGGCAGCCAATAGCAGCTGGAGTGAGAAACGAGTTTCCTCCCTCAACTCCAGTTGTGAAAGAGCCCGACTGCAGAGCCACATTCAGATGTAATGCTTGCACTGCAGGACCAGAGTTGAAGGCAGTGAAACCTACTACAAACTGAAGGTACAGACCAGAGTTGGGGAGGAAAACCGTGGGTCCATTTTTCAGCAGAACTGTGGTTGTCCACATTCGGACGTACAGAAAATGAAATCAGAGGTCCCTTGACCTCTGGCTTCATGTTGCGTGAGAATGCAGCCTACAGAGTTAACCAATAGCAACTCTAAAACACATGACCATTTGTGAGGGAGAAGTACCTAAAGCTACTTACTGAAAAGCTGCAACTATTCAGTGTCGCTTACTTATTGAATCTCATAAAATAAATCTGCTGGTGGAAAAGAATGAACCGGTATGGTTTCCAGCAAATTGCTTTTGTTTTAAACACACAGTATCCTATGTCAGCATGCCAATGTGTCATGCCTGGTTACATTTGTCTTGTTGTGTTAAAATTATGTTACTGACATAAGCAGGCTGGGTGCCTTTCCTCCATCACATTTGCCAGCCTACATTGGAGGAGTTGAGGGGTTTTTCTCTTTCTTTTGTAAAGAAAACAACTTAAAACAGGCGGCATTGCAAAGTTTAGGTTTCTTTGTCTATTATCTCTTAGCATTTGATATTAACATTACTGCCTGAATCTGTACATGTTTACTCAGAAACAAGACCTACTGAGTTCAATGGGCCAACCCCCTAAGGAATATGCATATGATTGCCACCCTAATCAATGAGACAGAACTTTATTGGCTAAAGGGTTTTTACTTCTTTTGTCCAGACCCAGCTAGGGGCTTTATATACAAGGAAAAAGACTTCTGTGCATAGCTGCTTATATGGATGCAGAAATACAGTGTAAATAGAAGCCTGTGTGTTATGACCCAGCTCAACCTAGCAGCCAGAGCTGCATGCATGCAGGCCCAGCTCTAGAACCGTGACTTTGGGGGCCTTCAGGCAAAGCACCCTCAGTGGGAGTCTGTTAATCCAGATAACTACCTCCTTCTCCTCCTATTCAACACACAGTGGCACTCTTACCCCAGAATTTGGGGGGCCCCAGGGGGTGGGGAGGCCCTGAACTTCGGCCTCCAAATCCTTGAGATTTGGGGGCCGAAGTCCAGGGCCTCCCCACCCCCCTGCCCCCCACCCCCAAATCCTCCTTAGTCTGTCCTGGGTGGTATGGTCACCACTGGCCTGCACTGCACCAGGTGGCTGAGTGTGATTATGACCTCTGCCAGGTGCTTTAGAGACAGAGGATGAGGGAGTGGGGAAAGACATATGTGGGATGGGAAAATGTTAAGTTGTGTGTTGAAATGTTTCTGCTAATGCATATTTGCACAGATATGCTTGTTTTATAGTCTTACCTTCTTGTAAGTTCAGTGGAGAACCCTCAAGAACCCACATGTTAAAAATACTGCGTTTGTCATGAGGGGTGTGTGTGTGTGTGTGTAGATGATGCTTTAACTTCCAGTAGGGATGTGCACGAATTGGTTCAGCACTCCTTTTCTGGAGCGCCGAACCGGTTCAAAAGTCCTGCATTTGGGCCAGTTCAGAGGCGGGGGTCCTTTAAGGGGCAGGGAGGGTGCCCTTACCTGCCCAAACACTTTCCCCCCACTGGTGCTCTTCCCAAAAGCGTTGCTGTGAGGCTGCAGCAAACCTTCCTGCAGCCCCGGTCAGCATCGTACTGGAAATGGCCAATATGTGTGTGTGTGCCGTGCACATGCACTTTGGCCATTTCGGGTACAATACTGACTGGGGCTGCAGGGAGGTATGCTGCAGCCCTGTGCCAATGCTTTTGGGGAGAGCGCCCATGGGAGGAAAGCAGTGGGGCAGGTAAGGGCACCCTCCCTGCCCCTTAAAGAACCTTCCTCACCTCCTGGGAGGGGCATGAACTGGTTTGTACACATCCCTAACTTGCAGTGGGGTGGGGGCTCCAAAGGCCTTTAGGTCCAGGCTCCAAAATTACCTAGGTGCACCTCTGCCAACACAGCTTGCAAGAAGTGAAGGCCTTGAAAGGTTTGCAAGGAGTGTGAGAATAGGTGCTGCTTGCAAAGTTTTCAAGTGTCAGATCAGTCTCAAAGAGCTGCTCTGATGGCAGTGGCAAGGGGCACCTTGCCACCCCAAAAATCTACCACCTGAGGTGACCACTTCACTTTGCCTCATGAATGGGCTGTACCACATCATTCAACTTTCCAGGAAAGGATTGGGGGGGGGTCATGGCTGTCCTTAGAGAGCCCTGGCGGGGTGCGGGGCCTGGAGCAAATCAGCCAGTGCAGGGCTCCCTTCCAGTTAATTATAGTGGGAGTTAAAAGAGCGGGACCTGGGGTGGTCGCCCTGCTTGCTATGCCCTAAGGACAGCCCTGGGGGTGGCTTCAGTGCCCCCGTTCCATTCACTGCCAACAGGCTAATTGGTATGTTTCTGTCTTCTTTTACCAGGCTATATGTTCTCAGCTCGTGCAGCTATACACTTAATCTGTTGGATCATGAGCTACCCAATGAGTCCTCAGCAGAGGAGTCTGGATTTTATTCCAATATTTTTCAGCCCGAGTCCAAATCTTTGTCCCATGTACCCTATTTATAGCACTTGATAAATTGTACGAGGGTAACAGAAAAGCATACCACAGATTACTTAGACTTGAGAAAATTCAGCCGAGTAGGGCCTGACAACAGTTATGCAAGGATGCTGGAAAAGTGATTTTTGTACATCTCAGAACTACTATGACTCATGTTTGGAAACAAGCATTTCCAAGAAGAGTAAGTGTGGCATTCATCATGTGTAATAGGTAGACTGAGTGTAACTTCCAGCTAAGCTGTTGCGGGGTTCTGGCTGTTGTTGTTGTTAATTGTACAGCACCTAAGAAAACATTAGGCACTTTATAAAGAATAATTATAGGAATAATAAATTATTTTATTTATTTATTAGAATATATTAATTATTTTCCTTGCTGTCCCAAGGCAATGTACACAATAAAAACTAAAATAAAACAGAAATAAAATATACGAATTTAAAAAAACACGAATATAAAAGTAGTGTTAATATTCAGAGGTTCTAAAAGCAACTTAAAAGCAGATGATCCCAAACACTAAGCTACTTGAATATTAAAAGCCAAAGTAAAAAGCCAGGTCTTTGGCCACCATACTCCTAAGCTTTCCAGGTTGTCACAGCCCAATGCAATGGGCCCTGGTGTTTTTCTAGTGCCAGTGGCTGCGGGAAGCTTAGGACCCCCTGAAGCAGCTCCTGAACTTTTAGCATCCATTACAAAAGCAGTGGCAGCTCCTAAAACTTCAGGAGCCTCAGCAGTCAGGACTCCTAAAGTTTCCTCAGCCACTGTGCACTATGAAAACATAATGGCCCGGTGACAGGCATAGGTTTGTTATGTCTTAAAAGGGCCAGTGGCTGAGGAAACTTCAGGAGTCCCTGCTGTGGCTCCTAGAGCTTTGAGAGCCACAAAACTTGCGGCTCCTGGTGTTTTGGGGGAACCAACACCCTGAGTGGCAAGAGACCAGGTGGGGTGGACCAGAGGACCAAGGGTGGGCAAAAGGCAAGAGAGGTTGCAGGAGAGCAGGTGGGGAGGAACCAGGGGGCTGGGGTGGGGAAGAGGCTTCCCAGGTGGCAGCCCCTGGTAGTGAGTGGCTCGTGTTCCTTGAACACATCTGCTCAATTATAGCTCTGTCCCTAATCTGTGCTCTGAATGATAACACTCTAGCCACAACATTTTGCACTAGCTGGCTCCTGAATACCCTTCAAGGGTAGCCCCACAGACAACACATAACGATAATCCAAATGTGATGAGACTGGTAACATCCAGTTTGAACTACTGCAATGCACTCTACGTGGGGCTGCCCTTAAAGACAGTTTGGAAGCTTCAGATAGTCCAGAATGCTGCTGCAAGGATGCTCGTGGGGGCAAGTCGCTTCATGAGTGTCATACCCATCCTGCAGTGGCTTCATTGGTTACTGATCTGCTTCTGGGCTAGATTCAAGGTGCTGGTCTTGACTTTTAAAGTTCTACATGGCTTGGGGCCAGGGTACCTGCCGGACTGCTTTCGCCCATATGAACCTGTCAGGGTCCTCCGCTCATAATCTCAGGCCCTGCTCATGGCCTTGCCACTAACAGATATCTGGCTGTTGGGGACTAGGAACAGGGCCTTTTCGGTTGTGGCCCCTCGGTTTTGGAATTCCCTCCCTGAAGAGCTTTGCCATGCTCCCTCCCTCAGCACTTTTAAAAAACAACTAAAACATATCTTTTTAAAGAGGCTTTTTAATGCTCTATCTTTGGCTGTATCTAGTAGGTTTTTTAGTCTTTAGTTTTTCATTTTTATAATTCTCAATTATTCGCTTTTAAAATAACTTTAATTTGAAACTTGATTCTGATTGTGGTTTTAGTCTGGGCTTTTAACTTGTTTATTTTATTTTATTTTATTTTATTTTATTTTAATGTATGTATGTATGTATGTATGTATGTATGTATGTATTTATTCGATTTCTATACTACCCTTCCAAAAATGGCTCAGGGCGGTTTACACAGAGTAGACCAAAGAGGCACCTTTTACCGTGGTGATTCTCTTTATTTAGCAGGGGGAGAGTAACTGGCCTATCCACCCCCAGCACAGTACTTCCAGTGACAGCTGCTGGTGTCTATCTTATGTTTCATTTTAGAATGTGAGCCCTTTGGGGACAGGGAGCCATCTTATTTATTTGTTATTTCTCTGTGTAAACCACCCTGATCCATTTTTGGAAGGGCGGTATAGAAATCGAAGAAATAAGAAGAAGAAGAAGAAGAAGAAGAAGAAGAAGAAGAAGAAGAAGAAGAAGAAGAAGAAGAAGAAGAAGAAGAAGAAGCATCCCTGTCCCCAGAGGGCTCACAATCTAAAAAGAAACATAAGATAGACACCAGCAACAGTCACTGGAGGTACTGTGCTGGGGGTGGATAGGGCCAGTTACCCTCCCCCTGCTAAATAAAGAGAATCACCACATTAAAAGGTGCCTCTTTGCCAAGTTAGCAGGGGTTTACTTAATTTGGTTAATTTTATTGGTTTTATTTTACATGGTATCTATTTTATTGTTGTGAGCTGCCCCAAGCAGTAGTATACTGGAGGGGCGGTGTAAAAATATTTTAAACAATAATAATAAAATAATAACTAGATTATAAATAACTGTGGCCAGATCTACTAGCTCAATATAAGGCTGCAGCTGGCAGACTAGCCAAAGATGTGCCAAGGTACTTGTGTGGTCACAGCCACCACCTGGACCTCCAAGAACAAAGCTGGATCCAGGAGCAACCTCAAGCCTGCTCTTTCAAAAGGAGTGCAACCACATCTCAGCACAACTGGCAACACAACTCATCTTCTCATTCTAGAACTTCAACCTATTATTGGCACACAGTTGAATTTAAAAGCAAGTTCTGGGATTTAGCCAATAAGAAAGGATTTTACTGAGGGTCAGGAATTCTTAACCCCTTTCTCTGCCCATCACGTCTCATACATGTTTAGAAACTCGTGAGAAGAAAAGTGGTTGCTAGAGGCCAATTTTGATTGGAGAATTGGTAGCTGAGAAAGGTTAAGTGCACACACTCCATAATGACTCCCGGATCCTTCCTCATGAAACTCCCTTTCTTTTAAACAAGGTGTCAGGGTTCTGTTGCACACATTTGCATGTAATGTGTAGTTAGCCTCTCAATTTCTATATACATAGATGGATATAGATATAGATGTTGGCATGTAATTTATACAAAATACAAGTAAAAACTATTACATTTTAAACAGGAACAGGATGATGTTGCCAAATTGTATGATGATACTGACTTTTCTTCTTTTAAAAACATCTGTCTTCCCTGCTAACACTGTCATTCAAACACTGTGATTATCCTGCATCCCTCTATTAAATCTGCTTTTAGACATTCTCAGATACTGATGTTAATGTCACAAGACTTTAAATATTATAAGGTTTAAATGTTGTCAGAGCAATTTTCCTTTGCTTTCTTCCATGGATTTCCTTGCCTGTCAACTCACTAAACTAAACTTACATTGGGATACTTAGATATTGTCAGCATGTACTAACAACAACCTGGGTTTTGCAAATATGAGTTACTGCAGTGTTTTAGTAGCAATATTCCAGTGCAACTTGGAATTCGATCAGTATTAGAGATTCAGATAGATATGGTGGGGAAAGTGATGCTCTGATTTATTTAGTCTTTTAATATCAAGGACATTTTGGTCCATAGTTGAGCTTTCCCAAAGAATTTATACCAAACTAACTTGCAAAAATTATATATGAATGCAAAATATTTTTTGAAAAGTAGCAAAACAAATAGAAACAAACAGGAATCTAAAAATATGATAACAGTGCCTTTTGATCCCCACCCCCATCTTCCAAACAGTTTATCTTTTTTTTCAAATTCTTGTTCCTCTTTTGTGCCATATGACAGTTCCTTGTGCCACATGCATGGGGAAAGTGAAAACAGTTCTACAGGGCAGGTATAAGACTTTAGGTGCATTTGTGACCCTTCTATCTTTCCACTAAAACAGATGAGCAGGAGTCCCAGATTATGTTCACAGATATACTGTCTCAGACTACAGGGGGGAGGGTGGGGACCATAATTTCTCTACATCAAAAACATTTGAGCAGTTCTCTACATAAAATATGCACACCACTCAGACTAGGAAAAGCTAACCTATCTAGAACTTTCTCCCTCTGACATATATGCGTGCAAAGTGAATATTCCATGTGGGCACACATATCAATGTTTGTTCCTCCCACTAGTCATATGAAATGGTTCCACCCAGAAAAAGATTATTCTCATAGAGCTTTGGTCATGCCTTTTAGCTCTAGATTAACCACTGGTTCTTTCAAAATCTATTATTTACTCACCAAGTAGCTTCATACTCTCCGGGGAGGTGGCAGGGCTGATAAGTGACTCCCTGAGGGGAGCTGCTACCACTCTCTGTGGGGGGGGGAATGTCAATGCGAAGGGGCAATGTTTGAGGAGGGGCTGTAGCTCAGAGGCGAAACATATGGTTTGCATGCAAAATGAACCAGGTGGAGTCCCAGGAAAGGATGGGAAAGATCCCGGTCTAAAATTTGGAGAGCTGCTGCCAGGCAGTGTAGACAATACTGACCTAAATGAACCAGTATAAGGCAGCTTCATGATGCTGTGACTGACAGATTCCTTCAAAACACGTGCAAAATTTTGTGTATTAAAACAATACAATTCATAAGCTCTAAGATCCAAACCATGAACTGTTGTTGTTGTTATTTTATTGGCCACCCACATTCCGTGCAGGCTAAGGCAGGCAGTGCCTTCACTATGGCATGTGTCTAAACTTTACCCACACTGTTCCAGAACAGCCCTGTTTCACTGCAAATTGAAGCTGTGGAAGCAGCTTCCCAGCTTCCCATTATTTTCAACAGACATCACATCACACAACTGTACACACAAAACTTTAAGCTGAACTGCCTGTGTTAGGTTGCACTGAATGTGGAAGAAGAAAGAGGAGGAGAAGAACGAGAAGGAGAAGGAGAAGGAGAAGAAGAAGAAGAATTGGTTGAAGTTAAGAAAAAGTTAAGGAGAGCCCTGCTGGATCAGGCCCCAGGCCCATCTAGTCCAGCATCCTGATTCGCACAGTGGCCCACCAGATGCTGCTGGAAGCCACAGGCAGGAGTTGAGGGCCTGCCCTCTCTCCTGCTGTTACTCCTCTGCAACTGGTACTCAGAGGCATCCTGCCTTTGAGGCTGGAGGTGGCCTATAGACTTCCGACTAGTAGCCATTGATAGACCTCTCCTCCATGAAGATATCCAAACCCTTCTCAAGTTGAAGTTGGTTGTTGTTCTGCCTACGTACATTGTTAAGAACTGAGCATTCAGTGAACCTGCGGTTCTCTTGCCCATCCCCCTATGCATTCCCAGACGAGCCAGAACTGCGGTCTCAGAGCCTGCAAGGGGACAGAAACTGGCTGCACAGGCTTTCTGAGACCAAGGAAGGAAAACTGTTTCAGCCAATTGAATTTCAGTAGTGGCAGAAGCTTCCTTGCTTAACTCTGGTTTGGGCAAGGCCTATAACACCAAAAGAAAATGGAGGCTGAAATAATACAATTTCCAATCATTTTAGAGCAAACTTTTCAAAATGTTATAATCCATAGAGCCATTTGTTTCCCACAAATGTTCAGAAAAGCTGACTCATACATTCAGAAACATCTCTGGGCACCTTAATTTTATCTGCATGTTCTCTTACTAGCCATGCTTACAATGGAAAACATGAGAATCCTGAGAAGATTACTTTTTCAAAGCTTGTGGTCTCATGTTTTTTTTTCATTTGTTTTGTTTTTGCAGTGTTTATAGCTCTATTTTTAATAAGTCTTCATATATTTTAAAATGGCCCATTGTAGATAAAACCTTGAATAAGATCCTTCCCTGTTCCTAAATATTTTACGTTTCTCCCATGGAACAAATGGAAAGTCATCATTTTCTCTATTAATTTAGGAAGCTCATTCTCATAAACAAGAATTAGAGCGTAGGAGGTAGTAGTAAAGCCAGCTTTTGCTGAACATGAGAACCCACGGGACTCCTGCCTACCCAGCCCATTCAAACCTGGGTAGCTCAACTTTTAAACCTTGCTTTATACTGAGGTGGAGTTAAAATAGGAGCTGTCCTATCTTGGTCTTTGATTGTGTGGTCAAATTGCTGTTTTAAACAGTCCCCAGCAGCCCATTTTTGTCAGAGAGTGCTACAGCTAGAGTGGCCAAGCAGAGCAGAGCTGATGGTGCGCACAATCAGCTCTGCAGTGAGAGGCAGTGAGGGCTGCCTCTCTATGGAGAGCGCAATACATTCTGAGATACCTCCTTCGATTCTTGGAGGACCAAGCTCCCAGATTCTAAAATGGAAATCTCAGCTAAGTTATTCTTGTGTGCACTGGGTTTGCAGAGCCAAATGGGGTCTCTGCTTATCAGCAAGGATCAGTGTAGGAATCCTTTACTCCCCCGAAGGCTGCTGGGGGGCACGCCACTACAGCAAGAAGCTGCGTGTAGCAGCAGTGGAGCAGCTAAGGACCTGCTGTCCTCCCTTTTAGAGGTGCTGCTTGTTGCCCCCCACTCCCCCGGTTCCGTACTCCACTCAGTTCAGTGGACCCATGAACTGCTTTTGGTTTGAATCAGTGCACGAACCTTGATTCACGCACATCCCTATTATGGCTGGGGATTATGAGAGTTGCAGTCCAACAACATCTGGGGACTCAAGTTTGAGAACCACTTATCTAAAAAATAAGATGACATATACAATTTAGAGATGCACACTGTAGTTTGGCTTTTGGAACAGCTTCTGTGTAATAGGACTTTTCGGAAGAAAACTTAAAAGCCTCAGTCTGGAATCAAGCTTGTTTTTCCAACAATATTCCCTGGTTCATGTATTTGTGGCCTTCCAAAAAATTAAAAATAATAAACATCTTAGACTCGCTGCCTCTGTAGCTGGACAGGTTTCCCACAGTTGAATCCTTTGATGATACTCTCTGGACTTTCTATTTTAAGAACCTTTATCTTTCTTTGTCTCTCTGGAGGCCAGCTTCTTAGGTCTCCTGCCAGTCTTCCTCTTGGCCACCTTCTCGCTTGTATTCTTGGCCTTAGCTTCTGGTCTGCAGAATCCTTGTCTTCTTCGTTGCTAGGCTTTCTCCACTTCCAGTGCCATGCATTCTCTTAGGGTTGCCAGGAGTCCTCTTTCTCTCCTTCAGCTGCCAAACTATTTAATCTGACAGGCCTTTGCCTCAAGTGATGCCAAAGCATTTCCCCATTTGCCAGTTCTTTGGGCAAATTGTCAAGAGCATGCCGATTCCTGGCATGTGAGCACAGGCAAACACTGAGATAGTTTTCAACCACAAGTGTAGCGGAATAAGCAGGTCCATAACGCCATGATATTGGGACTGGTCGGGCATGGGCAAATACATTTTTTAAAAAAACAAGGCATAACTATTAATGATTCATTGTTCTAAAATCAAGCTTCTTTCAGAAACAGTTAGGTTTACAATAGTCTTATACCCTAACAGCCAATTACTTTTTTAAAATTCCCATGAATTGAGAACTAAGACAGCCAGTTAAGGGAACTGTAAATGCATATCCATACTTAATGGCACCTTTTAGCAGGGGGAGAGTAACTGGCCCTATGCACCCCAGCACAGTACCTCCAATGACTGTTGCTTGTGTCTATCTTATGTTTCTTTTTAGATTATGAGCCCTTTGGGGACAGGGAACCATCTTATTTATGTATTATTTCTCTGTGTAAACAGCCCTGGGCCACTTTTGGAAGGGTGGTGTAGAAATAGAATGAAGAAGAAGAAGAAGAAGAAGAAGAAGAAGAAGAAGAAGAAGAAGAAGAAGAAGAAGAAGAAGAAGAAGAAGAAGAAGACAGCTTAAATGAATTCCCTCTTCCTAGGGTACTGTGGAAATTTAACACCTGTAAGGAAAGTTCTAACAGCCTTGTTCGGCAAAAGGCTGTGTTTCATATTACTTGTGCCAGGCGCCTAAGTAACCAACTACGCCACTTGAACCATAAAATGTCATTTTGGTGAAGATGTTCTGAGGCTTTGCCACATGCATCAGACTGCCCCTGGAGTCCTGTCCCATATCCACCACCAGGCACTTACTTTCTTTAAATAATAACAAAAATGTATTTTAATATTAAGTAATAAACATATTATTTCAAAAGAGAAATCTCTATCTCGTTCAACACCTTCTCTTCTGATATAGGAGATATATCTACCATAATTTCCTTAAGAAATTTGATTTAACCCTTTCCAGAACAGAAGCAGGTAACCTCCTGCTTCTGAAGAATTCTTAAACAGCTTTGCCCTGCAGTATCTGTCTGTTATACAGCAGCTCCCCTTTCAACCTACATTATCATTTCACTGCAATTATTTCTGGGTTGACAAAAGTGAGTCCCAGTAAACCCTTCCATCTTTAGAACACTGTTTCTTTAGTACAGGGCCCTGGCTTTATCATAAAAAAGCACCCCCTCTCTGTGGAGAGGGGAAGCATAACATAGCTTTCCTTGTCTCCAGATGCCTACATTGCACATGCATTCAATCGCAGCAACTTTAGGACACAAGTATTGTACTACTTTATGAGTTAATATTATATTCCATATTGTATATAAACATTTTTGGTCTGTATTTAAGCACACAAATGCATGTGTATGGGGAATGTATCACACATCATACGCTATAATGTAGTATATATTTGAGAAACAACAGCTTCCAATTTAAATAATAAAACACCCTCCAGCTGAAAGGAATTCTCCCATTACAGTATGTTAAAAAATAACCTATTTCTATTGTGGTCAGTTGCCTAGAAAGATTTTTTAAAAGGGAAGAAAGAAAGAAGGAATCTGTCCTTGAGAGGGGGGCTTCTTTCTTTTTTGCTAGATTATTTTAAACAAAATAAACACACCTAAGTCCATACATATTACATTCTATACATTCGAGGTGAACTCAGATTGAGAGATCATTTCAGAAATATTCATCAAGCTATGTATTTACTTACATAAATGTGGTTGTATAAAAAAGTACAACAGGAATGCATTCAGAATTGGCTTATGTAATTTTCTTCTGGCAAGCCACCATATAAAACAGGGGCGTCATGGCGCCACCAGAATTCTAAATTGTGGTAGAGAATCCTCAGTACACATGGCATTAATCTTTGTCCATTGCAGAGAGACACATTTGCTTGCATTACTAGGCTGTGTCTAAAAATGAAGATGTTGAATTACAATGGTAGTTTAAATAACACTATGATTAAAACGATAGCTTCAGTCTGAGTAGATCTCCACACACAGAAAAAACCCCAAACACCCACTTTTGTGTAATACAAATGTCACAGGTTTGTTTGCTTTTTTTCATTAATGATCATCATTGCAAAAGTACAGTGAAATATATCACTAATGGATTAATAATAGAGCACACAATTCATATTTTTCACATTGGACAGGATGCAGATCACTGAGTCGTTTTTAAAACAGATACTTATAATTAGCAAACCCATTGGTATTTCATTCTATTTATTCTAGGTTGATCACAGGACTTTGGGGATCTCATTATAACTTATCAGTTTATGTTCCCCAAGTGACTCAAAATGCTTAGCTATCTTTTGATATCTTACTATTCAATACATTCTTAATTTAATGCATTTGGTTTCCTTTTTTCCAAACTGACATGGAGTAGAAATGCTACTATAATAATTTTAAAATGACAGTCCATCTCTGTTTTGTTGTGCCCCTCTGTACAGGTAGGAAGGAAGGAAGGAAGGGTGGAGTACCATTTTTGACAGGAACATAAAAGACATACAACACAGATGAGATGAACTGAGCTCCTCACTCTTCTTGGTCAGTCTCCCTCTTCCTTGATTGAGAGATCCAGTAGAGCCTCTGCAGTAACCAAGGAGCCAGGCTTTAAAGGCAAAAGTAACAACATTTTAAAAAAAACCATGGTAGAAGAGGATTTGTTGTTCACAGGCAATGTTCTTCTGCATGATACCCACCACACCTTAAGGTCATCAAAAGAGGTCCATCTCGGGATGCTGCTAGCTTATTTGGCGATGACTCAGGAATGGGACTTATCTGTAGTTGCTCCTGGGCTATGGGACATGCTCCCTATAGAGGTTCATGGTTTAATATCTTTACCAGCCTTTTTAAAAGCCCTGAAGACAAATTTTTAAGACAGGCTTTTAGTAATCTTTGAATGTTTTGAATTGTTTTGAATTGTTCTAATAGTTTATTTTATTTGTTTCTGTTGTGTTTAGTTTTGTGAACTGCATAGAGCCTTTGGAGTCAGGTGGTATATAAATCAAATGAATAAATGGATGGATGGATGAATGAATGAATGAATGAATAAATAAATAAATCAAAAGCAGCTCTTTCAAACAATGACTGCCCAGTTCACTTCAGTGTTAAGGAATATTCCGTGCACTTAAATATTTTGTTTGTATACTCGTTCGGATTTTGCCATGGACATTGTCTCAGTTCTTTATATGGGGCATGCTTGTATATATTTGAATGTTTCCATGTACTGGTTTGGGGGTGGAGTCACTGAAGCTATTCACACAACCAGGAGAAATCGTGCTAAAGGAGCCTAGCCCGATTTCTCCAGGAGCATGGGTCCCGGCAGCAAACCACCTATAGTACCCCTTTCCTTAAACGTGGTTAGCGGAACTAGTGCTCTGCTAACCCCATTTGGTTGCTCGTGTGCTGCCACAGCATGGCTCTGCGCCACAACAACACTTGAGGACACCCCCACCGGGAGGCTGCAAGCAGCCTCCCAGGCTCAGGGGTCTCTCCAGTTTGGCTCACATGGGGCATCCTGGGACTCCCGGGGACTGTGCAGCCCCCGATCCCCGTAGCCCCCGCCATCTCCATGAGGGAGCCAGCAGCCATATGGACGGCCGATCCAGCTGCCCAGCTGCAAGTGGCTGCTCGTCTGTGGGGAGAGCAGGCCCACTCTCCCCTCAAATCTGACAGAAGCTCATCTCATGTATTGTGAGAAGAGCTTCACTGTGCTTGTTTGTTTCCTCCTCACTTGCTGTCTTGAATTCAAACTGAGAGGTTGTCCTCTCTCTGCATAATAGTCTGTTTCTTGTTTTCTTAGCCTATGTTTTAGTTGCTGAACATACTTGTACTATCTTGTGTTCTGGAGGAACAAAGGCCAACAGAGAATGAAGAGAAACAGCGAGAATAGGATTCTGCAAACAAGCAAGCCATGGGACACATATCTCTGACTGTAAGTGATCAGTTAATTTACCATATAAAACAGTGGTTCCCATACTGGGAGCCCCCACATGTTGCTGAACTACAACTCCCATCAGCCCTAGCTACAATTTATTGTCATTGGAGCTGATGGGATTTGTAGTTCAGCAACATCTGGGGGCTCCCAATTTGGGAACCACTGATATAAAAGATAAAACAATTAAAGGAGGTCTTTCAACAAAGAACCATGAATATTCAAGTTTATCTGATGCTGCAGTTGTGTAACAAAATATTCAAAGAGGGAGAGAATCTGCAGGAGCACATATGCTCATTTTGGGGAATATTGAGAGATTAAGAACTGCAAGAGATAAATGAGGAGTGTGCACAAACCAATTCTGGCAGTTCATTTCAAGTTCGAGCCTAACTTGAAGCGGACTGCTGGACCACGAGCCTATGATATAATAGAGAGACTCAGTCGAGGATGGGAGATTGAGACAGAACCAGAGAACTCCAATTAAGAAGGCGAGATTGAGACAGAACCAGAGAGTTCCAGTCAAGAAGTCTTGGAACTCTGGGTAATCTTGGAGACCCAAGTTGGTCTCTGAATCATCTCAAAGAGACCATATTACTCCTATACTAAAAGAGCCACACTGGCTACCAATAAGTAAGGCAAAAAACAAGGTGCAGGGTATAACCTATAAAGCCCTAAACAGCTTCAGCCCTGGATATTTAAGAGAATGACTTCTTCATTACTTACTTACTTACTTATCATATTTTTATACTGCCTGATATGTACATCTCTAGGTGCGTTATGTGCCCCGAGATTCTGGAATGCACTCCCTGCTGAAATAAGTGCCTCCCCATCTCTGATTACTTTTGAAAAGCCTCTAAAGACTTTTAAAAAAACTTTTTAAACTGGACTTTAGTTTTTAATTGTTTTAACATTTTTATTTTCAATCTGTTTTATGTTGTAAACCACCCAGACAGACAGAAGTTTGGGGCAGTATACAAATTTGTTAAATAAATAAAGAAGAGGAGATTGATATGGAACAAGAAGTAAGATGCTCAAGTAGAGTTAATAAAGAGAGTCCACCTCAAAGATTGTCACTGGCAGCCAAAGAAGAGAAGATGCCAGAACCTACAGTTTGGCGCATGCCAGATTCAGAGACAGATAAATTGCTGCAATCCAGAAAAGAAAAGATTGCATCACACAATAAAACAAAATGGACTTGAAATTGAAGAACAAGAAAATGAGAAGGGGAATTTTGGGATTTTGCCATAGACATTGTCTTAGTTCTTTATATGGGGCATGATTGTGAATATTTGAATGTGTCTGTGTACTGGCTTGCGGGGTGGAGTGGCAGTGTTTGTCTGCTCTTTACTTGCTGTCCTAAATTCAAACTGAGAGGTTCTCCCTCTCTCTGCATAAGAGACTGTTAGCCTGTCTATTGTTTTCTCAGCCTGTGCTTTAATTAGTAATATCAGACTCTTGTTTCTCAGTTAAAGTTTTCTTCCTATTCAATTACCTACAGTAGATAAGTAATTTCTCTGCAACACTCTTCACCACTAACATATAAGTGAATGGGGAAGATCTTTCTCAAGCAAAGCTCCATATACACATAGAGCCTATGAAAATGAAAACTCAGATCATGGCCTGTCACTCTCATCTACTCTCCACTCATTCACTCTCATTCATATTTGTTCGATTATACAAAAGGATCTCCTGCACATATACATGCCTCATTCATTTTGGTGGAAAGGGCAATCTGCACATGCAGCAAAATAAAGGAAAAGGCCTTGTGGAGTCAAGGAATTCCACTAGCCTATCAAATAACCATACTGAATAGCAATGTTTGGACAAAAGTGAATAAATATTAGAAATCATATACTTGATAGCTGACATTTAGACTAACCAGGTGCTGATGTAGTGACACTGCGTATGAGCTATGAAGGAGTGGTGATTTTGTCAATCTCTCCCTTCCTCTGAAGCTGACTGCCACTCCCAAAAATATGTCTCTGAGGGTTGTGAAGCTCACAGGGACATATTTTCCAAACTCACAAGGTTTTCAGAAGGTAGGGGATATAGATTAAAATCAGTGCTCCTCCCCCCAGGACCAGCACAGTGTTAGCAGCACAAGTTCTGAGTTAGTCTGAATGTCAGCTGATGTGTTTATATGTTTGTAAGCATGATCTGCCAAAGAGAAAATCAGATAATTCAAGAGCATAACATCAAATATTGTAAATAAAATGGCACAATGGCACGTAATTCCAACTAGCACAGTAGCCTGAGGAGAAAAGTTGCCCACCAGCAAGTTATATGAATATACAAGACTTTCTGAAAAGGCTATTATTTTTAGTTTTCTAGAACAAAAAAGTTCTGAAGATTCACATGCAGAGTTTGTGCAAATTAATATGATGTCTTCCAGAGACAACACGTTCTCACACAAGCACTCAATAAGAAAAGGGCTGTTTACTCAGTTTACAGCCTTGAAATCACTTGGGATTGAGTTTCCAAAAAGGGATTTTTAGTTCTGCAAAAGAGCAAAAAACCCAACAATGATGGGAAGTGAAATTCTGTGTATTTTAAAGTTGTTTGGACATGACAGAATTGTCATCTAATGTCAAAGTATTAGCAGATACCTTTTTTCAGATGAATAAAATCTGTAATCACTTAGATAAGCGCTATATGCCTTTTTTGGCATTTAATCAAACAATGAAATCACATGCACATTTCCTGACACAAAAGACAAATGATGTAATAATCTGAAGGAGTTTCTTCATCTCCTTGGAACTTTGCATACTTGACTTGCTTTCCATATTTTGTGACTTTAAATGGTGGGAAAATTATATTAAAATGCTTGTAGCAGTTTCTCTAAACTAGCATCCTTTTTGTTTTATTGTATTTAATATAAAAGCAGCAATTATTTGATTTCAAAGTTATGAAAATATGTACCTTATGAGAAAACAAGCAATTTAAGCTTTAATTGGTGTCATTTTTCACAGAACTGGCAAGATCTTTGCATCCCTGGCATGTTGTTTTCTATAAAATTGCAGAGCTGCCTTCAATGAAGGTTTTACGAATGTATAAGTTGTTTCATGAAGGTAGGTAAAGGGATGCCTGGAAATGTAAGATTTCTTGTGGGGGGAGTTATTCACAAAAGATGCTTTTCATTTCGTTTAATGGAGCTTGTAACGGTTCTTGCTTCACAGGCAGAATTCCATCAGTTCTTCTGGAGAAGAATAGAAAAAGGATCTGTGAGAGAAACATATTTTTAAGAGGGGGGAAAGAACAAAATAGAACAAATTGTGGGGGGGGAAAGTATTTTTATTTAAGTACAGTAACATATGCGAATGAGGATTTTTTTTAAAAAAAAAATCACTAATTGATGCATAATATAAAGATGCTGATTTCATCCATAGGCCTGAGTCCTCACATCACTTTCTCCATAAAATTATGTATAGGACCCACTAAAACTTTTCCCCAGCCCGTACAGTATATTCCGGTATCGCCTGGGTTGATTGTTCCAGAGAAAAAAACATTGGTTGGCAGACCAAATAGGTCACATTAGGCCTTTGGGCTTATCTCTCTCTGCCTAAGAGTCAAATTAATTTTCACTATCTGTACCAAACCCTGAGTCAAAAAGCTCCTAAGCTAGTATTTATTCCCCATGCTCATTCCAGGAGGATGCCAACATTACTTCTCAGTGAGCCCAAACATCTTGGACCCAAGCTGGTATCTTACTCATCCATTTCTTAGCCTTAGTTCTGGGCAAATTGAAACTTTTGTTCTGTACTTCTTTTTTTGGCTAAGATCTGGTCCTTGCTTGCATCTCTAGACTGCAAAACCTTTGCTTCTTCATCAACCACATGCTTTTCCTGAAATAAAAATGTACTTGCTTTGTATAGTACTGTCCAAAGAGCCTTAGTTCACCTAGGCATAAGACTGGCCCTCTTAAATGTGCAGAACGTTCACAAAAGATCCAATGAAGATCTGGGCTATAATAGGACAGTTTTCTTCAGGGGACTAAGGCAAAGCCGTAAAAGAATGTTGTGCATTCCTGTGTGGTTATCAAGCTATTGGCATGCATGGAAGCCACCCATATGTGGCTAGCAAATGTGAGATGGGGAATTAATTACAACCATGGAAATCCATAAGGGCTGTGGTTATTCGGCCCCATGTGGAACGTGAAGTGGATTGGCATTTTAAGGGATAATGAGATGTGAAACTCCTGCCACACCCACTTTTGTGTTTAAGAAATGGAGCCCTGTGGATTTTGTATCCTGGTTTTTTGCCCAGAGCCAAATGTTATTCTCAGAACTTAAGTCAATTAAATACAGGCCTTGCTGGCTCAGAAAAGGACTGGTACCTTTAAACATGAGAGCATTCTACTCACAGGCTAGTCAACTTTCTGATTAATTGTGGCATATGGAATGACTACAGAGAATGTGGTCTCTGAAAACTGAATTTTTCAGAATGACGTTACTATTAACAGATGGTCCTTAACATTGCCAGACAGTCACATTGGTGTTGAATTATAACTTTCTGAAGCAGGGGCTTTCCCAGTCTCCTTCTCTCATATGGCTACAGAAATGATGGACAGCAGTAGAGTCAACTGCTGTCAAAACCAGAAATTATATTAATGCAAATCCATTTTTTAAAAAAGACCATTCATAATGTTTGGACCAATGCTCAGATCCGTTTTGCAACAATTCAGGAACTTTGATGTGCTTTGAGGGAATGCACCTTTGAACATATTGTTGGCTTTGGACTGAATACTGCAATTACAAAATCACTGTGTAGTACATAGGTCTTGCTGCGTCATATTGCTACATTACAAACTGTAACTAAGCGTAAAAACGTGCAACTGCACTTGCTTATATTCATTCTGTGCTACTCAAGGACTCTCCCTCTGTTGTCTTCCCATTATCAGTTCTCAGTTGTAAGCTCCTCAAGAGTACAGTGTTTATTTTTTGCTTGTGAAACTCTAAAAGGGTAAACTTAAGCACACTGCTGGCAGTATAATCCTCCCACCACTTCTAATTTCACAGTAACAGTAGTGGTACAGTATTACTGCAGCAAGTATGACTACAGCAGCAGTGTATTATGTTGTTGCTGCTGTTGCTCCTCCCCCTCCTCAACCTATTACTACTACTACCACTGATGATGATGATGATATGATGATGATGATGATGATGATGATGGAATTTATGTGCCAATAGTGTTATAGGGTTTTTTATGGAAACACAGAAATGACCCTTTTGACTTATTTTCACAGAGCCAATATGAGATGGTTTGGAGGCTAATCTTGATCCATATATATTCATTAATTATCCCAATTATTATCTTAACTTGTCCTTTATATTATTGAGTGAATACATGCAACGTAAAACTGGTATGAAAGCAGGCCCAGCTGTTCTGATCTAGGGACAAATTTGGCAATGTTCCTTTAAAGATCAGACTTTTTCAAGTAGGTTCCTTATGGTGGTTACAACACTGCATTGTGTGAAGCCTTAAATGAATCACCACCAATTACCATATAATTCTGCAAGTACCAGCAGCAGTTCCCTTTGTCGCATTCCATTATCCCTTTCCCCTAGAATTGTCATCAATTGTTCATCCACCTTTTATGGACTGTCCTGGTGACATTGCTATCAAATCATTGACATTCAGTGTTTTCTAATGTTGTCCCCTTCCCCACATTTTTTTCCTAAACCTGATTTGCTGCCATCGTTCGTTTTGCAATACAGTGCAATTGCAGCACCAGTCTGTTCAGTGTGAACAGGAGATTTTTAAGGGGGTACTCTTCATTTGATTGGAATTGTCCCATTTGCAGGATTCACTCACTTTATTTCTTCCTATTAATCAGTTGGAGGATAGTGATAAGTTGCCATTTAAATAGGGCCTTCTCTGTGGCTGCCCCAGGGCTCTGGAATACACTCCCTGCTGAAATAAGAGCATCTCCTTCTCTGTTTGCTTTTTGGAAGAACCTCAAGATGTACCTGTTTCCCCAGGCCTTTAACTGAAATTTAGATTTTAATATGTTTTTACTTATTGAGACATTTTTAACTGTTTTATATTGTTTTTATATTATGTTTTAACTTGTACACCGCCTGGAGATTTCTATATCAGGCAGTATAGAACTATGTTTAAATAAATGAATACTCTCTGAATTGCCCCAGTGTCTGTTTCTGTTCCTGCAGGTGGAGGGAGACTTTAATTCCTGGTTTCCTTCATTCCCACCCCACTTTCTTTCTGACAATGGACCAGTGTCATTTGATATTAAAAAGGGGAAGAGAAAAAGAATGAGTGGAAATCAGGAATTAAGCATCCTCTCCCCTATGGAACAGAAACTGACATGGCCAGTACAAAGAGATGATTGATCATTAATTCCCCAAATCCAGTCAAAAGGAAGCCACAGAATGGGCAGAACCTGCAAGGGAGACTCTTTAAAATAACATAGGAATGGTCCTCTGCTGAATGAGACTTACTTGTGATAAAACCTTATAGAAAGTTCTCAGACATGGGAAGGGCATGGGTGAATAACATGAAGTGATGTTTGGAAGCTCTTTTTTGATCCCACTGCCAGTTAATTATGAAAAAGCAATGCCTCAACTAAAGAGCTCTAATGTGGCACCAATGTGGGACTGGTGCAGAAGAACTTCTACATTTGAAATATCTGTATTCATATTTGTAAGCAATATTTAGCCTCCATATCCCTTCAGTTCTTTCTAGAGCAGCTGTAAAAGGCTAAATAAGGAACATGTGGATTTACAAATATAAAAATAACCTGGAGTTATATAATGCCCACTTGCTTTCATTGGTAGCTAGATATTTCCTGTCCATTTTTACCTTTGAAAATCTACCCCATAATTTTAAAGATATAACCATATAGCTGTACATTGAGGCTGAATTGGTATCACATATCATTTTACTTAGGTTTGGCTGACCTGAATTTGCAGTGGGCATTTCAATGATGGATGGTCTTGAAAATTCTGCCAAGCAAAATAAGTCTTATCATCAGCAAATCCTGGCTGGCTCTGTAGAAGTCAGTTTACTGAAATGGAAATCCAACATGATTAAGTAAAAACAGCAAAACCAAAATCTTTAGAAGCAAGCAATGTCCTAAATGATCTCTTAAGTGATTTTCATTCAGTACAACATATAAGCACAGACTATCCAAGGTAAACCAGACTTAGATAATAAGTACTAAGAAGTGCTTACAGATTAGGGATTTTCATGGCACCTTCAGTTATTTGAAATGTGGCCAGAAGCAGAAATATGTTACTCACCTTGCATTTCACAGCATCTTGTAAAGTCTGAAAAGGATGCTGCCTGTACATCTCCATGCATGTGGAGGACACATTTCCCAATAAATAAGAGCAAGCTCCTTTTTGGGATGTCTCAAAAGCAGCAGATGTACTGTTGCTGCGACTCATAATAAGATGATCAGGGAGAAGGTATTTGTCCAGACCATAACTCATAACAAAATAATATCCACAGAATGAGCATAACACACAACCCCAAAAGCACAAAACTTCATAAAAATAGCCATCTATGTATATTTAAAACAAAAGTAGTTCTCAATCAAAGCATCTTAGCAGACATTTTAGGCATTGCAATGCCTTAAATGTAATTTAAGCAGCATGTCTTTAGTTTAACATAAAAAGGTGAGAAATCATGAAATCTAAGGCCAAGGAAGAAGGGAAAGCATTATTTTAGCCCAGTGATTTTCTCCAGTGATGAGAATGGTACTGAGACACATTATAACACTAGACCATCACCTACACTGTAGCCATCTTGAAGCACTCAACATGGGACTACATGCAACTTACAGTAGATAATCATAAAAGGGGCAGGTAGTGTGTGTGTAGCCATGTACATGTTAACAGTCAACATGGGGCAATATATCTACTTCCAAACACTCATGAAATTAATCTGGGTGTCAACATTCACTAAATTTTGGACATCTTGACAACAATATATGCCAATGCCAGAAGCCTCCGAGCCAAGATGGGTGAGCTGGTGTGCTTGGTTGCTAACACAGAAATAGATATAGTGGGCATAACAGAAACATGGTGGAACAGTGAGAACCAGTGGGACACTGTTATCTCTGGCTATAAACTCTATAGAAAGCACAAGGAGGGGCACCTTGGAGGTGGAGTAGCACTGTATGTTAAAGAAGGGATAGAATCTAACAAGCTAGAAAACCTAAGTGGACTGGAGTCCTCCACAGAAACCCTGTGAGTAAGAATACAAGGCCTGAAAGGAAACGAGCTACTGGGGACGTGCTATCGCCCTCCTGATCAAAATGCTGACAGTGACTGGGAGTTGCAGAAGGAAATCAGGGAGGCGTCAAGGAGAGGCAGGGCTGTAATAATGGGTGACTTCAATTACCCACACATAGACTGGATAAATTCACAGTCAGAGGTCAAATTTCTAGATACGCTAAATTACTGTGCCCTAGAACAGTTGGTCTTGGAACCAACCAGAGAGAAGGCGACCTTGGACTTAATCCTGAGCGGCACCCAGGACCTGGTGTGTGATGCCAGTGTCATCGACCCTTTAGGGAACAGTGACCACAGTGCGATCAAATTCAGCATACATGAGGGGAGAGAATTACCAAAGAAGTCTAACACAGACATTTTGAATTTCAGAAGAGGAAACTTCTCCAAAATGAGGAGTATGATGAAAAGAAAACTAAAAGGGAAAATCAGGAGATTCACTTTGCTCCAGAATGCATGGAGTTTACTCAAAACCACAATACTAGAAGCCCAGTTAGATTGTATACCCAAAAGGAGGAAAGATACCACTAAGTCCAGGAGGATGCCAGCATGGCTAAAAAGTACTGCCAAGGAAACCATAAAAGGGAAGAAGACTTCCTTCCAAAATTGGAAGAATTGTCCAAATGAAGAGAACAGAAAGGAACAGGTGCGGAGCAGGACCGCTGGTGACCTGTGTGCAGCCGCAGTTGGGGCCCCACTGACCCCACCCCCTGCATCTGACATCAGATGCGGGGCTAGCCATGCCCCCATGTCTGACACGTGGCCCCTTTGGGAGTTAAACTAAGGCTGGCGCTGCTTTGAATGGGCTGTGTGGCCCCTTCAGGAGCTACTTAGGCTGGTGCTGCATTTGCAGCACAGCCAGGAGTGGCTCTTCCCTGCCTTAGCAGGGAACAGCCACTCCCAGCTGGCACTGCGAATGTAGTGCCAGCCTTAGTCTAGCTCCTGAAGGGGGCGCGCGTCTGACGTCAGATGTGGGGGGTTTGTTGGGGCCGCGAGACATGGCCCCTGATTAAGTGTGGCCCAGGTTCTTTGAACCCATTGGCCCAATGGTGGCTCCGCCCCGGAAAAGAACACGAACTCTTGCAAAAGAAATGCAAGGTGACAATAAGGGAGGCGAAAAGAGTCTGAAGAACATAAAAAAGTATCAAGGGGAATAACAAAAACTTCTTTAAATACATAAGAAGCAGGAAGCCTGCCAGGGAGGCGGTTGGACCATTAGACAATGAGGGAGTGAAAGGGATTATTAAGGAGGATATGGAGGTTGCTGAGAATCTAAATGAGTTCTTTGCATACGTCTTCACGGCTGAGGATACTGAGCATATACCTATTCCTGAACCAGGCTTTTCATGAGTGGAGGCTAAAGAACTGAGTCAGATAGAAGTGACAAGAGATGCTTTAAATTGTCTGGAAAAACTAAAAACTAATAAATCACCAGGGCCAGATGGCATCCATCCAAGAATCCTCAAAGAACTCAGATGTAAAATTGCCAACCTCCTTGCTGAAATATGTAACTTATCCCTGCAATCGGGCTCTGTACCAGAGGACTGGAAAGTAGCAAATGTAACACCAATTTTCAAAAAGGGATCCAGGGGTGATCCGGGAAATTACAGGCCAGTTAGCTTAACATCAGTTCCAGGCATAGCTTAACATCCGTTCCAGGCAAATTGATGGAAAGCACCCTCAAGGATAAAATTGTAAAGCACATAGAACAGGCCCTGCTGGGAGAGAACCAGCATGGCTTCTGCAAAGGTAAATCTTGCCTCACAAACCTTTTGGAGTTCTTTGAGAGTGTCAACAAGTGTGTGGATAAAGGTGATCCCATTGACATTGTATACCTGGACTTCCAAAAAGCTTTCGACAAAGTTACTCATCAGAGACTCCTGAGGAAACTTAGCAGTCATGGTATTAAGGGGACAACTACATGTGTGGATTGCTAACTGGTTGAAAGACAGGAAACAGAGGGTAGGGATAAATGGAGAGTTTTCACAATGGAGGGAAGTAAGAAGTGGTGTCCCCCGAGGATCTGTACTGGGACCGGTGCTTCTTAATTTATTCATAAATGATCTAGAAGTAGGGGTGAGCAGCAAGGTGGCCAAATTTGCAGATGATACCAAACTCTTTCGGGTAGTGAAATCTAAAACGGATTATGAGGAGCTCCAAAAGGATCTCTCCAAACTGGGTGAGCGGGTGACAAAATGGCAAATGTGGTTCAGTGTTGGCAGGTGTAAAGTGATGCACATTGGGACGAAAACCACCAACTTCAAGTATACACTGATGGGAACTGAGCTGTCGGTGACTGACCAGGAGAGGGATCTTGGGGTCATGGTGGGCAGTTCGTTGAAAGTGTCGACTCAATGTGTGGCAGCTGTGAAAAAGGCCAATTACATGCTAGGGATAATTAGGAAGGAGATTTGAAATAAAATGGCTACTATCATAATGCCCTTATACAAAACTATAAGGACCACCTTCCTTATGAGGTAAGGCAACAACACCTGGGGCTACTTAGTTTAGAAAAAAGACGACTGCGGGGAGACATGATAGAGGTCTATAAAATCATGCATGGTGTGGAGAAAGTGGATAGAGAGAAATTCTTCTCCCTCTTACATAACACTAGAACCAGGGGGTCATCCCATGAAATTGATTGCCAGGAAATTTAGGACAAACAAACGGAAGTACTTTTTCACAAAACACATAATCAACTTGCGGAATTCTCTGCCACAAGATGTGGTGACAGCCAAAAACCTGGATGGCTTTAAAAGGGGTTTGGATAACTTCATGGAGGAGAGGTCTATCATCGGCTACTAGTTGGGGAGCTATAGGCCACCTCCAGCCTCAGAGGCAGGATGCCTCTGAGTACCAGTTGCAGGGGAGTAACAGCAGGAGAGAGGGCGTGCCTTCAACTCCTGCCTGTGGCTTCCAGTGGCATCTGGTGGGCCACTGTGTGAAACAGGATGCTGGACTAGATGGGCCTTGGGCCTGATCCAGCAGGGCTCTTCTTATGTTATAACCCAATGAGGTAGGTTAGGCTGAGAGATAAGTGACTGACCAGAGTCATTCAGTGAGTTTCATGGTGGAGTGGGGATTTGAACTTGAGTCTCTGTCTATCCTAGTCCAATACTCTACACCATGCTGCCTATCACTTGTCTGAATGTTACAATTACTATAACATACAAAAGAAAGAGATAGATATCTAGTAGTGAATGAAACTTGGATAGAGAAACATGCTTTGCTGAGACTGGACCTCCAAGTCCAAATGGCCAATAACTCTCCCATACCTGACCATCTTATGTCATACTAGTCACATTAGGCCCGTTACAATAACGGGCACTAGAAGAACCATTGCTGCCCGTGCCCCCGCATCACCTCCTCTGGGCCTCCCCTGGCAACTGGCGGCGGTGGCAGCGGCATCAGGTGGTTCCCCCCACGGGCCAGCTTCCCCCCGGCTTCCCCCCAGGCCTCCTTTCCCCGGGCTCCAGCTTCCCCCGGGCCCGCCACCTTCTCCAGCCTCTACCCCTGCCTTTTCCCGGCCGGGCCCACCGCCTCTTGGGGCCGAGCCCGCGGCTCTGGCCGGGCCCACCGCCTCTCGGGCCCACCGCTGCCTCGCCCGGCTTCCCCCGCCACCTCCTCGCCGCGCCGCACCCGGCGCCTTGGCTCTTCGGCCTCTCCCCGTCGCTCCCGGGCCAGGCCCACCAGCAGCCATGGCCGCCGCCGCAATGAACCTTCCGCTCCCGCTCAGCCAATAAGAGGCCGCGCGCGCAACGCATGCGCAGAACACCTTCCAGAGACACGGACGCAGGACACGGACGCAGGTACCCTAGGGTTTTATATATAAAGGATGTGACTTGGACAGCTCTGGTGGAAATTTGCTAGATGAATTTGCACTATTGCAACCTTGAAACCAGAGGCATGGGTAAAATTACAGAGGGTGGGGGGAGAGTATAAATGCTGTGCTGGGAGAAAAGAAGTTGTGGAAACATAAATCTTTGTGGAAGGAACTGGGAGAAATAAGAAGGAACAGGGATAAGAAAGTGAAATGAGATGTGAAATTAGAAAAATGTTGGTGCGTACACACCCTTAAATACAACTTGGTGTTGGCCTCAACACTGGGCAAGTGCTCTTGAAATCTGAGCTGAGAAGCAGTTAGAGTAACTTTAACCACCTGAGAAATGCAATAATCACCCTGAAATGTGCAGCCTGCAATGTTTTATTGCTATTATAAAATGCAATTTATACATAAAAATAAGGAAAACAGTCAGAGCCATCCATTTATGAGGCATCATAAATATTGTTATGACATCACTGACAACCACTCAGACTCTGCCAAAATGCATCTAAGACCTGAAGCAGTCTTGTTATTTACCTTTTAAATATGTTTTTAATCAGCATGAACATGAGTATCTCTCTGTATTTAAGTGGACATACCTCTACTGCATATATTCTGCAATTGTCCCAAAGCAAGAGTTGGGACCTTACCGAGTTAGAACTGCATGCAGTTCTGGCCACCATATCTTAACCATGACACTGTAGAACTGGGAAAGGTGCAGAAGAGGGCACCCAAGATGATCAGTGGCCTAGAACACCTTCCTCATGAGGCAAGGCTACAACACCTGAGGCTTTTTACTTTAGAAAAAAGATTATTTCTCCCTCTTGCATAACACTAGACCCAGGGTTTCATATCATCATCATCATCATCATCATCATCAATAATAATAATAATTTGATTTCTATACCGCCCTTCCAAAAATGGCTCAGGGTGGTTTACATGGAGAAATAATAAATAAATAAGATGGCTCCCTGTCCCCAAAGGGCTCACAATCTAAAAAGAAACACAAGATAGACACCAGCAACAGTCAATGGAGGTACTGTGCTGGGGTTGGATAGGGCCAGTTACTATCCCCCTGCTAAATAAAGAGAATCACCACATTAAAAGGTGCCTCTTTGCCAAATTAGCAGCATCTTATGAAACTGATTGTCAGGAAAATTTATGCCCCCAAAAAGGAAATGTTTTTGTCACACAATTTATAATCAACCTATGGAATTCTCTGCCACAAGATGTGGTGACAGCAACATCTGAGCCTTAATGGCTATAAGAGGAGTTTAGATAAATTCATGAAAGACAGGTCTATCAATGGCTACTAGTCTGAGGGCTATAGGCCACATTCAGCCTCAGAGGCAAGTTGCCTCCAGTTGCATGGGAGTAGCAGTAAGAGAGAGGGCTCTGGCCTGTGGGCTTCCCAGAGGCATCTGGTGAGCCACTGTGTGAAACAGGATTCTGGACTAGATGGGTCTTGAGCCTGATCCAGGCTCAAGAAAAGGAGGGCTTTTCTTATGTCCTTATGGTTCCCCAAAAAAGGCTTTGGACTGCACTAGGAACATGAAAAGACAAACTCAAAGACTAATGGAATCTTCTCCACCCTCTTATAACCATGAACTGAGCCCTTCTTAAGTCATCCCGCCAAAACTTGAGCAGTTGTGCACCCAGGTGTAACTGAGGGGTTCCCTGCCATGAGGTCCCCCTGCATTTTGGAGAGGGGGGCTCCTGCCAACATCCCACACCTGCCGCTGCCCCGCCACACCGAACTGCCAAAGGTTCCATTATTTTTAGCTGCCAATGTGCATGGCCAGGTGTGGGGGAGGTAGGGTGTGTGTCAAGCAGGCCTCCTCCTGCCCCGTGGTTGTGGTAGGCGGAGCAGCCACTGGGCCTGCCTGTCTGGCCCAGCAGTCCTTGGAAACTGTGATGTGCTCCAGCATTCCAGCACAGAAAGGGGCGCTTCAGCCGTTTTCAAGGACCACTGGGCCCGACTAGCAGGCCCAGCAACTGCTCCTCCCTCCACCGCTGCCACATTGGTGGGTAAAAATAAGGTAACTTTTGGCAGTTCGGAGCAGCAGGGCAGCGGTGCAGCAGGCACGGGGTGGTGGCAGTAGGCCCCCTTGTAGGACCCGCCCCCCCGTCCTTGGGGCCTCTGAACATGAGACACGGATCAGAGGCACCGGCACTTTTATAATGAAGAAAAAAGGCTTTGAAGTGTATCAGTGTAAGGGGTAAAGAAAGGAGTGCCTTGCCTTTTTATTCTGTTTAGGATGAAATGGACCAAGTTATAGGAAGAAGATCCCAAAGGCTGAAGCATTAAGTCTAGATTCCATTTATTTCTTAAAATATGTAGATATTGCTATTGTGCCAAATGACCTAGTAGTGGGGAATTCTGGAAAGAAACTTAACTGCAAAGAAAAAATGCAAGCTATTCAAACATATCTTGATGCTAGATTTGGAAGTACATCCTGTTGGTTGCATTGGAAGTTTCTCCTAAGGCTGAAATCCTGGGAATGTTTCTTTGGGAAGAAGTCCATTGAACTCCATGTAAGGATGCAAAAGACTGGGTTGCGGGTAACTGTATTTATTATTACAAGAGCAAAGGATTTTGAAACAGGTAAGATCTGATGGTAAATTAAACTTTATTCAAGTAGATTAATTATCTTGGCAAAACTTAAATACTTTCAAAAGATGGCTTCTCTGAGGTTTTAAAAAATATTTTTATTTACATTTCAACTTAGTGTCATCCTGCAGATTTGGAGAGGGCAACCAACCAAACAAGAGCATACATTAAATCAGTACTGAAAGAAATCTCACTTCTGTGATAGCTGAGAATGTGGATGATCTGCAAGCTCTAGTAGTGAAAGTCAAGGAGCACAGTGAAAAAATGGGACTGCAATTAAATGAAAAGAAGACTAAACTAATGACAAGGGGTACAGCAACCAGCCTCAGAATTGACAATGAAGACACTGAAGTGGTGAATAGCTTCTGTCTTTTAGGATTGACTATCAACAGTAAAGGATCCAGCAGTCAAGAAATACGCTGCAGACTAGCACTTGGTAGGGTTGCAATGAAGGCCTTGGAAAGGATCTTTAGAAGCCATGACATGTCTACACCTACAAAGATTAGAATGGTTCGATCAATGGTTTTCCCCGTGACACTCTATGGATGCGAAAGCTGGATTTTGAAGAAGCAAGACAGAAAAAGCATTGACGCTTTTGAACTTTGGTGCTGGAGAAGACTTTTGAGTATACTATGGACAGCCAGGAAAACAAACAAATGAATCATAGAACAAATGAATCCAGAATTTTCATTTGAGGCACAAGTGACTAGGTTCAAACTATCATACTTCGGACATAATATGCGAAGACCCAGCTCCCTTGAAAAGTCTATAATGCTGGGGAAAGTTGAAGGAAAGAGAAGAAGAGGACGACCAGCAGCAAGGTGGATGGACTGGATTACGACAGCAATGAATGCCCCACTGAGAGACCCTAAAAGCCAAGTTGAAGACCAATCATTCTGGAAAGAATCTATCTATGTGGCAGCTAAGAGTCGACACCAACTTGACGGCACATAATTAATCAATCAGTCACTAATAACTAGCCCAAATGTAAAGGAAGTGCAGCTTTTCCAGAGAGGTTTAGGCAATAACAATTCAGTTTAACTCTGAATTATTCTTCAAATGCAACATCCAATTACACACATTCCATGCTCTTTAGCGGGGTGGTTCATTCAAGGATTATCAAAAGGGATTATTCTCAAGAGAGATTGTAGGCCCTCTGTTTGCAAAAGACTGAGTAACTAAGGAGCTCTCTTAGCACAGCATTTTGGGGATATATATTTCCCTTTCTATCACATGCAGAAGCTAGAAGTGGCAAGAAGGATCAGGAGGACCTCTGTGCAAAAGTGGTGATAATTATATAACATGTATTGAGCCCATTCTCACAACTGGAGAATGGAATTGGACAGGGTGAGGTGAGGAAACCATGAAAAGCTTACCTCCCCGCAGATGATCCTGTCATGTTACTGGGTGGCCGAATCAGCCACCCAGATAATTACTGGCTTCTACCAGTAGCCGGGAGGGAGCAGGGAGGTTTCAGGGCCGGGAGTCCCCCAGAGCTTCCATAATGCATGCAGTGCATTATGGGGAGCCTCCTAACACCAGTTGGGAGCCCCTGGTGGCGCAGTGGTAAAACTGCCGCCCTGTAACCAGAAGGTTGCAAGTTCGATCCTGACCAAGGGGCTCAAGGTTGACTCAGCCTTCCATCCTTCTGAGGTCGGTAAAATGAGTACTCAGAATGTTGGGGGGCAATATGCTAAATCATTGTAAACCGCTTAGAGAGCTTCCAGCTATAGAGCGGTATGTAAATGTAAGTGCTATTGCTACATGTGTAGGTGCTGCACGAAGACGCATGGCACCATACACAAGCATTTAGCCTGCTTTTTGGGTGCCATCTCACCCAAAATCCTGGCTAAGCGGCAGGCTCCCTAAGCGGGCTTGCCATCACACTGCCGCCAGGAGCCACACAGCTCCCGGAAGTACACACACACAACAAGAACTATGCCGGGCTTCCTTAGCCCAGTTTCAGTGCATATGTGAATAGCTTCATTGGGTTTTGACACATAAAGGGACAGCTGAACTGACATATTCTCCGTTGTGTTTGTTTCATGCCAAGCCTTAAACCAGGCAAGCAACATGCCTGCCCTAAAATAGTTGCCTCATTGCTGTGCAGAACTCCAAAGTCCATAAAACAGAACCATCAGATTTAACATTCCATACCCTGCCACTGATTTTGTACTTAGGGAAAAGGTTCTTAATCGTGTGCCCCCAGATGTTGTTGGATTACAACTCTTATCATCACGCCCCAGCATTCAGCAATTTTGGCTGGGGCTGATAGGAACTATACTCCAACATCTGAGAACTCAAGTTTGAGAACCCCTGACTAAGGGCTTCTTTGCCTGCTTCTTGAAAGTGCCAAAAGGAAAAAGAGGAAGAGGAAGAGGAAGAGGAAGAGGAAGAGGAAGAGGAAGAAGAAGAAGAAGAAGAAGAAGAAGAAGAAGAAGAAGAAGAAGAAGAAGAAGAAGAAGAAACATCTGTCATTTGTCATGGGTCTTTGCTACAGAAACAGAGCACCATACAAGCCCTTCTGTTCAGTGTTGAGGAACATTCCACATGTGGATGTCACTTGCATCCACAGAGTCTTCCCCACATCTGAAAAAAAGGAGGCAGCCTCTGGGTGTCCATGGAATCCCCAACATGCACTGCAGAGTTTCTGAATTTGGGTGATGGAACACAAAGTAGAAATTTAAAGATCTGCTTATATTTCCCCCAGTTATCATAGCATGTTAAGCTAAATCTAAATGTAAGCTAAATATATGGTAATACTGATTGCTGTTATAGCATGAAAGTTCCAAAGCCTTGTAAAGGTTTGGATTCAAATTGTTATTTAAAAGAAAATGGCCCTAATCCAAGTTATATTAGTAATACTTAAGATCTATTGAAATCAATAGCATAAGCAAAGTATGATTAGCTTGAATCACATTGATTTCCATGGGACGAACTTCAGGCCCAGTGTCAGATGCCAGCATTGCTGGCTCCGCAGAGGGGCTCCTGATGATTCCTGGGACTACTCCTGTGCCTATAACTTTTATTAGTAGTGGTAGAACAACTGTCTTTGGAGGACCCATGGACAGCTATTTGTCAAACACCCCATAAAAGGAGCTAGCCCTGTCAAACACAACTGTAGTTGGATTGGACGAATGGATTTTGATTCATAATTTTGAATTAATTTATTTCAGCTTAGCTCTGTCTCTTAGCTCTGTCTCTTAGCATCTAGAACATCAAGATTTCTAAATTATGTTTGCATATATGCAATTTGCTTTAGTGTAATCTAATGTTTCCTAATCCGTTCTACCCTCTGGGAAATGCGACAGTTGTTCTAATGAGAAAAATAACAGACTACTATGTGGTCAAAGTTAGCTGTTCGATAGCCCTCTGCATAACTAACTACACAAGGTGACATAGCCTTCCATATCGATACATAGGGGTTCAGCATTTCCCTGCATCATTTTGTTTGTGGTGAAATTCAATCTAAACGATCATTCAAAGATAAATCTAAATAAATAACAAGCCAGCTTTCAAGCAAACAAATGAATTTGCATTGTTTTATATTCATCATAAATATTTCACTTAATTACTGAGGTACCTTGTTCAGAAATACAAAACAACATTATAAATTTATTAGCACTGTCCCTGCTGATTTTACAGACGTTCTGTGGAATGTAAAAGCCAAAAGTAGAAACTGGCTCAAGAGCATCCCCAGAAGAATACAAACCATAATCAAATGCTAATCTTGACTGACAAACTACGCTTTGCTGGGCATCTGGGCATCTTTTCTCCAACCAAGGCTTTCTGCCTTTAATCAGGTGTTACCATATTTATTGTCAAAATCAAGGTCAATTAAACCCTTATTTTTTTGTTACAAAACTCAGATACGTGAAAGAGGCATTATACGAAGAAGAAAAAAACCAAAAACTCACCCGCAAAAGCCCCTTCACCCCTCAAAATGACCTAAAGAATTGTTTTCTCATGTGTAGAACTTTTAAAATAGAAAAACCATGATCCAGAATTCTTTAATGGAAGCCTGAGGAAATATACCAGTAGTACACTTCGTTTCATCAAAGCCCCCCAGTTTCAAGATTCTTTTTGTAAACTTGGAAGAGCTTAGGAATCAATTCCAGGGTTTGTAAAGCAATCTCTAAGACAGTTGAGGGGGGAAAATAAGTGCCCTCATGCACATCCCAGTTTGGATCAGAGCTGAATAACATAGCATGATTCTCTAAAAGGTTTAGGAAGGTCAAGTATGTGAAAAAAAATGCAGCTGTAAACATAAAAGCAACATTTATCATGAACATTATTTAACCTTGTAAATATGTGTGGGAATATTTTCATGCATATAAGTAGAAATGTTAGCGGCCGTTATTCTTCTTAGGGGTGGGGGGGGACCTGAAAGGCCAAATATTTATAGTATACAGATTATCAGGGATGTTTAATCCCAGAGGAAAAGATGCTCAACTCTAAATTCAACATAAAGTCAAGATTTTTATTACAGTGCAAATAATCTTCTTTTCCTTTGCTTCTCAAGAGTGTGTGTGTGTGTGTGTGTGCACACGCGCACACATATATACAGTCCAATATGTTGGGGGACTATTCATAAACATCAGTAATGTGCACAAACTGACTGAATAAACAGGAGATTTCATATACTGCCTGGCCCATATGGATTATCTCCGAGTGAGAGGCTACAGTCTTGCACACAGACTTTTAAAATCTCACTAAAGTCACCGGGCTCCAAGAGACTAACTGTACACAAGACTGCAGACAAAGAATGAGAGTGTGAAAGGGGGATTTCATACATTGCTCGGTTTCTAGTCCATTTCTATATGTTGTCTCCACTTCTGTTTCTCTGAGTAACTGTGGCTACTCGGCACATCAGTCTGAAGCAAACCTCTTCTTATCGTGTATTTGCAGTCCAGTGCCAGTCCATAATGTTGGGAATTTTCTCTGGTAAGAGATACCCTTCTATTACAGCAGAGTGCACAGAGGCACAACACAGCAGAGTCTGCCTAGGCATGGGTTTATGCTGAGAGTAAAAGAAACTTGGAGCCAGTTCATAGTTTCAAATTAATATAAGGAGTCTTTATTGGTGAACTCCATTCTAGATAGTAAAGTGGAGAGATCTAGCTAGCTAGCTGGATGCAGAGGGATGGATTCTGCATCTCTGCAAACATGGTGCAGGGAGAGAGGAGCATGGGTGTTCCAAGGGAGAAGAAAGGGAAAGAGGAAGTGTCAGGAAGGAAGGAAGTCCCTAAGAGTAGCTATCTACATATCAAAGGGATAGTGTCAGAGCAGTAGAGAAGGGATGACCAATGTCTTGACCCCTCTAGCCCTCTGACTTTCTAGTCTGTCCCCCTCTGTCATTGAGACATGAGACAGCTCTGAGTCCTTCATTTCCAACACATAAGAATGGCTAATAAAAGCTATCTATGAATGAAAAATGCCACTTATCTGCCATTTTTGTGTAGTTTAAGGATTATGAGACAGGAGTCAGAGGTTCACATCTTCCCTGAGCCATGCATTCACCAGAGGACCTAGCTACTATCTCTCAGCATCAAACCTACCACCACCTGGAATATATGGATAGCCAACTGGAACTGGTGGACAGATTTTGTTGTTACTGCAACATTGCCCCCACACCCCAGCCGCAAGGAAGACACGGGCACATTCCAAATTGGGTAAAAGGCCCACAATTTTACTGAATAATCACATTAGCAACTTGAGTGTGGAATAAACTCCACCACCACCACCACCCCAACAGTGCAGGCCTACCAAAGGACGGGTTCAGACATTTCTGTCCTTCCCCGTGCCTTGAGTCACACCCTGACTCAAGGATAGAAGTAGTGCAATCCTGCTTCATCTCTATCATTGCCAACCCCAAAGGGTCTATAGCTTTACACACCTTAAGCCACACAGCCTTTAAGGTTTGTGAAACCCTGAAGCAGGTGTCATGGCAGATCGAAGTTCCCGAACTGAAAAGCCTCTGAGGACCGATTGACCAATCCACCCTTTCCAACTGCCCAAGGGTGCTCACTGATCTCAAACCCTTCTACACCTCCACCCAGCCCACACTGTACCTGCCACAGAGGAAGGTCAGCCTAGCTTGGCCTTCCTCTTCCACCACCATCCAATATTTCAACAAGCCAATGCCACAGCTTAACCCTATACAAATCATGCCCCTCCATGGATAAATGAACCCTGTCAGCCCAAATAGACATGGTGACGAATGTGCGATCCCCAGTTGCAGGATAAGCACATCTCCATACGTGACAACCTGCCCTCCATGGTGAGGTCAAACTCTTTTCAGACCTTCCTTACCCACAAATTCTGGATCCCAGTCCCAACCCAGCATTGCAACCAATCAGCTTGTTGAACCAAGGAGATTCCAGTTCACTTACCTAAATCATCCCCACCCAGGTGCACAATCACAGTCTTGGGAGGGACACTAGCTGCTAACTATGCCCACAGCGCTGGGAGCAACTGGCTCCATAGCATACTCTGGCTGCCCAACCAGCATATGCTGGCACTCTTCCCCAATCCGAGTACACATCTTCAAGGTGCTGGTTCGATTGTAGGCCCAGAAGACCATGGAATAGCTGAATATCAGAACACACACAGGAGCTGCTGCTGCAACAGTGTCACAAACAGCAATTCTTTGCTTTTCCTGATAGGAGAGAATGACAACCATTTATTTGCATAGGACACAGAGGTGCAGTTGGAGTAATTTTTTGGAAAGGAGGCTAAAACTGCTTCCTGCAGCTGTTGAGAACCAAGTCTGCTCCTGTTTGCATATCACCATCCATTGTATTCACCTGTAGCAGGAGGTGAGCGTGCATGATACAGCCACCTTGCTGCAGCTAAGCAGGTCTAGATCTGGCCAATGCCTGGATGGGAGACCACATGTATGCTACCTATGATAGAAGAGAGATAAATGTAAGAAATCAATCCTGGCTTTTATTTCTTGGTCAGTCTGACTAGATAGATGACAAATAAAAAGATGGATAGATAGATCTATAAATCAGTTGATACAGGAAAACCATGCTAATTCATAGCCTTTACTTCCTTTAGCTCCTTCCAAGTTTTATAGTGACCAAGTCTAAAGGGAACTATTCACTGGCGGCTGAAGAATTCTGTGCACCTGAAGTGGGCACCAAATGCTGTTAACTCACATGTGTGCACCGTCATCCCCCTCCTTCTCTCTCTTTTTAAACTAAGGGGCAGGAGCACATGGGAGGAGAGCTGGTCTTATGGGAGGAGAGCTGGTCTTATGAGAGGAGAGCTGGTCTTGTGGAAGCAAGCATGATGTGTCCCCTGTGCTAAGCAGGGTCCATGCTGGTTGCATATGAATGGGAAACTCCATGCGTGAGCACTGTAAGATATACCCCTTAGGGGATGGAGCCACTCTGGGAAGAGCATCTGCATGCAGAGGGCTCCAAGTTCCCTCCCTGGCTTCTCCAAGATAGGGCTGTGAGAGACTCCTGCCTATAGCCATGGAGAAGCTGCTGCCAATCTGTGTAGACAATACTGAGCTAGATGGTCTGACTTAGTAGATGGCAGCTTCCTGTATTCCTACATTCCTATCTTGCTGCCTCATTAGCACCCCAGTAATCTGCTGCCTGAGGTGACTGCTCACCTTGGCTTATAGAAGGGCCACCCCTGAAACTACTAAAGGCCTGGGAGCTTTCACCCTGTCCATTCCACACCTTTCCCCAAGGCCCATCACCAAGTCTGCTGTAAACTCCTCAATGAGATTTATTTTCAAAGGCCACATACACACCAGACATACAGGCATCTGGGCCTTTGCCCTTTGCCCTGGGTCTCTGCCATTTTGGTACAAAAGGTCATTCTAGATGCTGAATCACCTCAATGGTGATTCATTTTGGTGCCTCAATGTGGTGCCTCAATGTGGGCAAGGGGTGGTTCTTAACTGATAGCCAAACCTGCCTCTTATTCAAGCACAAGTGACACCTCTGGACCACAACCATACTGCTAAATGTGTGAGCAGCTTTCTTAACAGAGATACTGAAAATGAGCTTCATTTTCAGTGTCATGTAACATTTCTACATTGTCTTGATAGTTTTATTCCTAGGTTTTTTGCAACAAATGTTATAATAAAACCTTTTCAGCTAGCCTCTTCCACAAATCCTGAAAGTGATGTAAAAAATTTGAGATTTGAAAAGCCCAGACAAGTTGGTTCAATTGTTACTTTCTCCTGAATTTAATTTGTTGTCATTTTATTCCATTTTACCAATATATTCATGTGAGTTTGGCTCTCTTGATTACTGAAAATGAATCCCTCAATGCTTTTTCACACAGTCTTTCAACCATCGACAAAACCCGCTCCAGATTTCCCTGGGCCTCTTTTGAAGAGAAGAACTGGTCTTTCAATAGCAAGCATAAATTTCCCCCTCTTGCTAAGCAGGGTCCACTCTGGTTTGCATTAGGATGGCAGACTCCATGTGAGTGCTGCCTGCTGTAAAATAGTTGCTGGCTGGACTGAGCCCTATCTGGGGGGAAAGGAAAGATCTTGTCATCGAGTCGGTGTTGACTCCTGGCGACCACAGAGCCATGTGGTTTTCATGTTAGAATACAGGAGGAGTTTACCATTTCCTTCTCCCACCCATGATGAGATAATGCCTTTCAGCACCTTCCTATATCACCGCTGCCCAATAGAGGTGTTTCCCAAAGTCAGACTTTTCTCAAAGTCTGGGAAACATACCAGCGGTGATTTGAACGAACAATCTCTTGCTCCCTAGGCAAGTCACTTCCCCGTGGCACCATTAGGTGGCTGAACCCTATCTCAGTTGGGGGCAAAGGAGGCATCAGCACTGGGCCTCCTCGGATGAACCTTTGCAATGCCTGTCCTGCTTCGAATCCTGTAGACTGAACACTTTGAGAAAGACTGGGATTTATTGATTACATTGATATCCTGTTCTTCTTCTGAGGAGTCCAGAGCAGTGAACATGGTTTATGTTTATCCTCACAACAACCTTATGAGGAAGGAAAGCTGATCTTTTGGTAGCAAGCATGACTTGACCCCTTTAGCTAAGCAGGGTGCAACCTGGTTGCATATGAATGGGAGACTTGATGTGTGAGCACTGTAAGATATTCCCCTAAGGGGGTGGAGCTGCTCTGGGAAGAGCAAAAGGTTCCAAGTTCCCTCCCTGGCATCTCCAAGATAGAGCTGAGAGAGATTCCTGCCTGCAACCTTGGAGAAGACTCTGCCAGTCTAAGAAGGCAATACTGAGCTAGATAGACCAATGGTCTGACTCAGTATATAGTAGTTACCTATGTTCCTAAGGTTCATCTGAGAGATAAGTGAGTGGCCCAGAGTCACTGAGTGAGTTTCATGGATGAATAGGGATTTGAACTCAGGTTTCCCCAGCCCTAATCCAACACTCCAACTAGGGATGTGCAACCCCCCGAACCAGTCCGGTCTGGCACAGGGTGGGGGCTGAAGCTTTAAGGGCGGGGGTAGTACTTACCCCCCCCCGCCGCTCTTCCCTCTCCGGCGCTGTGTTATTTTCCAATGTTTCTGGGGTGGCAGCGTTCCTCCCTGCCGCCCCTGCCCCCTTCGTTAGCCCGCAAGAGCCGATGTAAAGAGCATGCATGCGCCCGTTCCGGCACGCGTGCGCACCTGCTGCCCCAGAATGCTGCCGCCCCAGAAGCTTTGGAAAATAACACAGCGCTGGAGGGGGAAGAGCGGCGGGGGGGGGGGAAGTACTACCCCCCCGCCCTTAAAGCTACAGCCCCCCCCCCGTGCCAGACCGGAACGGTTCAGAACCGGACCGGTTCGGAGGCTTCCAGCATGGCCTCCGAACCGGTTCGGGCACATCCCTAACTCCAACCACTACTCCATGCTGGCTCTCCCTGCTTCTGACCTTCATATATTCATCAGCTCTATAGAACTTATGTATGTAAATGCAATGGCTCTTTTTCCTAGGAAAAGAACCCCTGATAATGGTGGAGACAAGAGTCCACATGGTACACAGGCACAATCAACATGTGGACTTTGTCCCACACATTGTCCCCCCTGCATGTATTCAACCTATGTTGTTGGGAAACCATCACCCTATTCAGTTAGTATATTGTATATATGCACAGATGTCTATACACATGCATATGTTTTTATGTAGATCACGGTACATGCGTTCCCTTCAAAAGCCCAAACGCAGGGTAAAACAAGAAATGTACTACTCTACATGCATTGAATGAAATGTGGGAAGAACTGTAAGTGTGTACACTGTACACAGACTGTACATGCGTTGGACATAGCATGTGAATAGGGCTTGTGTGGAAAGGCCTTACAGTTTGCCTAAATTGTCATCCGATGGGAGTCTGGAGTCGGCAAATTAAGTTCAATGTTCCTTAAATGGTTACGGATATTTCTTTTTTGAGAATCATCTATCTGTACAAGGAACATCTAGGAGTAATGTTATGCTGATGTGTGTCTGGGAGACAGCAGCTACATGGACAGAGACAAAATGGCTGTACATGTGGTACAGTCAATGCCCACAGAAAGGTGCTGGAGGTTTTACATGCATACAGTTGGTTTGTTGGTATGCATGCACTTCATGGGCTCTTTCTCAAGTAATGCTGCACACATATGAGGGACCATCTGCATTGACCATACACAGTATGGTCCTAGATAAAAGCAAGGAGAGATGAATGTTCTGAAATGAAGTTAGTCAGAACTGGAGGTAGCGTCTTAGGGAAGGATGCACAAGTGGCTCTCTGGGGATCTGCCGTCTGCAGAAGGAATGTCTCCTTGCTCTGCTTCTATATATGTAAATAAAGCAAAGACTGCAAAGACACCGTAAATCTCCAATGTTCTCTCATCCAGAAGAAACTAAAGGCCAAAATAAATGTGGCACAAAAGAGATGTGTGAATTCATCCCTCAACCATTTTTTAAATTTTTTTACAAAAAGCTGCTATAGCTTTAGGTCAGGGCTATGGAACTAGGGAGGTAGTCTGTCTAACTATTTCATCCTGTATCATGGCCCTCTCTTAAATTCCCCCCCACATCAGTCTCTGAAACTGCTATTATCTGTAGCGTGGAAGACAAACTCAGTACAAGTGCCTCTAAGTTTTCTCCTGAGCAGCGAATATCAGGTTCAGATTGGATTACAGTGTGAGCAAAAGGGTTAAAAAAAAAAAAAACCTCTGCAAAAGAAAAGGAGGTTGGATTCATCCCCAAATCCCTAGTTTTACTCTAAACACTGTAGCACTGCCCCGGAAATCTCAGGGAAATGGGGGGGGGGGAGTGTAATGTTTTCAAGCTTTTTTTGTTAACACTCCTCAAAATAGGCTTCTAAACTTTTTAAAAAGCTTTGGTTTGACAAAACTACAGTCTTTTGGTTTGACAAAGCTACAGTCCCACTAAAAGATTTGGACTTAAGTGGATAAAACTTGGACATCTGGTCATAGCCAGCTATATATACACATACCTACAGACAGACAGACAAATATATAAAACTATCTAAGTACTTTTGGATCATTCTCTGGGAGTAGAATCTCCAGACAAATTTGAAATGTTTTTGGTAACTATAACGTTCTGAATCAAAGATATCCGTCTCCTATAATGTTCTGAATCACGGATATCCGTTGTGTTCTATGGTGCCATAGTGCTCAGGAAAAAAGAGAACCCTCTGTAATATGAAATGTAATGAAGAGTTGCTGGCAACTCTGACAGGAGAAGCTGAAGAGTTCTGGCACTCATAAGAAGAACAAGAGGAGTTAAAAAGAGTTGTTTTCAGTGTAGGACTATGAATGGGTGAGACAGCCAATGTTCTTCCAGTTCTGTGTGAACCAAAATGAGAGACAGAAAAAGAATCGACAAGGTACTGAGGATGTCCATTTGAAGGATTAAATTGTCATAGCAGCAGAAATAATGTGGATTACACAGTGTGTCTTGAAATTGCCAAGATCACAGGAGGATGGGAACAGGCTTCTGCCTATCATTTCTAAGTCAGATTTGCAGAGCGCATTACTGTCAGTCTGTCTTCCCTCCTTCTACCCCTCCTCTCTTAGTATTTCACTAAAAGGTAGCACAGGATTTAGGATCTGTTACTAGTTATTTCAGTATGGAATGTCTGGATCTTTATGGTTATTTTAATTGGTGACAGTGCTCTATATTGTAACATTCTCAATCTGGCACTGATGTTTTCTCATATCCTCCTCATTGACATCCTGGATTCTCATCCTGTCTCAAAACCAAATACTTTGCTTCCATTTTCCAAAAGTTGCAAAACCTACCATTTCCCCCTAATTCCTACATTAATTAAAATTTTCATCCTCCCATGCTTTAAGAAATACAGATCCCATTGACCTGTTTCGTTCATATTTTTTCCAGTCAATCAATCAAATAAATAATGCTAATTCGGACTGCAGTGCAACATGAACAATTCAAAGCTTATAATCGAACGCATCCAGCTTGCAGTCAGAAGATTTGTTCCGAATTTGGTTGCTTACTCATGCAAATGATGCTGGTCATGCCCAACATATATCCGAATCAAAGTCACAGTAACTGGCCAGCAGCAGTTACCTAATACTTGCTGGTTCCCACTTTTTTTTAAAAAAAAATCTCACTAGATGCACTTGAAGGTAGGCTTCAAAGTGTAGGTAGATGCACCTGTGGGACTACTTCAGATTGCAGGTAAGAGCTCACATGATTGACTGTTGCCCCACACAAATAATCTCTGCAGAAAACTAGGAATCTAATCCTGGGACAGTAGACACAGGAAACTTCCATATCCAAGTCACCATTTTGAACCCAATATCGACCAAACATTCTGGATAGTATGCCATTGGCTGAGCAACAACTGAGATATTTCCAATGATTTCAGTGTAAATTCAATTTCCTCCCATCTAGCTCATAGTTGCTGAAGAGCCATAGGAACCAACACCTCTTCATAGTGTCCAATGATGAGAGCTGTGTGAGCAGGGAAACTGAACTGATCTCATCACATGCAGAGAAGGCTCATCCAAAAGCAAGATGAGGCATATTGGCAGAGCACATCTGCCTTCTAAGATGAACTCGGATTTTAGATTAAGAGAAAACCAAACTTTCAAATCTTGAGATTCACTCTGCATTAAGCTTAGGAATGGAAATCCTACTCAAGCCATTTCTGATGGCTAGTGATTTTCTGGCAATGCTTAGGTACATGTTCTTTTCTTTTTTTCTTTTTCCCCTTTCACATAGGATGCAGAATAATTTATTTATTTATTTATTTTTCACATTTATACTGCCCTATATAAAATCTCAAGGTGGTTTACAACCCAACCAATATGTTTAGAAGGAGTATATTATGTGTGTGCTGCTGATAATAATTGTCTTTCTCTTCTCCCTTTTGGGTTGGGGAACTGGCTACACAACAGGAATTAATGTAGGAAAGGAGGGGGCAAGAATGCAACACAGAGATTTGCTTCTGCCATGAGAATGACAGAGCAGTCAAGTGTTGGGATGTTTCTGCGATTAGAAAACTGCCCATCAAGGTGTCCAACCCATGTGGAAGAGCTCTTCCCATATTCAGTGCTGCTTTTGCAGATCAATGTTGAATGTGGGAACACCCAGGAGTGTAGACAGCAGGCACATCAGCCAGGGTGTGGGTAGCAGGCATGTTCCTGCTCCCCACATCACACACTGAGACCATGGCTTTTGGAAAGGGCTGATACAGATTCCAATTCTGTTTTTTGTTTTGTTTTTTTAATTTGCTTGATACATAGAGCACTTGTTGAGCCTTGAATGAGACATTGGAAGTTTGATGTCCACCATCATATTAAATTATAGTGTTATCTAAGGTTGTTTCTGGACATTTCTTTGGATATGATGAGGTTCTGTTGGATTCTAAGTAGGGGAGTTGCAAAATGATTGGGAAAAAGGAAGAAAATGATTGACATTTCTTTAAGTTGCCCATTCTCTTATAAAAAGCATAACCAAATGCAGTGTGTGTGTGTGTGTGTGTGTGTGTGTGTGTGTTTGTTTGTGTGTGTGTGTGTGTGAGTGAGAGAGAGAGAGCGAGAGAGCACAATTGAATTATGAGGAGCTACTTAACAAATAAAGTAAACATCTTCTGGCAATTTTGTTCTGCATTTTGAAGCCTGGCTGTGCAATCCAAATGGGTGAAATAACACGAACACCCTTCTGCTAGCCAGTTTGTTTAACAAGGGGAGTAGTGAGCTTTCTGAATGCTCCACTTGGAAATGGGGCTCTTTTATGAGATTGCCAGATGGAGGAGGGGAAGCAAGGAAGGGGGCAGGAGATGGATGTTTAAGCAAACTGTGGCTGCTCAGAGACTATTCAAAGCTGCTGCATCACAGGCAGAATAGTGGGGATCAACTGTGGGAATCCTGCAGCATGTTGCTGGCTGCCATCAGCAGCAAATGCCACTTCAAGGAGGAGGGCTAAGGCACTGCTAAGGAGGTAGCAGGGAGTGAAGCAAAACCATGGACTGAAGACAGGAATATGCAGCATTTTTGTTATTACTCTAAATGGGGAGGATTAAAAAATGTGGAAAGATGTGTGTCCTACTTTTCACTTATGTGAAATGTGAAAATGGGAAAGGAAAGGGGAGGGGTGGCAAGAGAGAGGAAGAACTGGAGGGAAAAAAAGAGGAGAGACTACTAAAGAAATGAACGCCCCCCCCCCCTGTACAGACTGCCTGACGCCAGATGGCTTCTTCTAATAAATATTCAACCTTAACTCAGTTCCCATGTAACTTTATTGTAAAGCTGCCAGCACACCCACACAGATCTGGGCCAGCAAAATGATTACAGTAGTACAAACAAAATAGTGCAATAGAGGAAACAGGCAGGCAGGATCCTGTATACAGAAAGACAGAGCTGCAAAGATGCAAGTCAACAAATCTCTTCGATACTCACAAGCATAAAGTGACAATGATATACAAAAAGGCAAAAGAAAGGGACCTAAATAAACAACACACACAAACACACACCACAACCATCACTCTGATTTCCTTCCATTGCAGATTTTATTGTTGGAACATCTTTCTGCAGGCACTGCAAATGGCACATTATAAACCAAAGGTTCCCAATTTCTATTTATAACAGTAATTCAGATACATTAAAGAAATAGCAAATCTACTTATATTTTTGAGGTCTGTGGTGTCCACATGAGACTCCACTTACTAAAAGAACTGAGGTCCTGTGAAATCTGCTGTAATTGGGGCAAAAAGGAGGCACAGTATTATTTCCCCCATATAATATTTGTTAGAAGTTCTAAAACATTGTAACTTGCAGGTTTGGGCCCTTTCTTTCTCTTTTATTTCCTCAGAGCTGTTTCATGTAACCTGAACCCCCAAAGTGATTAAAATAGGACCTTGACCAAATTCAACAGTACATATTCAGAGTAAAAGCAAATTTGGAGGAAAAGGACACGGCTCCACAGGCGTGTATTTATGACTACAAGAATAAGAGTCTGCCTGAGGAAAAAGAAAACTCATGGAGGTACATAGTGTTCATTTCTTGGCCTTGTTTCTAGAGGTTTTGCTTGCTGAATTGCTCTTAATTAGAGACTGGAAAATGTGGGTAGTCTGTTTCAAACTTCTACCTACAGCTAAGGCTGATTTTTAACAACTATTTGTCTGCCAGTGATGTATCAGGTAGCTATGATTACACAGTAAAATGATTTGGGGAGAACTCAGAGTAGTGTTTGCCTATTCCTCAGAATCTAATCTTTGAAGGCAGTGAGCTAACCACTCTCCTGGCAGGAAACTGCTGATGTGATAGAAAGATAAAAGAATAACAACTGAACTATAGAACTGAAAATAAGGAAGTGCTCCCTGATGATGAAATTAACTCCTGGGAAGGGAACTCAGACCAGAGTGAGAGGTAGTCAAATGTGAAATGTGGCTTCCAATAGTTCTTTGGGGAGAACAAAATGCTGTACCGGGACATGTTGCAAATAATGGAAACATTCCAACAGGAATGTTTCTTGTGCAAGACCTATTGGAAAGTTTGAGAACTGAGCAAGAGTTCATATTGCAAGATCCTCTCCCCTTTTGCAGCAGAACCCTTGTTAAATAAAGACTTTTTCTTGCTGGGTCCTTTCGGCTCACTATGACATGGTAGGGTCTCCATGTGCAGTGCCATTTCAATTACCAGCTTCCTTCTAGGCATCTCAGTGGTTCCTGACTTTGCACTGGTAATAGAATTGTGGGGCACACCCACTCATACCCAGTTACCATTACCTTTAATGGGATCCTCTACCATCTAGTGATGCCTTAACCTTATGACTGGATTTGGTAAGAGACGTCAGTGTTGGCATGGCATATACTTTAACATTTCACAAAGGGGCACTCCTGATTTTTTCTAACACCCCTATTCTTCCCACAACTATTCTGAGTCCTCCCTCCAAGACATACATTCATGAATATAGGGAGCTGCCTTATAATGTGTCGGGGCATTCGTCAGTCTAGCCTGATATTGTTTACTCTGACTGGCAGAGTAGACACCAGATGACTCCTGATGCTTTGCCATCACCTGCTACCTGATACTTTAACTGAGATATCAGAGATTGAATGTGGAGTCTGCTGTTCACAAAGCACCTGCTTCACCAGAGAGCTCGGGCCTTCTCTCCCTATTATATTCAGCTGAAGGCTCTTCTCTGCCTGTTTGTATGTTATATTTACTCTGCAATAGCCTGTCCTGAAGTGATTTCAAAGTGAAGAGGGTGTTTGTTCTTTTGGTTAAAGATATTCTAGAAAACATAATTCTCCTAGAATATATTATCATATTTAGCAGTTCAAAATTAACCTCACCAGCTGCAGCATGTGAAATGGCAAGCTTTATACTACACAGAGCCTTTAGTGTTCACGCACCAGCCATTATATGCTCATGCACTTGAATCCATTCCATCCACCCCCCACTCTGAGATTTAACTTCTAAAGAATCAGGGGAGGGGCTGAAAACTCAAGAGTGACAATTTTAACAATGTACATTAGGATACTTCTTTAAAAGCATCCTCAAAAGGCAAAACAGGGACAAAAGGACAGTGATTTACAAGGCAGGTGACAGATTGTGCCAGGCAGTAACAGAGCAGGCCTACACAGTACACAGGGAGGAACTACTGGCATGTCAGGTAGGGAGCAAAGTGGTTCCAAATGTGGCTATTTGGGGCTGCAGTTTTTCAAGATCTCCACCTTGCCACTTGATATAGCAATGTTATTTCTTTTCAAAAAGAATGGCCCGCCCTCAAGCCCTTCTCACTAATCGTGAGAAAGGGCTCTCAATGTAAGATCAACCAGGCTTTTGATGCAAGATGTTGTACCTTCTGAGCAGTGAGGAGTGGGAAGTCTTTAAAAAAAAAATCAGTGAAACAAAATATTTCTAGGAAAAGTCAGTTGATTTGTCTGCATTTTTAAAGGTTATTCCATTATAATGAATCCTTTTTGTAGGCAGTGTTAAGGAACTATCTATACAGCAGGGGGAAAAATACCAGCTAGGCTGCTAAATGAGATGAGAACCTTTAATGATTTATTAATAACCACTTTCTGCAACATTTCTAACTACTGAAGAGAAATCATAACATTAAATATATTAAAATCTTCCCTTTGGAGAAAAAGAAGTCTGTGGCAAACTTGTCAGAATAGGAGATTTACACAAAAATACATCATTCTTTTTATCTGAAAAAGCTCACTTTGTGAGCTGTTTCTTTGCTTCCTGCTAGCCTTCAAACTGAGGCCTACCTCTTCTGTTAACTGTAGTGATATTAATAATATACAGGACTTCCATTAATTTAATTTATAGAAGAATTATCTTAGAATGCTATCAAACGGTAACCCATTTTGTTATAATTCTGGAGTTATGCTGAAATATAATCATATTTCCCACCTCCATGTAATATTTGTTCGATACATTTGAAATGGTTTTAGAGCTAGCTGGGAACTACAAACTATTTGTTCCACTGTCCATTGATGAAATCCAAAAGGTGACAGAATTGTCATAGATCTGAACAGGATAATTGTTCAGATGGTCTAATCAACCACAGTGGCCTTTGCCAGGGTAGCCTTTCTTTGGCCCTATTCTTCAGCACAGTTTGACCATTCTTTGGAGTAGCTTGCTTTATTTACTTACTTACTTACTTACTCACTTACTTACTTATTTACTTAGAATATTTATACCCCACCCCTCCAGTACACTACTGCTTGGGGCAGTTCACAACATTAATAAAATAGATACAATGTAAATCATGAGACTAATAAAATTTAAGTTAAGTTAAAAGTTAAGTTAAACAACTTAAAACCCCTGGTTAAAATGACAATTAAAATACAATTTATTTATTTTCTAAATTTCATATTAAAAGTTATTTAAAACCTAAAAACTGAGAACTATAGGAACTAAAGAACCAACCATCTATAAACAGCAGATATGACATTTAAAAGCCTCTTTTAAAAGATGTGTTTTTAGTTGTTTCTTAAAAACACTGTGGAAGGGGCATGACAAAGCTCTTCTGGGAGGGCATTCCAAAACTGAAGGGCCACAACTGAATAGGCCCTGTCTCTAGTCCCTGCCAACAGGATCTAGGGATGTGCACAAAACCAGAAAAGCTGGTTCGGTTTGAGTTGAACTGGACTCAAGCCGAAACAGGTCCAGTCTGGTTAGGTGCACACCAGAACAAAGCCCAGTTGGGCTCAAATTCGAGCCCAGTTCTGAGAGGTTCAAGGCTGTACTGGTAGAAGGGAATCTGGTAAGGAAGAGGGGACTAGGGGGGTTAAATAAAAAGAATTGGGGTGGGAGGAAAGTAAAGTTTTACCTCAAATTTGCCACTTCTGGCAGTAGCAGTGGTAGTCGGGGATGTCAACAGGGGTTTCCGCCCCTCACCAGAGTGGAGAGGTTTAAAAAATCACCTTTCTGCATGCACAGAGGCTATTTTCTTTACCTCTTTGCATATGCAGAGGCCCCAAACAGATACGAACTGGGGCTGCCCTCTCTGGGAGAGAGAGGAGCCCCCGCTGACACCCCCGGCCACCCCTGTGACCGCAGCAGCAGCCACCACAGCCACTAGCAACACCAAAGTTTCCAATACAGGGTAAAGTTGAGGTAAAATTGTATCTGGTAACTGAGCAAAGAGGCATCTTTTAGAAGTGGCGGTTTTCTTTATTTAGCAGGGGGAGAGTAACTGGCCCTGTCCATCCCCAGCACAGCACCTCCAGTGACTGTTGCTGGTGTCTATCTTTTCTTTATTTTTAAGATTGTGAGCCCTTTGGTGACAAGGAGCCATTATATTTAATTATTAGATCTATGTAAACCACTTTGGGAACTTTTGTTGGAAAGCTGTATATAAATATTTGTTCTATTCATATTCATACTTTCCTCCCACCCCAACTCTTCTTCATTTAAGCCACCTTGTCCCCTCCTGTATAGAATCCTTACCAGATTCCCCTTTTCCAGTACGCTCTGAGCTGGTTCAAGCCAAACCGGATACAGTGCGAGTTGACCCAAACCCTGTCAAGCCAGCTGGTTTGATGTTGAGCCAACGTTGAACCAGTTTGCACATTCTTAATCAGATCTCTGTTAGTGGCGGGGCCACGAGCAAGGCCTGAGATGAGATTCATATGGATGAATGTGGTCCAACAGGTACCCCAGTCCCATGCCCTGTAGAGCTTTAAAGTTCAAGACCAGTACTTTGAATCTAGCCTGGAAGCAGACTGGTAACTCATGAAGCTGCTGCAGGAGGGGTGTGACACTCAGGAAGCGACTTTCACACATAAGCATCCTTGCAGCAGCATTCTGGATGAGCTGAAGCTTCTGAACTGTCTTCAAAGGCAGCCCTACATACAGCACATTGCAGTAGTCCAGTCTGGATGTTACCAAAGCATGAATGACTGAGATCAGGTCCGACTTCGCCAAGTAGGGTTGCAGCTGGCATACCAGCCATAGCTGGTAAAAGGCACTTCTGCACACTGCCACCACCTGTGCCTCCAAGGACAACATCAGGTCCAGAAACACCCCCAAGCTATGAACTTTGTTTTCCAGAGGGAGCATGATCCTGTCTAAGATCAGATTTACCTCATTACTCAGTTTTACCAAGCCAGAGTACTTCCATCTCATCTGCATTAAGTTTCAGCTTGTTTGCCCCCATCCAGTCCAGAACAGCCTCCAAGCCTCAGTTCAGATCATCTACTGCTTCCCTGAGGCCCGCTGATTTAAAAGATAAGTAGAGCTGGGTGTCATCAGCATATTGACAGCATTGCAGCCCACACCCAAGGATGACCTCTCCCAGAGGTTTCATTTAGGTGTTAAACAGCATAGGGAACAGAATAGATCACTGTGGCATGCCATAGGTCAAAGGCCAAGTGGTGGAGCAAGCATCCCCCAGCACCACCATCTGAGTACGACCCTCCAGGTAGGAATGGAGCCACCGTATAACCATGCCCCAACCCGGAAAGACAACCCAGAAGGATTCTCATGTCCCTGCTGAGAGGACCAGGAGAATCAACAGAGTCACACTCCCTCTGTCTATCTCCAGGCGTATTCATCCACCAGGATGACCAAGGCACTTTCCTTCCCATATCCGGGTCAGAAGCCAGATTGGAAAAGGATATAAGTAAGCAGATTCATCCAGATCTTCCTGGAATTGAAAGGCCACCACGCTCTCCAACACCTTGCCTAAGAAGCGGAGGTTAGGAACAAGTCAATGGTTATTTAAATCATCTGGTTCCAGATGAAGGGGGATGACTGCCTCTTTCAGCCGAGAGGGCACCACCCTCTGCTTCAGAGAGGCATTCAGCACCCAGCCACCCATGGACTCAGACCCTCCCTATTGGGGTGTGCGAGCCCGCTCGAGGTTGAGCCGGCTTGAGCTCAAACCAGCTTGGCTTGAAGGCTCAACCTCGAGCCAAGCCAATTTGGGTCCAGTTTGAGGGTAGCAGGGAACATTACAATTGTTTTTAAAAATGGTTACTTACTGCCACCGAAGCTTTGGCAGGCTTGGGCTTCAGTGGCCTTGGGAGGTCTACAATGTCTCCCCCTCATTCATGGGCCTTCCCCAAGCCAGTTCAGGCCATTTCAGGGCCTTTTCAGCCCTGTGTGTGTGTTACTGACCAATTTTTGGCCCACCGCACATGCGAACTTGCCTTCTGTGTGATCCAGGTCATACTAAGCATGTGCTGAGGGGGTCTGCCAAGCACGATCGTTCATTTTCAGATACACCCGCCCACCCTCAGCATAGAAAGGGCATTTAAATTCTTTTAAATGCCATGCCATACTAGTGCACTGTATACTAGTGGTGGCACCCCCACCACCGCAAGGAGCCCTGCACCTAAACAGTCCCACAAAAGCAAGATGGGTGTGTGTGTGGCCTGGTGGTGGTTAATTATTTCCATTACTCCATTATGCAAAAAAGGGAAAGGAACATGGAGACTTCCTAGGAGGGTGTGTGTGTGTGTGTGTATATATATACACACACACATACACAAATACCCAGCACAGGGAATTGTGGGAGAGGAAAGCCCTCATCTCTAGGGACGCCAGGAGAGTGGGGTCACTTTTTCAGGGCACAAACAAGGGTACACATGCCAACATGGGCAGATGGGCTGGCAGGGAACAAGCTTTGACCGCTCCTAGACGGCATTCACCAAGACAGGGAGAGCAGTGCCCCCCACATGACAGGGAGAGTTGCCCCTCTATGTTTTCTATAGGCACCTGTCCCTGCAGCTTTCCTCCATACAGCAACCTGGCTTGATATAGATCTGCAATGGCCTGACACTTCCCCAACCTTTCTGTAAAAAATATAGAACTTGGCTGCTTAAGAATCCCTGGTTAGGATTGCCTTTTAAACCACACCCTACCCCACCCTCACAGCCATTTCTTCCACTCCCAGCTTATGTTGCCACCTGGAGTGTGTGTGCATACATCATTGTCACTTAATTCTCCGGGAGCAAAGCACTTTGTACCTGTCCTGTCATCCCCCCACCTTTCTCTCCTGCTTGCCAGCTGGAGGGAGCAAAGGGCAGTGTGGGAAGAGTCAATGCCCTTCTATGTCTGTTCTGCTTTACAGGCAGACAAGCTTGGATTGGGATGTGGTGGCATCCCTGTTGCTAGGCAACTCCATAGCTCAATAGGTGACAGGAGGGGTGGGGCTGCTGCTTGGAAAGGCGGCTAGTGAGAAGTGCCTCAGTCATGGAGCGGCCGTGTTCCCAGGCAGGTCTGTGCTGCCATCTCTGTGATTGCAGTCTGAAAATCAGCACGAAACTGTGGTTATGGCAGCGTCCAGGTTCAGATGTAACACTTCAGCAGCCAAACCAGAGGTCTCAATGGCGAACCTTTGTGCAAACCAAAGGTTCAAATTGGAGTTTGGTGAGGCAAACCACAGGTTGCTTTCAGTTCAAAACTGCAGTTTCACAAATTTGGACCTAATGGAGTTCTAAATTCTGCCCTGTTTAGCTCTGGTTTTGTGTTACGTCTCAATGTAGCTAGAGAGAACCAAACAGGAGCGTGAAGGAAAGGACAGAAGGATTTATTTGGATAGTAAGAGAGTACCTATTAGACATATATCTAGCAACAAGTTCCCCATTCATTTTGCACCTGACCTTACTGTTCCAAAGATTGTTCTTAGCTCCATCTGCCTGACCAGCCCCCAGACCTGACTTATTTAAACTTGTTGGTTCTAGCCTAACTGACTTCCAAATCTTATAAAAGAATGTTGTCAGAAGTTTTCTATAGGCCACAAATCAGGTACAAGTATGATTCCATCAATGAAGAACAGTAATTATAAGTCTTTCAAATTAATCCAAATCAAATGTGTTCTGTGTGTGCCTGTCATTCAATATAAGGCATTAAAAAGTGAAGTGCATGTAGCATTAAATATGAATGATAAGTCTAAGGAATGAAATAAGTAAAAGACAAACATGCATATGTTATCACATAGGAGTGCTACTGGCAACTTCAGCTTTAATGTTTAAAAAAAACACAACCAGTCTAAGCTGATCAAACTGTATGAAAGAATAAAGATCAAGGTATATTTAAGGAAATGCCATAAAGTATTTGTAGAAAAGTAGGGGAATATAGAATTATTGATGCTTGGCTTTTGCTTTGGCAGTGCTCCATAAGCATGTGCTTTCCTTTGAAAACAAGTGGATCAGAAGATATATAATATAATGTAGAATTACCTGTAATGCAAATTTGATTTTTTAAAAGATAAAGAAATTTATAACGTAAGAACTAACCCCAATGTAATAATTTGCATTCATGTAATGGACTAAGAATGATCCATTTATCAAATGGGTCAATCAAACAACTTTCTCCTAGATCAGGGGTAAGCAACTCTCCCGTTTGTGGCCAGGGATGATGGGAGTTGTAGTTCTACAACAGCTGGAGAGCCAAGGTTGTCCACCCGTGTCCTAGATGAAGCTAGAAGCTGAGAGTAGATTTCTGGATAATTGCAGTTTGGTGGATTTTCTGCTTCCAACCGCATGCTTGATGAGTTCTTGCATCCCCAGAAATTGCTCCATAAGTCAATTGGCTCTTTACAGTTATTCCTGGCATTCTCACTAATGAAGCACCAGTGCAATGGAAGAAGCACTGGTGTAGCTCCAGTGCTTCTCCAGACTAATGCTTGTGTTGGGGGGGGAGAGATTTTCAACTACCTCCCCTTCCCCTAGAAGCTCTTTGTGTCACCCAAAAATATGCCCCTGACAGCTGTGTGACACTCAGGAGCATATTTTCAGGTGGTATAGAGCTCTTGCAGCGGAAAAGGAGGTCATCAAAATGTGCCCCCACTGCTGATCCAGCAATGAAGATGAGTTGGTGGTGGTCGTGATGGTAGTGCTGACAGTTAGTTGAACTTTCCAGAAGCATCAGTGCTTCTCCCACTGCAATGGTGCTTCATTAGTCAGGATGTCAGCTAGAGAATGAATATGGCAGATATGGAAGTCTGTTTCAAAGAGCTACACTTCATTTTCAATAGCTAAGATCCTCTTTTATAGCTAGCTTGTAAAAGATAGATGATCAAATATCTGGTGGTATATCCAAGTTTTTCAGGAGATGTCAGATTATTTAGATCCATTTCAGTCTGACTGAAGGACAGAGTCAGCTTTGCACCCTGATGTAGTGCTGGGAACTGGGTAGTGAGAGTGCATCCCTGTGTGTTCTGCTAGACTTAAGAGGTTTTTGATACCATCAACCATGGAATTCTTCTGGACAACCTTAGTTAGGAATTGTGGATCCTGTTTTGCAGTGATTATTTTCTTCCCGGAAAATGGTTCCAGAAGGTGATGCTGGGGGCTGCCGTTTGACCTCTCCAATGTTGCCTATGAGTTTCCACAGGCAGGGGCAGGCCAAAGTTTGTGTGTTGGATGTGAAGTGCCAAATGTTGCCTCATGCTGCCAGGAGCAGCCTGACCTCCAACATCAGAAACCAGAGTAGCAGAGCCAGCTTAGAGGTTGGTAATAGGGATGTGCACAGAACTGCGGAGCTGCAGTCCGGCACTGGGGTGGGGGTTCGAACCAGTCCGATCTTGGGGAGGTTCAAGGTTCACATGCCGGGGTGGGGTTTCCTTTAAGGGGGGGGAGGGTGTACTTACCTCTCCTGCCACTTTCCCCCCGCCAGCGCATGTTATTTTTTGTAAGCATTTGGGGCAGCAGGATACCTCCCTGCTGCCCCTTCCTCCTCTCGGCAGCAAAAGGCTTCAGAAAACCTTGCCTGTGATGCGGAGATATGGTGCGCGAGCATGATGTGCACATGCGCAAAAGGCTTTCTGAAGCCTTTTGCTGTCAAGAGGGGGAAGAGGGGGACCTCCCTGCTGCCCCAAATGCTTACAAAAATAACACGTGCTGGTGGGGGGAAAGCAGCGGGAGGGATTATACCCTCCCCCTGCCCTTAAAAGAACCCCCCCCCCGGCGTGTGAACCTTGAACTGCCCCGAGATCAGACCAGTCCGGAAGCCTGTAGAATGGCCTCCAGACCGGTCTGTGCACATCACTGCTGCCTAAGAAGGGAGCTGCCTAAGAAGGGAGGAACAACTCTAGTCTCAAATAGGATCACATAGATGTGTGGCAGGAGCTTGACCAGTGGAAAACCCACCAGAAAATGGCAACCGCTGAGCCAGCTTGCATCCCAGAAGAAGCCCAACTTCCAAAAGACACAGTAAATGTTAATGACCCGAAAGTATTCAAGGCCACTGAGGAGCCACAGCCTATTCAAAACACAGCAGGAATGTAATAAAAATATGATAAAAATACCAAACAGCAAAACAAAGATATATAGTTAGCAACCTACCCAATAACAATTATACCAGGACTGTGTGAGTCCATAAAGATGGCCAGGAATAGATCCATGTAATCACTTTCCTTGTTCAGTGCCTTTTGTGGCAAAACATGTATATGATTTAAAAATGCAACTTTATTGACATTTCTGAGCACAGAAAAATGAGCACAGTCCAAATTGGAATTTTAAAAAAATGCAAAAACAGAAAGTGATTTTCTAATCACATTTTCACATAACACATTTTCAAAACAATTCTAATCTGGGGATTACAGATTACAGTTCTGAATGGTTCTAAAAAACCTCCCATCCCAGTTCTATAGTCCTAGCAGTATGAGATAGGGATGTGCGAGCTGGCTCAATTCAAACTGTGGTTCAAATCAAACTGAGCCATTTGGGGCAGTCTATGTTCAGACCGGACCAGCCCTCCAAAAGGGAGAGTCAGTCCAAGTTTGAACTGGACCGGCCCCAGTTCAAGCTGGACTGGTTCAGATCTGTTTGGCGGTCTACTGGTAAAAGGGAATCTGGTGAAGATTCCCCTTTCCCAGTAAAGGGGCAGGGGTGCTTCCCTAGGCCTAGAGGGTGTGGGTGAGGAGTAAGTAGTACTAACAAAAAGGATTGGTGGCCACAAGAGGCGGCAACAGTGGCTCTCCCCCCCCCCCATCCCTGCCAGCCTTCTCCAGAGTAGCCTGGGCCACCAGCAGCCTGGTTCAGACCTCCACACACATGCCTGAACTGGGCCAGAGAAGGCCCAAACCAGCCACAGATGATCCAGGCTACTCTGGGGGAGGCCTGAGGAGGTGGGGCAGAGCCACTGCTGCCACTTCTGTGGCTCCCACCACCACTGATCCATTTCGTGAGTCTGCTGAATCCCCTCCCACTCCCCTGATTCCCCTCCCACCGGATTCCCCTTTACCAGTAGACCCCCACAAACATTTTTGGACCAGTCTGGCAGTCACACCAGACTGGGTCTAGTTCAACCGGGCCGGGCCGGGCCGGGCCGGGCCTGTTTAAATCCAGTTCAGATTCAAACCAAACTGCCAAATCCAGTTCCATGCGCACCCCTAGGGAGGTGGAGAGAGAGAGCTATGACTCTCTCATGAATGAAAGGCTAAACAAGTAAAAAGGAAACATTTGTGTAGCAGCTTAATTATAAAAGAATAAAACACTTGAAAATATTTCCAATACTCCAGAGCTATGTGCTTAACAGTTTCTAAAATCCATTTATTCCTTCCTTTATATATGTGAAAACATTTCAGTTATTATCTACTTGAGTTGAAATTAGATATTTAATTGACTGGAGGGAATGAAATTTGCTCATTTTTAAAGAAGGCAGTGATTTAAAAAAAAAAAAACATTAAAACATATTCCTCGTAAGTATTTGAAAGACCACCAAGCACTGGTTTGGGTACATGTCTTTTTTGTGTTTATTTTAAAAGTGCTTAGTTGTTTTTACAAATGTAGTACTGTGAGAGCTAGCTTCTTCAGAAACATGTTTATCTTAATTAGGAGAGTCAACAGACTCCTAATGGGGAGAAATTGGTATTTTTCTCTGTGGTATCTAAAGCATCAAAGGCCTAGTTCTCATGCCAAACCAATCTTCCTTCCTGCCTGCCTTTCAAATCCAGGTGAATTGCAGACAGCTGAGCAGACATTTTCCCCAAAGCTTCTATTGACCTGGCTCCAGTCTTTTCCCTTCCTCTGTCTCTCTCTATCTGTGTGTCGCTTTTCTTTCTCTTTCTGTGTATTTTTTCTATTTTCGCCTCAGGAAACCTAGGGATATTCATGGCACTGAGGCAAATAATGTGGAATTAAAAACTAAATTCTTCAGGCCTTATCCTAGCAACAGGGCCATCACCATCTGTTCAGAGGACAGGGCTGCCATTATCTGGTAAATTCTTTGTACATACTCCATCACCTGTGAGGGTTAGAAAAAACATTGCCCCTTTCCTGGGTCCTTTGTCTGAAAACAAAAATTAGGCTGCCTACTTTTTTTTCAGGACCATACATTTAGGAAGGTAATATTCAGGACATATAAATATATTACAAGTTTATCAAGGAAGTCATGAATAACTCTTTTTTATATAAAAGAGACATCTTCATGTGAACTACAGCAAACTCAAACATGGTTTAATTTAAATAAACATTGGAGGCTTTTCATGAAAAAAAAAACCCTGAGCATAGAATCCACTGAAAAACAATATGATTGAGCAAGGTAAACATAAATAGTGCATTTTTCCTACATTACTTTGTGTCAACAGATCTGTTCTTTTTGTATTCTTATTTTCAAAAACCTCATTTGAATTTGTCATGCCCTAATGTGCCATAAAAGGCCTTTGCTATTGTTTAAAGGTGGAGATTTCATGCTAAAGAACCAACAGGAAAAAATGACAGGGGAAGTAGGAATGAAAACACTGATTAATCAGTATAATTAACTGGTTAATCCATGAATTGCAGACACACACATAGATAAAAAACTAAGGTTGTCACTTTTTGTTTTAAGAGCTTCTATATTTTTAACAGCACAATCGTGAGAAATTAAATAGGTGGTGCTTTTGCTTACATAAGAACTACAATGATATGGAAAACGGTACCTCTTGGATTTCACACAGTCATGCCACTTTAAAAACACCAGGAGCCTCTGCCAGGAGGGGAAGTAGGAACCTTAATCAAAGCAGCCAACTCACTGTTAGGTCAAGGGTTCTTTTGATTTTAAAGATATGTGTGATTGCAAAAGGGAGTGAAAGTTGGTTCATTTGTGATTAATAGAAACCACAAATATTTATATACCACTTTCCCACAAAGGTTTCCAAAGCAGTTTACACATAGAATATACATATACATATATATATATATATATATATATATATATATATATATATATATATATATGGCTGCCTGTCCCCAAAGGCTCCCAATCTAAAAAGAAACATAAGATAGACACTAGCAACAGTCACTGGAGAGGTACTGTGCTGGGGGTAGATAGGGACAAAGGTGCATCTTTGTCCAATTAGCAGGGGGGATGCCCAGTTAGGAGGGGCACAACTTTTGATTGCACTATCCAAATTTAGTTCCACTGGAATGGTGTGGGGGCGGAGTTCAGGCTTTTCTACTATTTTCACAGCTTCACAAATCTTTGAGTTAATGTTATTATGCTGTCTGCTCTTTTCAGTAACTGTGACACCTGAGGTGGAGGGAAATATGCTGCCTCCTACAACATAACATGTGGTGAAGGGAAGGGAAGGGTAAGGAGGTGTAGGGAGGTAGTAGGCTTTCATGACAGCCAAACATGTGGGGAAGGAAACACCCATGTGATTACGTCAGTAAGGCTTACATGGAAAGAAAGGATAGTCCCAAGCTGGCGGAACTATGGAAACGACTTGGCAACTGGGTTGACTTTGGAAAGAAACAATCCAACAAACTGGTCGGGTTTCTGTCATCATCATCATCATCATCATCATTTAATAATAATAATAATTATTATTATTATTATTATTATTATTTAATAAATAATAATAATATGTATTAATAATAATAATAATCCCCCAGTGAGGCACTACCTTGGTGTGGTTGTGGGGCTTGCATGCTCTGAGGAAGGAGAGAGCTATGCCAGAGGTCCAACCATACTGGACAGGTCTCACCAGAGAAGCCAGATGAAGAGTGCCTCTCCCATCAACAATATGGTGAGACGTAACTTTAATAAATCTATACCGGATTGGTCGTCGCCCGGGTCAACAAGGACCGCGCCAGGTGCTGGAGTTCCTGGACATCTGGTGGCAAGTGGGCAACAGGACTTAGGATCTTCAGTTGAGCAACCAGGACTGGAGACTACAAAGTTGATGGAAGAAACATCGCTTAACCGGAAAAAAAATATGAAAAATGCCAACAAGGAAATAATGATCTGCTATTACAAGTCTAGTCCAACTAGAAGAGGTTATTTAAAAAGAATGTACCAAATTTGGAAAGAGAAGCATCCAGATACAGAAATAACAGAACAAAGGCTAGCAGACCAGAGAAGATGCATAATAAGAAATAAAGTATACACATGAGTTGAGCTGGAAGAACTGCAAAGAGCAACACAGGCTCAAGATATGGAAGAAGAATTACCACCAACTGAAGCAGTTGCTCAGGTGCAGGTGGAGGAGGTGTTGGAAATCGAGGATGCCACTGTAGCTGAACTGTTTCAAAATCAAAACCAGGCAACCTTCCCTTTGCCTTCATCTCAAAAACCCAAATGCCATTTAACAGAAAAGCAACAAGAACTAAAGCAAAAAATAACTGAGCACATGAACCAAACAACCACCAGGGTTCGACTTCCAGCTCTAAGAACAGTTGCCAAAAAACAACTTGCTCAGGCATTAAAAGATGTCAATGCTGCACTTGCAGAAATAACAACCAAGAATTTGCAAGAAACAAACCAACTAATGTACAATGCAGCAACAATAACACAAGAGCTCAGATATAAGATCAGTGGACCTGTAAAAAAAGAAAGCAGTACATCACCTAAATGGAAGATTAGATTAAAAAATAAAATCACCAAGGCTTAGTTCAGATGCTAGTAAATTGAAAGATATGAAAGACAAGAAGCTGAAGAATGAAAACACCAAACAGTATCTGATCCAAATATACCATCTAGATTCAAGGAAAATTAGAGAAGTCCTGGAAATAATAAAGCAGCAAATAACAGCAGTGTCAAAGAAGATTAGCAGGTATAAGCAAGAATTACACAACACAGGCAGAATCTCCAATTCCAGTCGAATCAGAGACGTTTCTACCAAAGCATAGAAGGAGAAACTGCAAGAGACCTAGAAACACCAAATAAAGAAGAAACTGTGCAATTCTGGGGGAAATTATGGGACAATCCAATAGATTATAATAAAAAAGCAGGCTGGATGAAAGAGGTCAAAAAATGTAACCAACAAATGCAAGATCTAATAATAACACCAGAATTAATAAGTGAAAGAGCAAAGAGAATTAAAAATTGGACTGCTCAAGGCGATGATGAACTGCATGGCTTTTGGCTTAAACACCTAACAAGCCTTCATAAACAACTATCAAAACAGTTCAATCACATTATGAAAGGCGGTGATATTGAACAATGGTTAACAACTGGGAAAACTCATCTCATCATGAAAGACCCAGCAAAAGGTGCAGTTCCAAGTAATTATAGACCGATAACCTGCCTGCCAACCATGTTCAAATTATCAACAGGAATAATAGCAGATGAAGTAATGCAACACTTATTAACTAACAAACAGCTTCCAGTTGAACAGAAAAGAAATTGCCCAAACACCAGAGGCACAAAAGACCAGCTGCTGATTGACAAAATGATTTTAGAAAATTGCAAGAGAAGAAAAACAAATCTAAGTGTTGCATGGATTAACTACAAGAAAGCCTTCGATTCATTGCCTCACACATGGATACCAAAATGTTTAGAAACAACTGGTGTCAGCAAAAACATTCAGATATTTATTTTAAAAAGCAATGAGCATGTGGAGTACATAGTTAACAATCAATGGCAAGACACTTGGACAGGTCAGCATTAGAAGAGGTATTTTAAGGGGACTCACTATCCCCTCTGTTGTTTGTAATTGCCATGACCCCACTTTCACAAATACTAAACAAAACATCTTGGATACCAAACATCTAAAACATCGTCAAATCAACCATCTGTTGTACATGGACGATTTGAAGTTGTATGGAAAGTCCCAGTCAGAAATTGAATCTCTGCTAAACACTGTTTGTATATGCAGTAACAATATAGCAATGGAGTTTGGACTTGACAAGTGTGCTACATTAATAATGAACAGAGAAAAAACAACAAAAACAGAAGGAATAGAAATGCCCAATGGAAGCAAGATCAAGAACCTGGAAGAGAAAGAACATTACAAATACTTGGGCATTCTCCAGGCTGATAACATTACACACACTGAAGTTA